>NC_064817.1:2854100-3200274 GCF_023721935.1 Panthera uncia
ACAGAATCGGAAACAGGCTCCAGGCTCCGAGCCATCAGCCCAGAGCCCGACGCGGGGCTCGAACTCACGGACCGCGAGATCGTGACCTGGCTGAAGTCGGACGCTTAACCGACTGCGCCACCCAGGCGCCCCAGACACACCTTTTGAGTACAAATACAGGTGCTACTGTATGAAACCAACAGCTTTAAAATCAGAGTGATGGTTCCCAACTTTAATTGTATGATCAGGAGAGAAATTTGGGAATTAAATCTTGTCCAGAAAATGCTGGGAAATAAAGTAGCTTCTGTGTAAATAAGCCACCAATTAAACATGGTGTCGCAAGGCCAGTTTCAAGGTTTGGGAATGAAGGAGAATGAAAATCATAATGGTAAACAGGTGTGACTACGCACAGCATGCAGTCGTTAGGGTCCGTATTCCAACATATTGGGGAACCTTTCACTGCACAAATTCTTTCAGGTACACGAAGTACCAATACTCACGCACGTATATAATGTTAGTATTCTAGATTTAGTAGAGAACCAGACTTCATTAAGATAGTTTGCTTTTCTTTTTACTGGAATTAAAAAAAAAAAAAAAAAAAAAAAAAAAAACACCATTGGTGCATTCTATCAAATATTCAACCACAAGACGTTCCTACCTTTTGCCCAAGCCTAACAATGGCTTATTTCCCAGTTATTCTAGGAGGTTCATATTGCCAGGATAAGAGGAAACAATCATGTTCTAAAGGAACTCTGCACACCAGTTTCCCTCATGACCACCAATCTAAAGATCTTTAATAAAGCATTAGAAGATCTAAGTCAAACTTCATATAAATGTTAATACATCAGGATTAAAGGTGATCGATTCCAGGTATGCCAGGGTAGGCTGGCTTTAAACACACACGCACGCATGCGCACGCGCTCAGGACCCCTTCACTCCAACCTCCAACCTCCACGCACCACCAGTGACCCACCCAACCAAAAAAAAAAAAAAAAAAAAAAAAAAAAAAATCAAATTCCAACCACGACCACCAAAACCAATAAATAGACCCAAGAAATTATGATCTATAGGATATCAGACAAGGGATTTCAAAAAAATGCCACATCCAATCTTGATGAAAATTCTCAGCAAACTAGAAACACAAGAGGCCTGACTCAGCGTTTATGAAGAGCCTCTAAGAAAAATCTACAGCTATGTAGAATAATGGCAAGTGACTGTTTTCCCCCAGTATTAGAAAAACAGGGCCAAGGTAGCTTTTCTTGCCTCTTCAGAGTTAAACTAGAATCCCAAATCAGGTTCATGCTGACAGCCCAGTGCCTGGAGCCTGCTTCAGATTCTGTGTCTCCCTCTCTCTCTGACCTTCCCCCATTCATGCTCGGTCTCAAAAATAAATGAACGTTAAAAAAATTTAAAAAAATAAAAAAGCAAATATTGTAGGATTTCATTTATGGGGCATTCTGGGAAAAGACAAAACTCTGGAAGAAAAAACACTAGTGAGTGCCCATGTCTGGGGCTGGAGAACTGGGTAATAGAAATATTTTGACTGTAGTACAAATACAAACATTAGGTTTCTTAAAGCTCTTCCTAAAGTCAGTAAGGTTTTACTGTACATATATTCTATTTTTTTTTAACGTTTATTTATTTTTGAGACAGAGAGACAAAGCATGAATGGGGGAGGGTCAGGGAGAGGGAGACACAGAATCTGAAACAGGCTCCAGGCTCTGAGCTGTCAGCACAGAGCCCGCGGGGCTCGAACTCATGGACCGCAAGATCATAACCTGAGCCGAAGTCGGCCGCTTAACCCACTGAGCCACCCAGGTGTCCCTATTTTTTTTTTTTTTTTTTTTTTTTTAAGAGAAAGAATAAGAGCAAGGAAGGGGCAGAGGGAAAGAAAAACTTAAGGTCCACTCTATACATAGTCCAACACAGGGCTCAATCCCAGAACCTTGGGATCACGATCTGAGCCGAAATCAGGAGTTAGACAGTCAACCACTGGGCCACCCAGTCACCTCAATAAGTCTGCCTTCAAATCAAAAGGGCAAGAGAGCTATGTTTGCAATCATGCAGTCAAGATCTTTCTTATAGATGGGACAAAAACGGAGCTCTATGGTTTGTTATTTTGGAGTACCCTATTCATAGAGGCAAAAGAATCTCTTTTTAAATTTTTAACATTATTGACAGAGAGAGAGCGCATGAGCATGGGAGGGGCAGATAGAGAGGGAGACACAGTATCTGAACCAGGCTCCAGGCTCTGAGCTGTCAGCACAGAGCCCGACGCGGGGCTCGAACTCACGAGCTGTGAGATGATGACCTGAGCCGAAGTCGGACACTTAACTGACTGAGCCAACCAACCGAGCCATCCAAGTGTCCCTGAGGCAGAAGCTCTTTAGTTTGATGTAATTTTTAAATTCAAAATGAAAATCTTATACTTTTAGAGTACTTAGGTGGCTCAGTTGGTTAAGCTCAACTCTAGGGTTCAGCTCAGGTCCTGATCTCACAGTCGGTGGGTTCCAGCCCCTTATTAGGCTCTGTGTGGACAGCATAGAGCCTGCTTGGAATTCTCTCTGCCCTATCCCCTCTGCTCATGGTCTTGTTCAAAAACAACACCAACAAAAACAGTATTATATTTGTATCATCCTTTACATTGGATTTTGAAACAGTTCTGTGAGGTAGGTAGCAATTATCATTTTAGGATAGCATAGGACAATGAAAACTGTCACCACAAATGTGTCTCCTTGGCATACGCATTATTTTAGGCTGACTGCTCTTAAGAAGCAGAAGGCTCACAAATTCCCCTTGACCTTCCCCTAAGGGCCTGAAAGAATTTATATGTAAGACGCACTGCAAGAAAGGAGCAAACACTGTAGAGACCCACGTAGAATAGGAACCAGGTCTGAGAGACGAAGAACCCCAGCAAAGTCAGTTTCTGAAAATTCCTGTGTCCCATCCCTTCTAGATGGCCCAGCAGACGTTCACCAAACATTTGCCCCCTTTTGTCTTCCTGCACTTTGAGGTCCCAGACCGTAACCACTTCTCAGCTCAGCATGGCCTTAAAGTTTCAGTTGCCCAACTCCCTGGGTGTCTCCTATTCTTACACACATAGACGATCAAGTTTGATTTTCCCCTGTTCATGGTCTTGGGTCGATTCTTAGACCAAAGAAACCTCGCGGTCTAGAAGAAATTTCTCCCTAACACTGGGGAAACACTGAAATCCAAAGGAAGCAATTAAACCCTGAGGAGACAAAAAGTTAAAGCTACAATCCATCTCTGGGTTTTCTTAGCGTATGCGCAGTGTTCTTTCCAACACCCCACAGTTCATTAAGGCTTTGAATCTCTGAAAAGGAAGCGTATCACACGTTCCTAGAACACAGCTGCATTTGCAGGCGGGCACCCACAGGTGATCGCGGTCGGTGATTGCCTGCCACGATTTTCTTGGAGGCAGCTAATGACAGTCAATACAAATTAGAACAATTTCCTCAGGATGAGAGATTAACCTGCTAGACTCTTGCCAAGAAGGAGGGGCTCGGGGGTGGGTATATGTTGTGAAGAACCCAAATCTTCAGGACATTAAAAATAGGTTGCAGTAATTGGAGAGCGAGAGCTGTGTCGGCTCCCTTTCCTGGTTACCCTGGCATAGGCTGGAGCTGTTTATTCAACTCATTACTAAATGCACTGAACTGCAATTATTTAGATATAAAAGTTGTAGAAGCTGAATCACATGTGCACGGGTTGCTGTTTTCATGTTAAAAAGGCAAGCATCAAGCTGTGTTTATTCAATTCGATACAGTCCCCCTAAACAGCTCTTGGAGAAAACAGCCTAGTGGGAACCCAATGAACAGAACTAGGACCCGAGGAGGTAGTGAGAGCAAGAAAACGCTGTCTAAATCAAGGATAGAGAAGTACAAAATAGGTACAGAACGTTGAAGCAGTAAGAATAGGGCCAAAAATACCACCTCTTAAATATCGTAATGATCTCTTTATGCAAGTTTCTCCATTGTGCTTGGATTTCTTAATGGACGATCTTTATTTTTTTTCCAATCCTAAGCCTGCTGCACAGATGCTCAGAGAAATTGGAAGAGATCAGGAATGAATAGAGGAAAAGACAGAGCGTGGAAGGAAGAAGGAAATGTAGTAGGATGGACATTAACTAGGCATCAGAGGGTTAGTGAAGGTGTCAGAGAGGGAGCACTTAAGTTGTGGCTTGAAATTCCAGCTGATTTGCTGTTGGAGCAGGGAGGGTTGCAGAATGCGATAGCAAATCAATCTCCATCTCATGTGGAAAGAATACCATTTGGCTTGATTTATGATGGATGGAAAGAAACAAACCCTGAGCCAGTGCAGCAAGGCAGGGATCTCAAACCCCGGCCCCAGCATCTTGCACAACCAGGCACGGATGAATAAAAGTACGCTCCAGGACAACCACTACAGCATTCAGGCTTGGAGCCGTTTGGGGGTGGGCACATTTCAGGAAGAAAAATCAGGAGCCCACTGCCCATGGCCCATTTTGGCATCCCTGTCGTACCCATTTTCATTTGCGGAGAGGTCAAATAATATTAGTCTACTCAACCTCTCTTCCCAGCGGTGGGAATCTTTCAGTGAAAGGCAGCATCTGGTCAATGCCAATACCTGCCTCTGGCACATGCTTTCTGAAGCTCCCGGATCATAAGATTCAAATGCCTGGAAATTAGGTTGATGGTAACTGCCAGTGTCCTAGTCTCCTAGGAGAATCTGAAAGAGGAGCTTGTACCACACCGGTTGATAACGGACTCCCAGGTGGAAAGGTGATGGGGGAAGGGTAGGGCAGGAAGACAGGGAAACAAAGATGTAGTCACCCCTGCAGACGATCTTTACTTGGACCCCTAGGAGACCTGACTCTTTCACAGCTCCTGTTCCCAACATGGGCGGGTCCCCCCAGACTCAATAAGTGATTGTTGGACACTACTAGGGTGTCCTACATTTCAATTCTGACACTATCTTCCCAGAGATAGTGTCCACGTCACAAGTCAAGAGCTCAGTCCTGCAAGACTGCACACATCCCTCACTTCAGACACCAGTCCTATACCCCAGACTGTTCCCCGTGCTTCTGACCAGATGACTATAGATCGGAGGTTCTGACAACCTCTCTCCTAGGCTTAGTTAACTTGCTAGAGCAGCTCACAGAACTCATAGAAACACTTACCAAGGTTCACCAGCGTATTACAGGAGAGGATACGGGATATGAATCAAGAGGCATCTGTAGAGATTCATAGAACAAGGTCCAGAACAAATGAGCATCCGTCCTCGTGGGGCTTGGGATCCGGGTCAACGGAGGCATATGAAAACACTCTAACTCCCAAGCGGCCAAAAGCGCTTGCCTTGGGTTTTTATAGAGGCTTCATTGCAAACTCATGATTGAGTCACTGGCCATTGGCTGACTCAATATGTAGCCAAGGTGAGGGGGTGGGACTGAATGTTCTAACCCTCTAATCACCTGGGTGGTCCTCGTGGCAACCAGCCCCTGCCCTTGGAGGGGAGTGGTGTCTAAAATCACCTTCCTTAATAACAAGACACCCATTTCACCCTGAGGGCTCCGAAGTGTTTTCAGGAACCATGGAGGAAAACCAAATATATCTAAGCAATATGTTTTGGTCTTGTAATAAACAGATAAGTATTTGTTTTAAATCGTTATATCACTGTGCAGTTCAGTACTTCTCAGACCAAACGAGCTTCAGAATCACCTGGAAGGCTTGTTAAAACGTGGCGACTGGCCCCAACTGCAGACTTTCTGATTGATGGGCTGTGGTTCACCCAGCGTCTACACAGTGAAAACCATTATCATCAAGTGTAATTACTTCATCGAATTAATCCCACCTGGAGGAAAACGGGCTGACCTTTTGCATCCTATACCTGTCAGCTGGTAGTTATAGGACATCCCTGGGTGGTGGGATGACTTAACCTCCTCGATTATAGCAGCCAATTAAATCCCAAAACCAATTCTCCAGGATAGGAGCAATTTCTATGTGAGTCCTTAGCAATGAGCGTATCGCTACTGGGGCTGGGTATTATGATTATATTTAAATGGTTTATTATGATACGGGGTAGAAAGTACAAATACTAGTATTTGTGCTTGAGAGTGACCTAAGGTGTTTGCTCATTTTTGTCATGAATTTGTGTCTGAGTTGCATGAATTCCCAGTAGTTTTGAACATGGTTTGCAATTATTAGACAGCTTGTTGTCAATACTTATTTATTGAACTGAATTGGGTATGGGAACAAGAGTTTCTCAACCATGGATCTTCTTCTGTGGGCTGTATGTTTCAAACCCTGTGGGAATGTCACATTGTGTTATTTACCACAGACCTGTGATATTTTGGACATCTGGTATGTTAGGTCAGTTTTATTGAGGCACAATTTGCCCATGGGGACTTTTGGGAGGCGAGTAAAATAGTTTCTTCTGTCTTGTGCCGGTGGTCATGCAATTATCTTTCATTTTTTGTTTGTGTTTTAAATAACATAGGATCTGACACAGTAAAATAACCTGTAAAGTTAAATCTGAATGACACCCCACAAAGCCAACAACATCATGGTAACGGGCACAAAGGCGTCCTTGAACAGACGATGCAGTTGGTTCTGTTGCATTTTGACGATCGGGGCTGTGCTGCTGTGGTCAATCTGAGTGAGCCAGGAAACGTTTCTTCTACTCACAAAGTGCTGTGGCCGGTCCTTCCTCTTGGCATCAACCGCGTGAAGCAGGAGGTTATGACTCTGCATTCTTCACGTGAGGAAACAGGGTGTTCCGTAGAGGTGCAGAGTGGACAAGACCAGTAAGTGATAGGCTAGCAGGGCCTCTGACGCTGAATGAATGACCCTACAGATGAAGAAGGTTAAAGCAGCTGCCTTTTGGGATATTGCAAGCAAAAATGAGGACTGATCTTTTAGGGCTCACGTGCCCCTTCTTCTCTCCATCTCATGGGCAATGACCGGCGGCTCGTGGAACTCGAGGACGGTGGGTTTTCACTTTAATCATGGAGTATTTGAGCACCATCACTAATGTTTTATTGGCATTCTCTGAGGTGCTTCCTTGGTGCACTGAGTTCTTGAGAATGATTTCTAGGATATCTCCAGGCTACCCTCATTTCTCTGAGAATGTATCTTTGGAAAATTAACATGTCAGTGCAGAACATATGATGTCAGTTACCCTATGGCATTTCATGATGGTTTCACCTGTGACCTTTCGTTCCTACCACCTTTGCAGAGCCGGGTAGCCTGACTCCTGCTTGCGGGGCACAAGAGAGCTGTAAAGGCTAGCCTGCCCAGGCAGAAACATGTGCTGTTTTATGAGATACGGGGATAGATGCACAAGGCAACACTAAGTTGAGAGTATCCCAGTGTGACAAGTATCTGTGTGGGTGCGACGTCTCAATAAACACTGATATTCCCAACCAAGCGGAAGGTGGTCCTTATCACAGTTAGTTTATGAAAAAGACAAAATCTGAGCCCAGTGCTTGCCTGCACATAACATTGTCCTACCTACATTTGCAAATGATGCCTCACCCGAAGGTCACCACTATCTTTTCCATTCATGTCACCTGTCAATTACTTTGGTTTAAATTGGAGAGGAGAGACCTACCTAGTGAGCGAAAAATGTGAAAAGGTACACACCTGAAAAGGCAGGGAATCCAGATGCTAGTTCTGCTATAGTTGATCTGTACGATGATGGATGAGTTATGTAACTTTTCATCAGTCTTGCTATCCGGAAAAAGAAGCAAAATTATTAGACCAAGAGGGCCCCCTTGAGGACTAAAATAAGGACATGGGTTTAGCAGCAAGGATTTCTTGGGTTTTCTGGCAGGTGACATCCAGGGTAGAGGACTGGGCAGAGAGGGGTCTTGTTCACACTTTGCATTACGAGCATCTTAATTTCGCCTCTATGTTTTAACTTCTTTTTCTCCTGTTTCTTTTTTATTCCCATCTTCCATTCTCTTTGCCATAGGCGGTGGTTGACTTCCATACGGCCAGAGTCAGCAACATTGACACATCCTGCCTTTGCCCTATTTCCGGGGTTTAGCATGTCAGCTGTGACTCCATAATAGCAAACAAAGACAATAAGCGAATTTCCTGTGGAAATTTCCTATCCTTCATAATTTGTATTCTTCCTAATTTCATTGACATCAATGCTGTCATTGTATTTATGAATATGGTATACTATACACTGCAAAAACCCATGTCCTTATTTTAGTCTCTCAAGGAGAGGTTCGAGACCTTGGCAATGAGCAATGAATGTGTAGGCTGTGGTGTTTTGGTCTTTGGCAATGAGAAAGTTCCTAAACCCTCCCTAAAATAAGGACATGGGTTTTGTGTCGTGAACAAAGCATGTTTCAGGGTATGAGAACCCATAGGTCTCCTGAACATGTCCTATGTTTGGGAGAATAGGGAGTGTTTAGGAACTTTCTCATTGCCAAAGACCAAAACACCATAGCTTACACATTCATTGCTCATTGCCAAGGTCCCGAATCTCTCCTTGTATAGCTTAAATGTATGTGTGTGTACATGCGTGTGGGGTGGGGGTGTCCACAGAATTGTCTTACTGAAAATATTATTTTGGTTGCACAGGGTGTTTTTATTTTAAGGAGAGTTTGGGAGTCTGGATATTGGAATCGAGAGAAAACTATGCATTTTTGTTTGAGATGTATCTTACATTTCAGGCAAATCAACTTGCATGTCTTTCTTTTTCTTTTTTTTTTGTCACAGCATCCATTTGTGTTCTGGCCACAACATCCATTTGTGTTTAAGCACAAGCGTCTGCTTATATAACCACTGAATTTTCCCTGTGAAGAAGAAAATCTAAGGGGTTTATTACCAGCACATTGAGGTATGCCTTGTTTAGACCGAATTCAATGTTTGGATTGGATTAAAAAGTCCTCGCATTGAGTACCTGCTCAGAGGGAAGGGTTTGGGTAGATAGCCCTGTGGGTTTTATAAAGACGGACATACAGAATGCCTTGTCTCTGGGACCTGACAGCCAGCAAGAAAAATCATTTTCATTTGCAAAGAAACCAACCCGGGGTGACTTCCTCTTTGTGATCTCTGTGGTTTTCTTCCTTCCGTTCAATTTCTCGGCTCCTTGCCTCCACCTCCAATGGCAATAAAACTCCCTACAAGACACCGCGTCTCCAACATGCCAACGGCTACAAGGCAGCCGCACCCCTTAAATTCCTTGTCAAGTGTTTTGATATCAACACAGGCAAGACTTTTCGTTCTGCTCTCTCTCTCCACTGCTCCGCATGTCCGTGCTGCAGATATGTAGCCATGTTCGAGGACGAACAGATTTCAGCGGGACCTGTGGGGTGGGCCCCGAAAGCAGCTGATTAACCCGCGTGGCTCTGTGCTCATTGCTGCAGCCTTGTGTGCAGCACGTTTCCATTAGCACCTCAGGGAAACCACTGCGGCCGGGGAGGAAGGACTGGCCTTGCCTTCATTTCCAGCCAGTGTTTGCTGACCTGATTCAACCTTCAGCCCTCTCGTGTCCCCAAAGGGCTGCCCGGTGTTCATTCCACTACAGAGTTGTGACCGACACTGGAGAGGTCACCAGGGTGGCGGGGACAACGCAAGGGAGATGACCTTTGGAAAAGCTGCCCTGGGCGGCGCGGTGATTGCAACCTAATGTTTCGGTCACTGGTGTTCCTCGTCAATGGCTCAAGCCCTCGTGTGACACGAGAGCTTCAAAGCAGGATAAGAGGAGGCTGGGAGTGTTCGCATCGCTTATGTAGGAAGGCTTTGATCTGGCTGAAGGTGCAGTCTCTTTGACTGCTGGCTCTGTCCACATGTTTGGCCGTGAGCTGTCGATGCAAACGTCTGCAAAATACAGCACACTGCTTGACAGCGTGGGTTCCGAAGATGCCTCGAGTTATGTACCTTCTGACATACGTACATCGTTACCAAGAGGAGTAAGCGTCTAGAAGACTGTGGATGGGAAGGAGGAGCCCCATCCCGGTTGGATGTGCTCAGGGGCCGTCCAGGGTAGACTTCTCTGAGAAAGCGACCTCAACGCTAACGTCTAAACAGGGCGGCTGGGGATTCACAGGGTGCAGACAGAAAGGCAGGCAAGCCAGGACTCTGCATGAGGTCCAGGCTGCTCCTCAGTGTAGGCGGTATTTTGAAGCTGCAAGAAGGGATCGGAGCTCTAAGAAGGCCCCGTGCAGAGTGCGGTGTGAAATGCGCAGGATGGCGTGGTAAGCAGGGAAAGGACCGGCTATCTCTTCTGCCCGGTTACCTGCTCCAGGAGACAGGAAAGCCCAGCCCGGCCAGGGAAGGCTCCAGAAGGAGAGGCCTGGTAGGAAAGGAGAGCAGGAGCACTTTGCCAACATCTTCATGGAGCATAGGAACGTGCATGTTTCCCTTGGGAACAGGACCAGACACTTGTCCGGGGTGGCTCTCCAGACGTGGAACCAAGGAATCTGCATCTTGAGGAACCTCCTGGAAGACTCTTCTTCATACTCCATTGACAGCTGCTGATTCAGTAAATACGACCTGGGCATGAGGTTAACAGGAAAGGGAGAAGGAGGAGGAGGAGGAGGAGGAGGAGAAGGAGGAGGAGGAGGAGAAGAAGGAAAATACAGGTTCTGTTTCTCTGGAGAACCCTAACCATACAATCTCCTACCATTATGTACTGTTTTGGGCTCTTGGGATTTTTCATCAGACACTAATTTAGATGATGTTTCCTGTCCCTAGGTATAGATTTATGTCATGTTTCTTACTCACTTTGAAGAATCTGATAGGATGGATGTGCCATGATGGCCTTGACCATTTTCACAGTGACGGAGACTTGGTTAATGTTTATAGTGGTAACAAGCAACAACACTAAAATCTGTATGGGGTTGTAATAAAAAGCTGTTGTGGTAAAATCTATGTCTATATCCTGTATTCCAGCATCACCGAGAGAAATGTAATATGAGCCATGTACGCAAGGTTCAAATTTTCAAGTAGCCGCATTTAAAAAAAAAAAAAAAAGGAATGGCAGAGATTAACTTTTTAAATGTAATTTGTTGAACCCGATGCATGAAACAGAATTTCAAAACTCAGTATAAACCATCATGAAACGATTCTATAGTTTTTCTTCTGTAAAGAGCCTCTGAGATTTGGTGTGTATTTTACATTTAGAGCATATCTCTGCATGGATGGAACATATTTCAAGAGCTCACAGAAACGTGTGCCTACAGAATGCTTTTTCACATTATGCATGGGCTCTATCTATACTACAGTCTACACACTTTTCACTGGGGAGAATCACTATTCCAGAGGATAGGTTCTTAAAAAATGGAAGTCCAGAATCCCACAGCATGGACCCTTTCAATACCGATATAACCTGGCAGCTGTCAATCTCCAAAGGAATGCTATCAGCATTCTACAAACTTAGAGCTTATGGTACTCCCTGCTAATTTAAACATTTTGTGAAGCTTTTGTAGGATATTGTCAAGGAATACCCTTGGGGAAGGACTACAGGTGAGTCTGAGGAATAAATATCCCCAGAGATAGGAACACTGAAGCAATCCAGAAGTTCATCTGAGACATGGGGCTTTTTGTTATGGCTGAAGGCACTACCAGATGTTGCATTTGCTATTAATTTAGGCATTAAGAAATTGATCATTAAGATGTTATTAAAAATTTACTGAGAAAGAATATCCCCTGGTCACAGGGTGAGTAAATCCTAAATCCGCCCCACTCCCCTTCCTTGCCAAACTCCCCTCAGGTCTTGGATGACCTTCAGTAGTTAAGATTATTGATATTAATATTGAAAGGTGATAAAGGACTTGCTTTGTTGAGTTTCTGAAGCAAGCACAATTGCCTTATACAAGATAAAGTTCCAGGAAACAGAAATCTTTAAAAAAAAATTTTTTTTAACGTTTATTTATTTTTGAGACAGAGAGACATAGAGCATGAATGAGGGAGGGGCAGAGAGAGAGGGAGACACAGAATCAGAAGCAGGCTCCAGGCTCTGAGCCGTCAGCCCAGAGCCCGACGTGGGGCTCGAACTCACGGACCACGAGATCGTGACCTGAGCTGAAGTCGGACACCCAACCGACTGAGCCACCCAGGTGCCCCACAGAAATCTTTTTTTAATTTGTTGATGTTTTTCAATTTTATTGAGGACTAAGGGACAAATATAATTGTATATATTTAAAGTGTAAAATAGGATCATTTGGTGCGGACGTTGTATAATGATCACAAGACAAAGACAGTAAACATACCCAACACCTCACATACTTAACCTGTGTGTGTGTGTGTGTGTGTGCTGAGAACATTTACCACCTATTTTTAGCGACTTTCAAGAAAAAATTCTGAGGCTGTAATGCACATGGTGACAGGAGTTCATAATAAGGGATTATATACTTAACCATTAGATTTTGTAAGAAAAAAGTATCTCATAAAATACCCATAAATGTGTCCTTAATGTGAAAAGAATACTTTTATATCAGAAAAAAAAGGCCCCCTAAGGACGAGGATGTAAATATCAAATTAAGATATTTTTAGCAAATGACAGGCTTCTGGGTGGCTCAGTGGGTTAAGCGTCTGACTTTGCCTCAGGTCATGATCTCACAGTCTGTGAGTTCAAGCCTCGTGTCGAGCTCTGCGCTGACAGCTCAGAGCCTGGAGCCTGCCTCACATTCTGTGTCTCCCTCTCTTTCTGCCTCTCCCCACCCACACACTCTGTGTCTCAAAAATAAATAAACATTAAAACATTTTAAAAAATGTTTTTAGCAGATGAAATGACTGATCAGTGCACACGATTCCAGCATGGCAAAAACATTCCGAACTTTCACACACCAGGGTGACCAAACTGAAGAGCTTGGTAAGAGAAATAACAAACATAACAGACTAGACTTTGCCTTGTCTTTTGTAGATAGTTCTAGAAGATTCTGGTGATTAAAAAAAAAAAAGATGGATTGCTCCTTTTTAAACTTAAACATGGAAAGCCACATCTCAACTCAATTAAATAAGCCTAGAGCAAGCTAAAGAAATGATATATGCAACTCATTCATTCATTCATTGTTTGAGAATATCTACACCAAAGTAGTTACTTCAGATTGAACCAATGCCAAATTGGCAAAAATAAATAAATAAATAAATAAAGAGGGTTTGAGCTGATGTTTATTTACTTTTTTTTTTTTTTTAACAAACTGCTTGAAGAATTAATAACATGAGTTGAGAAGAATAGATTGTCCTGAGATAACACAAAGAACTAAAGAAATCTCAACTCTGTTACGAGTGCTGGCTGGTCTGTTAACGTTAAATCGTGTCTTTTGCTTATATAAACCGATTCTCCTGCCTTGGAAGTAGTCCCATAGCAAGGAAATTCTTTTTAATTCAGGTATCTTGTTCATTCGTAATGCTTCCTCTTTCAAATCGTCCAGATAATTGATATTTGACTGTCTTAAATGTTGACATGAACAACTTAAAACTTCAGGGGTCATAAGTGCTGTAGTGGTGGCCAAGGTGTGTGGATTGCAAACTTGGAGTTGTCTTTTCGGAGACTCTCCGACAAGGAATAGGTCATGTTAGACCTGCAAGGGAAATGTGCAAGTTTTTCCTCTCTCTTTTACACCTTTAGAGCACAGGCTGGTGTTTTTAATCACCAACATAAGTGTGAAGGATATATTTTAAGTAATTTGTCTGGCAGGCTTTAGAAAAATGAATTATTTAAAATAGACCATGGCCCCAATTTTGCTTTTGCACAGCTACACGATTTTCTCCTTTACAAGGACCGTGTGTCAGCTGTTTCCAGGTGAGCTCTGTCATCATGCATTCTGGGAGAAGTCGTGCCCGGGTCCCAATCTGAAGGTGTTAAGTGATGGACCAGAAATAAGACAATCTCAGCTCGCTTGTGTCCTACATATGACAGAGCGGTAACAGGAAGGCAGGTTGTTTCTAAAAACAGCACATGATTTTACTACACATACTTTTCCGCAATACTTTGCTCTCTGTTCTCGACAGTGAAATATGTGACTGATTAGGAAACAACTAGGAAGACAGCATACGAATGTACTTAAAAATCGTAGAAATTTTTACCTCTTATACAGCAACGGACACGATCATTTCCTTTGGTCTTCTTTCCGGACATGGTAAAATGGGTTAAACTTCATGCTTTGAATTTTCTACCATATACTTGATCAGACTAGATTCCTGGCACCAATCTACAGAAAAAAATATATATATTTAAGATACATATAGCATTGCACTCATGAAATACCTAGTTTATTCATTTGCATTGAGATATAATTAACTTATAAGATTGGATTCATTTCAGGTGTACATTCTAAATGACTTGATACTTGCATGCATTGCAAAAATGATTACCAGAATAAGCTTAGTTAATATCCATCACCACAGTTATAATTTTTCTCTTGTGATGCAAACTTTTAAAACTTACTCTCTTAGCAACTTTCATTTAAAAATATTTTTTTAATGCTTATTTATTTGTATTTTTTTTAATTTTTTAATGTTTATTTTTGAGAGAGGGAGAGAGAGAGAGCAAGCATGAGCGGGGTCAGGGCAGAGAGAGAGGGAGACACAAAATCTGAGGCAGGCTCCAGGCTGTGAGCTGTCACCACGGAGCCTGACACAGGGCTTGAACTTATGAGCCAAGAGATCGTGACTTGAGCCAAAATTGAACGCTTAACCAACTGAGCCCCCAGGCACCTCTATGTTTGTTTGTTCTTGAGAGAGAGAGACAGACAGAGTGTGAGTGGGGGAGGAGCAGAGAGAGAGGGAGACACAAAATCTGAAGCAGGCTCCAGAGCCTGATGTGAGGCTCGAATCCATAAACCATGAGATCATGAGCTGAGCTGAAGTCCAACGCTTAACCGACTAAGTCACCCAGGCGCCCCTTAGCAACTTTCAAATATACAACACAGGATTGCTAACTGTAGTGACCATGGCATACGTTATATCTCCATGACTTGTTTATTTTGTAGCTGGAATTTTGTACCTTTTTTGTTTACCTTTACCTATTTTATTCATCCCCAAGCCTCTCACTGCCTCTGGCAACCGCTAATCTCTTCATCTATGAATTTGGGATTTTGTTTATTTGTTTGTTTTTTAGACTCCACATATAAGAGAGATTACAGGGATTTGTCCTTCTGTCTGATGTATCTCACTTAACACAATGCCCTCAAAGTCAGGCCATGTTTGTCCCAAATGGCAGCATTTCCTCCTTTTTACGGCTGAATAATAAATCATTTTATATATATCACATCTTCTTTATTCATTCCCACTGATGAACACACGTTTCCATGTCTTGGTTCTTGCAAATAACTCTGCAGAGAATGGGTGGGGAGACACATGTATTTTCAAGATTGTGCTTTTTTTCTCCCTTTCAAAAGATACCCACAGGTGGGATGGTTGGATCATCTGGTAGTTCTCATTTTAATTTTTTAAACATTCTCCGTACCATTTTCCAAGGTGAAATAAACCAACGGTGCAGAGTTTGAGAGGCATTGATTCATTCCTCCCTCATACCTTTCTAGGAAAAGATACCATTATCCCCATTCTATAGATAAGGAATCCAAGGGTGAAACAGGTTGGTAACTAGCTCTGCTAAGTCCAGACTCTGTTACCTGAGTCCCTGGTTCTAACGTCTGCACCACATTTCCGAAAGGAAACATAAAGTAAGAGTCTTATGCTGAGGGAGAAAAAAAAAAAAAAATCTACCTCCAGTTAACAATCCCGTATGGTTTCTGTAGGGGACAATTGTGAAATGACAGATTTGTAGAGGTAAGGAGGAGATTAGAGATTGCCAGGGACAGGGGATGGAAGGGGTCAGGGAATATGCGACGTTGCTTCCTTATCATCTTGGAAGTTACCCAAATTTATGCATGTGATGAAATCACATAGCACTGCACACACATGCATGCACGTGCCAACACACCTAGGTGCCTATAAAACTGGAGAAAAGGGGCACCTGGGTGGCTCAGTGGGTTAAGCGTCCAACTTGAGCTCAGGTCATGATCTCACAGTTTGTGGGTTCGATCCCCACGTCGGGCTCTGTGCTGACAGCTCAGAGCCTGGAGCCTGTGTCTCCCTCTCTCTCTGCCCGTCCCCTGCTTTCTCTGTCTCTCAAAAATAAATAAACATTAAAAAAATTAAAATATTTGAAACAGCTTTCTAGGTGCGAGTGGGTGAAGGTTCATCAGCAGATGAGCAGGTTGCCAGCTGGAGGCAGGGACCCAGGTGTGGAGGCTGACACCTCAGCGCTAACAGATTTTCAGGTAAACTACGGGCTGTGCTCGTGGAGCATTGAGGAATCGTGAAGACATCAGCAGCTGTGTTCTTTTTACAACTACTAAATAACAGGAGGCATTTATTTTGCCGGAATAGGCGAAATGGTTCCTCATTGGAGCGTTCTCAAATGTAGTCTCCATACTAAAGAAATATCTCCGATCCCAGCCTTGGGCAGTGGGGGTGGGTGAGGGGTGGGAGATGCAAACACATCCCTCAACTTTAGTGTGATGCCTGGGGTCTACATCACATAGGATATACACAAGCTAAGCGGGAGAAATATTCGATGTTGGCAGACCTCGTGAGCCAGCTGCTCATCCTGATGAATGAGAATCAATTCAGCTCTATCAGACGTTACACTGACTTAGTTGACAATTAACTTCCACCAGGATGTGCTTTTCTCTGTGACTTTGGTTTTGCACTGTTGCTATACTTGGTGACTACTCCCTGTTGTTTGTGACCTAGAGCTGACTTAGGCACAGGCTACCAGTGCTTCTCAAATGTAATATACATGGAGCGCTGTTAAAATGCAGATTTGGATTTGCTAGGTCTCTCTCTACCATGGTCTTCTCTATAAGATTGTGTGGACTGGCATCCTATCATGGAAAAGGGTATGCCAACATTCTGACTCTACAGAGTTGAAACCGGGGAATGCCAGTTTTCCCCAAATGTTGTAATGTGGATGATAGGTAACGAATCCACTAAGAGATAAGAGGAGTAATTACTCTATCTATCTATCTATCTATCATCTATCCATTCATCCATCCATCCATCCACCCAAACATTCACTCATCCAATTATCTATCAATCTACTCTCTATCCATCCATGTATTCAATTATCTAACATCCATTCATCCATCCATCCTGCCCTCCATCCATTCAGTTATCTAACATCTATCCATCCATCCACCCATCCATCAAATCATCTGTCTATCCATCCATCCATTCATCCACCCATCCAATTAACCTTCTATCTATCATCTATTTATCATCTGTGCATATGTGTATTCATGTACACACACAGAAACCAAAATACAATAGCCCATAATCATATTCTAAAGAAAAAAATTAACCTTGTCAAAGAGTTGAAAGAACTGGAAATAAATATAATGATAGCAAGTTTTGATAGAATGAATCTTTGGTACTTTCACCAAAATATGTTTAATTTAATTTTTTTTTCAACGTTTTTTATTTATTTTTGGGACAGAGAGAGACAGAGCATGAACGGGGGAGGGGCAGAGAGAGAGGGAGACACAGAATCAGAAACAGGCTCCAGGCTCTGAGCCATCAGCCCAGAGCCTGACGCGGGGCTCAAACTCACGGACCGCGAGATCGTGACCTGGCTGAAGTCGGACGCTTAACCGACTGTGCCACCCAGGCGCCCCAAAATATGTTTACTTTAAACATGAGCTGAGCAGCCCTTCAAACTCAAAACACATATGTCCCCCCCTTCCCACCACTCTTAATATAGAAAGTAAGAGAAAGTACCTAGCCACTCTAGACTGGCCCTGGACACCTGTTAGATGGGTAACCATGGACAAGGAAGAGAACTTAGAAATTAAACTCTACCTGGTTTGTAACAATGCTTTCTCTACAGTGATTTCTTGGAGTGTACAACAAGCCAGATATCTTGTAGGTTCCTAATCCACATAGAGATTGCCAGGACTGCCTGGTACAGGAAGCACACGCATGTATCTTCCTATCTTACTTCTGTTCTCTTTGCTTGCTAATGATCCATCCCGACACCAAAAAGCATTACTGGTACCACACTGTCCATAATCTCACTTTATTTTTAATCTCTAGATGTCCTCTCTTTGAGTTCCTACATGCTTTCTCTGAATCTTTTCCACTTTTGGTATATGGATTATTTCAGTATCAGTTAGAACTTTGTAATGTTTCATTTTCGTTAAAAGGTTATATTTAAAATAATTTGGATGGCAGGGGCACCTGGCTAGCTCAGTTGGAAGAGCACCTGATGCTTGACAGTCTTGGGGTCGTGAGTTCAAGCCCTACGTTGGGTGTAGAGATTTCTTAAATAAACAATTCAAGATTTTTTTAAAAAGTAAAAATAAAATAATTTGGATAACACAAAGGGCCAACATTTTATTACCAACACTTCCTGAAAAAAAAATCAAAGGGCCAAAAGTAATGTCCAGTTACCTGACAACATTTGCATTTGCCTTGCACTTTCTACCACACTGTTTAAAATATAGACAGCTTTGACAGAATCTAGGAGCCATTGATCTAAACACATGTTTTCCTATATGTAAAGCATACAGTTGGTTTTCTCAATGCTTTATTGCATTTATGATGAGCATGATTCACTGGGGCCCTCATTCCCAGTGGATTTCTTTGGATAGAGCTGCAGGTGCTAAATTCTAGTGAGCAATCATGTCTGTTGCATGCAAATGTTTGCACCTGAAAATGTTGAGGCATATTTTTAGACATGTATTTAAAAGTTAACATTATCATTTTATGTGCTACCCAAGATTATCTGAAACTCTTCTCCTTTTTCCGGGTGGTATATTCAAATGTTAGCTCTAATGGTGATTGGTGGATAACAATATTATTTCCAATGAGTTTTCTTTATTAATTAGGATAAGATTTGACTGTAAGTATATTTGTAATGCTCAAAACACCCTACGAAATATCAAAGAAAAAAATCGTATGTGTTGTTAGAAAATTTTAAAGTGCTTGAAACATGTTTCAGGCATTTTCCCCACTTAACATATTTAAATAACTTTACATGTTTCCTAATAATAAATAATGAATCATGTCCTTACCATTATTAGCAAGGTCAATGCCTTCCTTTGTGTTCGTAAGAGTCCAGGCATGAACATCAGTGTTTGAAAGATAAGCTGATGTTTAAAAGGAGCTTTAAATTAAAAAAAAAGGCATTGGGGCACTTGGGTGGGTCAGTCGGTTAAGCACCCGACTTCAGCTCAGGTCACGATCTCACAGGGGCTTTGTGAGTTCAAGTCCTGTATCAAGCTCTGTGCCGACAACTCGGGGCCTTGGAGCCTGCTTCAGATTTTGTGTCTCCCTCTCTCTGCCCTTCCCTGCTCACACTCTGTCTCCCTCTCTCAAAAATAAGTAAACATTAAAAAAATTTCAATAAAAAAAGGGATTTAAAAGATGAGAATTATTTTCTGTGACATAGAGAAAGGAGGCATTCATGTTAGTTATTGCTTGATCAAACAGGGCAGTGGGGAGTCTCAAGGGTCCTATGGGTGGTGTTGATAGGAACATGCTTTATTCATAGTGGCTTGGAAAATTTACTACCACTAACACCCCACCGCCATGCCACCAGCACTACCTGGGTTATTACTGGTCTTATTACTAATGGTCCTAAAATGTGACTAACCTTTCTATCAGGCGGCATTCTCAGGGTTGTGTCTCCAGTAAGTCATTTAGTCCTTGGGGTAATCTTATGTTTTCAGCAGTGTTACCATCCCAATATCATGGATGAGTTCACCACTTCTGGTGGTAGAGTGTTGTATAAACCATGCTCGTGGCTTTGTTTGTTCTTGCTCTCTCTGCCTTCCTACTTATCTGCTCATTCCAACTGCTGGCCCTATAGACTCGAAGGAAAAATGGCAGCCTTACAGGGTTTGCTAACCTGCCGTCATCATTGGGTAAGGTGGCACCCTGATGCTGCTTCTCCAGTTATACCCTGGTTGATGCACCACCATGATTGCCAAGGAGATGGTCTATACCTTGGATGGACTAATTTGTAGCTATTAAAGTCATGTGATGGAACAATTTTTACTGATGCAATAAAATAGGTGTGATATATATTTAAAATTTGTAATGCAGATTGCACCTCTAAAGTAACATACAATCCTTAAGTTTGTTTGCTTGTTTATTCTAAGAGTACAAGTGCAAGTGTACGTGCAAGCAGGAAAGGGGCAGAGAGAGAGAGAGGGAGAGACAGAATCCCAAGCAGGCTGTGCGCTGTGAGTGCAGAGCCTGATGCAGGGCTCCAGCTCAGAACCGTTAGATCATGACCTGAGCCAAAACCAGACACTTAACCGACTGAGCCACCCAGGCACCTCACAATCCTTACTTTGAGAAACAATGAAAACACCACAATAAATATGTATTTGAATACAAAGTTACAGACAATTTTTTATGCTATGTGTTTCAAAAGTTCAGTGAATATTTAAAAATGAATATACTTTACATTTATAATACAAAATATATTTAAACTTATGGATGTTTGTGTGTGATTTTAAGTACCTTTGGTTGTGGGCATGGGAATAAATACACCAAGTCCCTGAATTTCTCCAATCCATTTTAAACCAAATGATTTAAAATTTCTAACTTACCAAAATATTTTTTTTAGTGTACTATTAAATTCATAGCTTAACTAATTTTCATTGTGTCTCTAATTGCCCGAGTTCCATTTAAAATGTATACCCATGGACAAATAATGAAAGAATAAAGAAATACGAGAAAAAGCTTGGATATCATATCCACTGGAAAAAAAGAAGCCATTAATGAAACCAGTTAGTTTTCAAAAATAAGATAGACAGCTGGTTTGTTGACAAAAGGTGATTCCTTGCCCACTGTGTCTGTATATCTTAGGTTGAATGTTGTTATGCACAAAAAGTTTTATTTACGTCTCTATAAATGCTTTTTCAGATTTTCACACTCCTTAGATGATTTCTCTGCTAGAGCTATGCGATCTAGAAATTATAGTAGCTTTCAACTGTAAAATTTAAACGGATTCTAATGGAAATTTTTCATTAAACTTTTTCTCTGTCTTGGTTTTTTAGTTTTTTTTGTTTTGTTTTGTTTGTTTGTTTGTTTTTGCCTGGCCTATAAATGACTATTTACTCTATATTTTGTCACCAATAAACAAATTCCCTTAACATTAACCCCTTTCTTTTGTCCTTCACACAGACACATTTTAGTATATTTTGACTTCAGTAATATGAAAAAAGATGAGTAATGTGACCCATATTTTTGGCATAATATTAGACATTCAAACTCAAATGCTTTAGCTGATGCATATGATTTTCTTGACACAGAGGGTAAATTTCAGGAGCAGAGAAACCATTTTTCCCAAGCTGTAAATGTGTGTGGGGTCCTGGGAGATGTCTGCCTGGCTTCTATCTATGGAAATCATTATCTGACGATGTGCCACGGTTTTATATACATGTCCCTGTTACATGTTTCATTTACAATTTCAGATATTTTAATACATATTTAATCCATTCTATATGTGTTTTAAAATTCTTACAGGACACCACAAATTCAGGGCCACTCTAATTTCAATGTTAAAAAGAGACATTTTTCACTGTCTTTGACCTCTTTCTATGAGTTCCTTGCAAATGCTTTCCAATACTGATGAGTATATTGGAACCTCCTTAGAATAGAAAAATACATGGGGTCGATACAATTTTCTAGGTTGTTGTTTTGGTTTTTGATTTTGTTTTTACATTATTCAGATAAATTGATTTTCATTTTGTTCATATTGATTTGGTTTTGGCTAAAATGAAAATATTATTTAGAAGTTATGAGGGGCAGTCTTTTTATTAAAAAAAAATCATTCTACCTACATGCATGATTTCTTCTAACCAGAGGATTTGTTTATTTGTTTGTTTGTTTAAGTAGGTGGGACTTGAATTCACCACCCTGAGATCAGGACTGAGCCAGCCAGGGACTCCCCCTAACTAGAGATTTGTAATCTAATTCTACACCATTGTTGTTGTATTTGCTTATTATTACACAGTAGTTTTGCAATATATTTTTTGCCTTAATCTTCTTATTACCAAAGTTCTTTCAGTTGTAACATTGGAATAGTTAAAGAATATTCAATGTTTGAAATGTTCTTGTTAGACTTTAAGTAGGAATTTTAGTTTAAAAAAAGGAAACCAAACCAGGAATGATATTAATAAGCCTTTGTTTTTTCAGAACAATGCATCTACATATTTTCAAGTATTAATAAAAAGCCAATTTGCCTCTCAAATGCCACAAACACATATTTAAATTTCTCTGGAGAGTTTCACTATTTTTGTTTCAATTTAATTAAATAGCAAGATAGCACTGATTTCATAAATCTCTGAATCAAAGCTCTCTACAACACAATTAAAGAAGGTTTTTAAAGTAAGCGGAACCCTGAAATGCAAGGGGAAAATTCATTATGCTTTAAAGTGAAATACCTTTATTTGAACTGAAATTGCAGGAATAACTCTGGTTAAGCTACTGATATTTTACAAAACTAACATCTCTTCATGTTTCAAAACTATTGATTTCAAAGGGATCCCCACACCGAGTGTTATACAACTGTAGGCTTTGCATTTGCCTGTGAGTCCCTAAAATTGAGAAACCATTCATGAGTTGGAAAACTGTGGAGGTCTTCCTCTCTACTCCCTTTCTTTCATACCCTACATCTAATCTGTCAGATGAATCCCTTTAGCTAGACATTTCACATATACCAAGAATCAGGTCCCACTTCTGACTGAATTCCATGGCTCACTCCTACCCTGAGCTGCCATGTTCATTCCCATGAATTTCTGCTGGCATCCTTGGTCTCCACACTTGGGCACATCCCCATGACTTTTCTCAGCACAGACTAATTGGTTGCCATTAACTCTTTTTTTTATGTTTATTTAGTTTGAGAGACAGAGTGTGACTGCGGGAGGGGGAGAGAGAGAGAGAGAGAGAGAGAGAGAGAGAGAGAGAATCAGAAGCAGGCTCCAGGCTCTAAGCTGTCAGCACAGAGCCCAGTGTGGGGCTCGAACTCATGAAGTGCGAGATCATGACCTGAGCTGAAGTCGGTCGCTTAACCGACTGAGCCACCCTGGTGCCCCTGCATCAGCTCTTTCAATAGCACCTGCTACTCTATTCTATTCTTCTAAAATGCTGCTTAGTCTATTTTTTCTATTCTTTATTGTCTGTGTCTTTTACTAAAATATAAGACCCTCAAGGATAAGGATCTTTCTTTTGCTCATCAGCACTCTGCCCAAAACACCTGTGTATCAGAAAACAGATATGCGATAAATAAAGGAGAATGAGAACATGTAACTGACTGCCTTCTGTTTCTGTTAGAACTGAGTTAACTCACTATTGCATAATACCCAGCATTGCATAACACCCATAACAGCACCTGATGGCTAAAATAACTATTGCCATTAACTACAAAGCTTTCCACCATCTTCAGCCCTTATGAAAGTATTTTCTCTCTGAACCCCTAATACAATAAAAAGTCAACAACAGACCCATATTGTGACTTTCTAAATGAAGAAGTATTTTCTCTCTGAACCCCTAATACAATAAAAAGTCAACAACAGACCCATATTGTGACTTTCTAAATGAAGAAGGAAATCTTTTCACTTGTGTCACAGCATTAAATGAGGCTGAAATTCAAGCAACACCAAGACTAGAGAGTGGCCCCCACTTTTTGATTGTGGCACAGATTATTTTTGGTATTTGGTAACTGGTTTTATGAAGGAAAAAATCTGAAGGGTCCAAAATATTTAATCATGAACTTAATAAAAGAAATAATGGTGATATGTAGGGTTTTACTTTGCAGATGCCCATAAGGAAACACCAATCATATTGTTTATTGTAGGCATAATAATAAATTCACAAAACTCTTAGTTGCATCGTGATATGGAGACATTGACTATAAATAGGGGAATAATGTATGTGCTGCTGAAGTCAGCACTACGAAAGAGGAATAAAAGAATTTCCTTAGTTTTGAGAAACTGTGATCCTACCATTAAATGTTCTTCTGTGAATTTTATCCTGAAGTTTAGAATTCTCTTAGGTGAAGGGCTGTTTTTAGTGCTGAGAAACCACAGGTGTCTGACATAAAACAGGCATAATTTTGACAAGGCCAGTTCATTTTGAAACACTGTCAGGGAGAGAAACTTAACAGAAGACCATGGGGGAGGGGAAGGAAAAAAAAAAGGTTAGAGAGGAAGGGAGCCAAACCACAAGAGACTCTTAAAAACTGAGAATCAACTGAGGGTTGATCCAGGGGTGGGAGGGAGGAGAGGGTGGGTGATGGGTATTGAGGAGGGCACCTGTTGGGATGAGCACTGGGTGTTGTATGGAAACCAATTTGACAATAAATTTCATATTAAAAAAACAAAAAAAAGAAACACTGTCAGGAAGTATTACTTTTGGAAATGTTAAAAAAGCCAGAATCACTTTTGAAGTAGATATAGAGAGCGCAGGCATCTGTTTCTTTGATCCTTTAAACACACCAAAAGTAGTCACATTTGTATACTGGATATTCCGTATTTTTGGCTGCACAGAATTAGGTACAAATGTAGAGTAGCTGGTAAACGCAGAATACAGCAAGACCTGTGATATCCATTGATATCAATATTACACATCACATGTTTTAAAGTAAAACATGGTACTTTTGTATTTCTTTACAAAAATAATACTGCTATCCAAAGTCATTTAGAAGCTCAGGAAGTACAAACCACTAATAGATTTTCATGGTCAAGAAATACATATTCCGCGTGAAAAAGAAAAATATTAACATACCAATAGATACATTTTACCACACCCAACACCAATTCATGGCAAAAACCCTCAGTAAACTAGGAATAGAATGGAACTTTCTCAACTGGATAAAGACTATCTATGAAAAACATACAGGTGACATGATAATCAATGGTGAGAAACTCAAAGCTTTCCCACTGAGGTCAAGAAAGAAGACAAGAATGTGTCCTGTCACCACTCCATTTCAGCATTGTCATGGAACTTCTTCCCAATGCAGTAAGGCAGTAAAATGAAATAAAAGGCATTCAGGTTGTGAAGGAAGACATAATACTGTATTTGTTCACAGATGACATGATCGCCTATGCAGAAGATCCAAAATAACCAATAAAAAAAAACTTCAGCAAACAGTAAGCAATGACAGCAAGGTTGTAGATACAAAGGTAACGTACAAAAGTAAATTGTTTTCCTATATACCAGTAATGAGCCAGTGCAATTTAACATTCAAAATAAAATATCATTTATATTAGCATTTCAAAAATGAAATAATTGGTATAAGTCTAACAAAATATGTACAAGGTCTATATGAGGAAAACTACAAAGCTTTGATGAGTAAAATCATAGAACTGGATAGAGGTGGCCCATGATAATGGATAGGAAGATTCAGTATTTGTCAGTTCTTTACAATGTGATCTATAGATTCAATGCGAGTCCAATCAAAATCCTAGAAGGTTATTTTATGGATATTGACAAACTGATTCTAAAGTTAATATCGAAAGGCAAAAGACCCAGAATAGCCAATACAATATTGAAGGAAGACAAAAGTGGATGATTAATGCTATCCAACTCCAGGACTTACATAAAGCTACAGTAAAAGAAAAAAAAATAATAATAACCAGTGTGGCGTTGGTAAAGGAATAGACAAATATATCCACGGAACAGAACAGAGCCCAGTAGTAGACCCTCCTGAATATAGACCAACTGATCTTGAACAAAGAAGCAAAGGCAATACCATCAAGCAAAGATGTTTCTTCAGTAAATGAAACAACCAGATGTCCACATGCACAACAAATGAATCTAGACGTGAACATTTCACATGTCATGAAAATGAACCCAAAATGGATTATAGACCTAAAGGTAAAATGCAAAACTATAAAACCCCTAGAAGATAATGTAGGGAAAACCTGGATGATTTTGGGTGTGTGATGACTTTTTAGATCTCACACTAAAGACACAGTCCATGAAAGAAAGAATTGATAAGCTGGACGTCATTAAAACAAACAAACAAACACTTCTACTCAGTGTAAGACAATATCAAGAGAATGAGAACATAAGTCACAGGCCGGGAGAAAATATTTGCAGAAGACACATCTGATAAAGGACTGTTTTCCAAAATACACCAAGAACTCTTAAAATGCAACAGTTAGAAAACAACAACAACAGAAACAAAACTATTAAAAAATGGGTCAAAGTCTTTAACAGACACCTCATCAAAACAGATATGCACATGGCAAAATATGCATATGAAATAACGCTCCAGACCATAAGTCATGAGGGAAATTATGTGAATTAAAATCACGATGAGATATCACGACACACCCATGAGAAGGGCCAATTACAGAACACTGACAGCACCAAATGTCCCTGAGGATTTGGAGCAACGGGAACTCTCATTCACGGCTGGTGAAAATGCAAAGTGGTACAGCCACTTTGGGAAGACAGTTTTGTGGTTTCCTACAAAACGAAAGAAACTCTTACAGAAGATCCCGCAATGACAGCCCTCGGTATTCATCCCCAAAGAGTTGAAAACACGTCTACACAGAAACCTGTATATGAATGTTTATAGCAGCTTTATTCATCATTGCCAAAACTTGGAAATAACCAAGATGTCCATCAGTAGTAGGTGAGTGGACAAATAAGCCATTGGTGTGCCAGATGTCAACAATGCAACAGTATTCAGAGCTATAAAGAAGTGAACTAAGAGTTCATGAAATACTAAGCTAGAACCTTAAATGCACATTACTATGCATCAGCTGCTTATCAAGTGCCTTCACCTGAAAATAATCAATATGCCAAAGCAACATATTTGGGCTTGGTATGTTCTGATTTCCTTCAGTACTTTCACCAAAAGGCAAGCACGAGAATATTAATAATAATCAAAAACTGGAAACAGCCTAAATCTCCATCATCGGTAGAATGGGCAAATAAACTGGGATATTCATACAATGGGATACCACACATGAAATATCCTCGATGGAAAAATAATGTATAAAGTCCCTCCTGGAATAGAGGGCTGTTGTGTCCTCACTTCTGGGGATGTCTCAAACCTTAATTCCATGCCCTTTTGTGCTTGTCACAAGGTTAAGGAGCAAAAAAAAAAAAAAACCAAAACAAAACAAAACAAAAACCTCATGGTACCTCCAATACCACACCATTTCAGTATCCTTGATTAGTTTGTAGGGCTTCACCTACTGGGAGAATAAATGCATATCACCTCAATTACTTATTTTCTCTCCATAATCATTGATGATGTCACTCGTTCCTTACAATCAAGTAGTTCTTTTTGAAAACCCATATTGTGTTTCTTTAGCTCTCTGTTTATCCTTCTACCCAACCGCTGATATTAATAAAAAATGTATCTCTATGCCCCATCTCGACCACTAGTAAGTCTCTGTCTCTGTTAATGCATTATGAAAATTTTAAATTCATCTTTATTCTGTCAGAACATTCCAAATTTCCTGGCCCACAGACAGCATCAATAAGTAACCTCGGTCTTGCATAGAGGGAGATGTCTAATCTTCCCAATTAGAGAGGTTTAAAAATAAATATATGCAATTTGAATACATAAATATTTAGGGAATTAGATGAAAATTTAAAATCTCTAATTAACTAGCATGCGTTTAAATTTAATATGAAATAACATCTTAATTTAGAAACACTGCTTTATGACATAATTTAACGCATAGTTTCAATACATTTTTAAAAGAATGTCTTCCAAACATGGATAACCAAATGCAATTGTTCATGCATATAAAATTTATTTCCACCTAAGGTATTTGGGTTTCTTTTTAAAGTTTAATTTTCTTTTAGAGAGATTGCACGCATGTGCGTGTGTGTGTGGGAGAGGGGCAGAGAGAGAGGGAGAGAGAGAATTGTAAGCAGGCTCTGCAGTGGTAGCACAGAGCCTAACGCGGGGTTGATCTCACAACCCAGCCCAATGTGGGGCTGCATCTCACAAACCAGAAGATCGTGACCAAAGGCAGAATCAAGAGTCAGATGCTAAACTGAATGAGCCACCCAGGTGCCCCCATCTAAAGAATATTTGAAGTCAAGCAGATTTTCCCTCCTGCATGATGTGGTCACTGGAATTTTACTGCAAGCCACAAGTGCCCATTTCTATAGCATTAGGGCTTTATTTTTCCATTCTACAAACAAAGCCCTACGGTACGATTTTTTTTTTAATGTTTATTTATTTTGAGAGAGAGAGAGAAAGAGAGAGAGGGAGAGGGAGGGGCAGAGAGAGAGGGAGAGAGAGATCCCCAGTCAGGCTCCACACTGTCAGCCCAGAGCCCAACATGGCACTTGATCTGACAAACCATGAGATCATGACCTGAGCTGAAACCAAGAATTGGATGCTTAACCGACTGAGCCACCCTGGCGTCCCATGGTATGACTTTTTATATGGTTTTAAAATGTTTAAAACTCACTTGGGTGTTTTCGTGTGGAAATAACATTAAATATTAAATCACTGATTAGTTATTTGTGATATATATATTAGTAATATTATAAATATTTATATGTAATGTATAATTATATACAGTAATATATATTATTAAATATACATATACACTATACATACATATATACTCTATGCTTATATATTATAGTATATATACTATATATTATTACATATAGTCATGTGTCATTATTACTAATGACTAATATATATTACTAATACTTATGTATTAAGTATTATTCTTAGTACTTATGTATCAGTCATTAGTAATAATGATACATGACTATATAATTGCATATACTATATATATAATTGGTTAATATAATATGTATTTCATTTCTAATGTGTATATGTTATTATACATAATAATTATATAATATACATAAGAGTATAATATACATAACAATATATAATGTATATTATGTTATAATTTTATTATAATATGTATTTATTATTTATCATAATAAATAATATTATAAATAATTAAATAATAAATAATATTATATTTATTATTAAATTATATATTAAATTATAATAAATAATATTATAAATAATTAAATATTATAATAAATAATATTATAAATAAATTATTTATTATTTATTTGTATAATATGTATTTATTACTAATTAGTTATTACAAATGCATAGTAGTTATCAATATATACATATACTCATATTAGTAACATCAGTTACAAATTAGTAATATGTTATTAGTACTAATGACATATAACTAGAATTATATATACCAGATATGGCATATAATGAATAACTAATATAAATGTAAGTATATAATATTAAATGTATACATATAAACTAGTTCTAAGTAATGATCTACATACAACTGTATAATTATACATGATCTATAGATAACTGTATATCTAGTATAAATAATTGGTAATAACTAATATGTGTGTATACGCACTTATCTGAGGGATTCATTCCAGGCTCATGTACCTTCTTCAGAGATTATATGGGGATTCGGTTTCGGCCAATTGTGGAACACCCCTGTCTCGACTCCCAGTGTGTGGATTAAGTGCATCCCGGACCAGTGTGAACACTGCATCCTGCCCTGTCGGCTCCTCGGAGGCCAGCCCGATTGCTAAGCCTGGACCTGCTGCCTTCCCATGTCATTCTTGTTTGCAGCACGTTGGGAGGAAGACGCAGGGACGGAATGGCGTGGCTATGCTTCTTTTCTGCATACTCCTGCCTCCTCTTGCTATCCAGGGCAGTGTGTGCTCTGTCTCCCTTTCTCAGGTATTCTGGTTTCCAGGTTTCTGGGAGGCATTCTCCTTGGAAATCCACGTCTGCCACAGAGTGAAGTCTTAGTTTTACTGATGACGTCACTATTGATGTACACACTCAAGGACGTCTTCCTTTTCTCTTCTCTTCTTTTTTCTTCTATTCTCCTCTCCTCTCCTCTCTGCTCTTCTCTTCTCCTCTCCACTCTTCTCTTCTTTTTTCTTTTCTTTTGAGGGCTTCATGGCAGTCAATCAGCTCCATTAGTGTTTTGTTGACATTGGTGTTTCCAGTATTGGCTTTGAAAGCAGAGATGGTTTAAAAGAGTCCCAGCCCAGCAGCAGCTGCATGGGGTGTGCATGGGTGACAAACAGAGCAAACTAATACGGGTTCTCCCCTCCTTCAAAAGCAAACCCTCAGGCGACTCCATAGTTCTGCTTTACAGTGATTGTTCTAAATGTTGAGACAGCCCCTAACTTTACCAAAGAATGAGAACCAGATACACAGTCTGGTAAGCTCTGTACATAGTGACGTAGTACATTAATGCTTGTTACTGTGCCGTTTCAGCCCTCCAATTTTAGCCTTCTATTCTCTTACCATCCTCCAAATAGATCTCATAAACTGTGTTTAAGAGAGTTTTTAATAAAATCTGCTATGGGACCACCATGTATTGACTGCATTTCAAGGTTTTTAAATTTAAATATAACAGACAAGTCCACACAAGCTTTTTAAATTTAAATATAACAGAATCAGTGAGACCAACACTCTCTAGGCTGTAATCCCAATGCTTTAATTTGAAGGAGATATTTATAACAGGAATAAATGACAGCATATAAACAATGAGTGTAAATGTGGATGCAACCAAGTGGCACTTCAGTAGGCGAATGGATAAACAAACACTAGTCTGGGGGCACCTGGGTGGCTCAGTCGGTTGAGCATCTGACTTGGGGTTTCGGCTCCTGTCACGATCTCACAGTCTGTGACCTTGAGCCCAGACTCGGGTTCTGCACTGACAGCGTAGATCCTGCTTGGGATTCTCTCTCTCCCCCCTCTCTCTCTGCCCCTGCTCCCTCTCTCAAAATAAATAAATAAACATTTTAAAAATAAATAAAATACTAGTCTGTCCACCCAATGGAATGTCATTCAGCAGTAAAAGGAAATGAGTTGAAAAGATATGTAGGAAACTTAAATACTTTTTACTAAGTGAAAGATGCTGATCTGAAAAGGTGACAGACGATATGATTCCATCCAGATGACATTCTGGAAAAGGAAAAACTATGGACCCATGAAAAAAAAAAACCACTGGTTGCCTGGGTTTTGGGGGAAGGAGGGATGAACAGGCAGAACCCAGAGGATTTAGGGCTGTTTATGATAGTATAATGGTGGATACCTGACATTATACATTTGTATAAACCTATAGAATGTGTAACACCAAGAACGAAGGCTAATGTACACTGTGGACCTTGGGCATTATGATGGGTCAACAGATCCATCAATGGTAATAGATGTACCACTCTAGTGAGGGGCGTCGATAATGGAGAAGGGTATGCACGTGGCAACGTAGGAAGTATATGGACAATCTCTGTGCATTCCCCTGAATTTTGCTGTGACACTAAAACTGCCCTAAAAATGTGAAGTCTACAGAAAGCATAAGTCTGGGTTTGGCCCACCTGATTCGCAGCTTCGATCCTAACAGTGTGATCTTTGAGGATCCTCTCCGGATCATTCTATAGGCTTGTGCTGTTAGCACGTGGCTTCCGAATGCAGTGGCGAGTCTTGCCGCTCGTGTGGGAATTTGGAGGGAGGGGACAGAATACCATTCAGTGGCAGGTATGCAACAGGGCCTGATGTCACCTCCCCATCTCGTGGCAAAGCACACAATGACAGGCGAAAGATCTGCACCGGGAGCCAGCACACGTTTTTGTAAGTTGGAAGACGTCTTTAGGAGAAGTAAATCAGCAATGTCACCAGGCCAACTCTCAATGCCTGACAACCACAGCGTTTCGGCACCAGCTTTAGCTCAGAAGTGGCAGCTGATAATTAAGTCAAAATCTCAACATTTGCTCATAAGGGTCCCTTTTCTCCAACACAATAAAATGAGTGCATGAAATTGCAGAATAATGATGTTTTTTAGGGTGATAACCTTGACCTTGCTCTCATTACAGGGGGAAAAAGTTGGCATCTTGGCTCCTATTAATTATTGAAAAAAAAAAACGCTTGCAAAATTATTAGCCAACAGTAATTTAAGGACAGGAGCATTTACAAGCACAGTTTTCTCCAGCTGGTAAGAGAGGGTGGAATGAAAGACACAAAGTCTGAGAAGGAGGTGATACGCCATCCTGGATTAAAAGATACACGGGACCTATGATTTCACATCACAATTCTCAGGTAGCTTAGCACATGCGTTATAAGTGAGGAATAGCTTGAATACGTAAGCATTGGAGGAAAAAAATGACAGCAAATGTGTTAGAGGGAAGACTACATCTTTCTTCTCTGAGAATTATTCAGCAGACTATATCCATATGATATATATTTTTTTTGTTCCGTAGTAAATGTGTACATAGCATTTAATTCTTTGGGTTAACCACGTCACAAGACCACGTATGGTTCTCCGTTCTTAGTGCTTTGAGGGTAACAGTGGTGTGGACCCCTCTTTGGATGAAGCACTTAAAATGTGGGGAAATGGACATATTATAAGGTCTTCAGCTTCCTTTTTTGAAGAAGTCAGTACCATGGGCATAACACTTTTTTCTGTGGAGTTTGCTTGATACGCAGAAATCGTATCAAAGGGGCGTACTGCTCAACTTCCCTAAAATCTGGGTCAGTAATCTTTGGTTTTCTGTGCCTAATGCCTGTGTAATCCGTAATCTATTTTTTCTATGTTTTATTTATTTTTGAGAGAGAGAGACATGGTGTCAGTGGGGGAGGGCAGAGAGAGAGGGAGACACAGAATCCAAAGCAAGCTCCAGGCTCCCAGCTGTCAGCACAGAGCCGGACATGGGGCTCGCACTCACAGACCTCAAGGTCATGACCTGAGCCAAAGTCAGATGCTTAACCAACTGAGCCACCCAGGTGCCCCCATAATCTATTTTAATGTATGCAATCTACTTAACCTATGGCTGGATTAAGAGGAGAATGATATGGACTCTGTGCATGTTAGTATTTATATGTGTTTGACTCACTTGGAAGCAAAATTTGAGGCCACATTTTTATCAATTTTTTGATAAAAATTTAACAATGTTTTAGGCTCAGTTGTATCAATCACGCCTGGTGTTTTTGTTGAAACCATCTGACAGCAGTAATAATATAGCTAAGAATTGCCTTGTACATATCGAGACTCAGTTCGTGATTGGATAAAGCTTTTCATTCATTGCAACTTTTTTTTTTTTTAACATTTATTTATTTTTGAGACAGAGAGAGACAGAGCATGAACAGGGGAGGGGCAGAGAGAGAGGGAGACACAGAATCGGAAACAGGCTCCAGGCTCTGAGCTGTCAGCACAGAGCCCGATGCAGGGCTCGAACTCATGGACCACGAGATCATGACCTGAGCCGAAGTTGGCCGCTTAACCGACTGAGCCCCCCAGGTGCCCCCATTACAACTTTTAAAATGTAAAACTTCAAGGGCACCTGGGTGGTTCTGACAGTTCCCCAGCTAACTCTTGGAAGGTGAAGAGCCCTTAGTACATTGTATGTTTTCGTATGCAATCTGGCTTTGTTAAATTATGTTTACACATCAATTATTCTTGTTTGTTTTGTTTTCTTCTTTTGAATTTTAAGTGTGAGTTTACATATATCTGCTAAAAATGGATGTAAATGAGGCACAGAGGCACGTACGACAGAGTAGAAAATGTATGAAATGAGATGAACGTACTCTGGCTGGGAGCATCTTTTCTCACGAAAAATAAAACTTCTCTTCCTCCAAATTAACCCAGCGGCCAGAGTGTGGATTCAAATAGCTGTATCTTGACGTCACTCGCTTAAAGGTATTTCAAATGTTAAGTGCTCACATTCCTCCTATAAGTCTGCCTTTCTTTCTCTCGGAATACATCACCATGTCCAAAAATGATCAGACAGAAAACCGTGCGTCCCCACGAGACTCCTGTCTTTCCCTCATGCCACACACCAACCCCCTATCAGTCGTTGGTCTATACTATGGGCTTAAAGAAATGTCTGCAGGAGGGATCAGCCGCTGAGTCTGAGATACATGGCAGAGACCACATCATCTCCAAATTCTGGAACGTGTGGGAGGGGATATTACAAATGGTTTTTTGAGGAGCCACCAAAGTCGTAACCACAGGATGTGAATCGCCAGGGGCCCAATGCAAAAGAAGAAACATGAGGGAGAATTCCTGGACACAGAAGGCACAGAGTCCTGGCCACAAGCCTTGCCCATGCTGGGATCTGAAACCACATTGGATATTTCCTTTCATGTGCTGTCTGTATTTTTTTTTTAATGTTTGATCTTTTTCTTTAACTGGAAAGTCACCTTTCCAAGCATTGGATGACTCAAAAATAGGAACGAAATAAATAATTCTAAATGTTAAAAAATTCGCGCTTCAGAAAACAGATATCGGGAGTTGTAGGGAAATTTCTACAAAATCAAATTTCTTAACTTGGGTCTTAAAATAGCTAACACTCCTCAAGGAGAACCCTCTGTGTGTTAAGAGAGTCTAGTACCGTTGGGGACACCTGGCTGGCTCGGTTGGAAGAACATGTGACACTTGATCTCAGGGTCATGGGTTCGAGCCCTACTGGGGTATAGAGATTACTAAAAAAAATAAATAAATAAACAAACATAAAAAAAAAATAAAAGAATAGTATCTGTGATGTACCAGGGAAATTGCAATCACGCTCCTTGACCTTACCAAGAATTTTGCCAATGAAAGGGCTCAGATAGAATCATTGGTATTAACAATTCTCTTGCCCCTCATTTTCTGCTAGGGATAATTAGGTTAGTAAAAGCTAATTAACTAGCTCGTATCAAAACTGCCATCCAGGAAGAAAGCTTCAACTCCATCCTGCCAATATGCAATCACACGCCTTGCATTGCACACTATTTTACCTGAGTATCACGTATCACATTGGTGGGCGTATAAAATATTGGCCAGTTCCCAAATGGCGCTTACAAAACGTGTGGAAATGTGTCAACATGACGTGATGTGGGGGCTTCTCATTGTGGTCACATTAAGAATGTATTTTAAATAACATTGAATATCAGGTGGTAAAAGCTTATTCTCACATAAATTCTGCCAGTGTCAGAAGTATTTTCATTGTGAAGGCTTTTCTCTCCTTTCTGTGACATACAAAGGCATCATCGACTGACAAAAAAGAGAAATCAGTTCGAAACAGCGTTTTGCAAAAGGTTCAAATATCCATTTCAGGAGAAATGTGCTAATGCCTTCTAGAACACCACTAGTCACTTCTTTTGGTGCTAAATCTGTAGCATTCTAAAAATAAATTATAAAGTAGGCTGTCCTATTGAGGCCAAATTCTGTTTCCTTTCGACTTGGATATTCTCCTTGCCACCTGCCTCCGAGGAAAAAGCCTGTCTTCACAAAGCAAATGAAGACTTGACACAATTATGTCAAAAGTGGGTGTCAAAAGATTATTTCCGTCTATTTCCCCACTTAAAATTGTTATTTCACATAATTGCATTATTTATAAATTATAAGTATGCAATTAGACTTGAAGTACCTGTAATATGACCGAGTTCTCATCTCCCTGATGGTGATGTAGATAGAGAGACGTGAAACGTGGATTGCATTGGACTAGAAATTCAATTTTTCCTGGGAGGTTTTCCCAGGGTGTTCATGCAATGACAGGGCCATGCATTTGCAGAGCGCTGGAGCTCCCCGGCTGCACTGGCTGACTTCACTGCACACCTTTGACGTGGGCACAGCTGGTAAGGTCTACATCCAACAGCCTGGGGCTAGAGGCAGGGATTTAATTTGACAACAAGGAGCTGGGCTGGTAAAGTTGAACTCAAGTCTTCGGCTTTCTGTGAATCCAGGCTGATTTCTTTTTTAAAAATTTGTTTCAGAGAAACTTTTGAACCTGGAATAATTTTTAGATTTGCAGATAAATTCCCAGTGACAGCACAGAATTCTCATATATAACCCTCAGCCAGTTCCCCCCTCCATGAACATCCCGCATAACCACGCTTCTCTGGTCAAAGCTATGATGCAAATATTGGTGCCCCCTCATTAATGAGAGTCCAAATTTATCAAACTCGTGTTGCCTTCTTAAATAGATAAAGATGTGCCAGGTACCTGTTATATGCCAGGATGGTGCTTTTTATGTGCATTTTCTAAATAAACCCTTGAAGTAACAGATGTGTATGTTGAGTCTGAGGCTGGTGGGTCCAAATGTCTCAAGGTTGGGCAACCTACACTTGACTTATCCAGGATGGAAAAAGAGGACCATCTTACCAGAAGACTGTATTAGCCTAATTTCTCTACTGTGTTGATGTTCATCTTTATGAGTAAAATATGTTTGCTGATGAATCTGGTTTTTTTTATCATTCTTGTTCTTATTTAAGCCAATTATGTATTATATTCAAAGTCTAGACAACAGATAACATGCCTCACCTGCCCAAACTCTCAAAACGGAGTAGGTTGGATTTTAACAGCTGGAGGCTTCCATTCAACAGAGGCAAGAATACTTTCTAGGTAAACTTTAAGACACAATCAGAAATGACTGAGATCATAGAACAATTTACAGTATCTCTTTAGAATCTAAACATGTTCATGTAAAACAACCACCAACCCACAGTAACTTTCAGCAGGGTTAAGGTCAATCTTGATGGCTGTGTTTGCCAGCTGTATTGTCATGAGTAAGGGCAAGTTTCTTCAGGGAGTTACATAAATCTGAAATGCAGCACAAAAATAGCATTTACAGATTGCACATTGATAAAAATAAGTGTCTATTTTATAAAACCATATTTTTAAAAGGTGACGCTTCCCTTGGATAATAATTTGGTGTTTGGAAGACAATACTGTTGACTTTTATCTATGAGTATTACTGTTCTTGTAACCAATGTGAGTACATGCTTATTACGACACGAGAGTGCAGCTTGCTAAATGTCCCAGGATGACGTACGCATAGAAATCTATGACTGAGGGTCAATCTGTGCACTACCTCCTAAAGCTGACAATGATTGGTTTACCTTACAAAATTCCATCAACCAACTATTTGTTTAAACAATCATCATTTTCCAAGTATCAGTTTGGTCTCCGAGAAAATAACATGCCCTAGTTCAAGATTGCATATTCAAAACATAATCTCCTTAACTTAAGAGGTTATAAAATTGCGGGGCACCGGGGTGGCTCAGTTGGTTAAGCGTCCGACTTAGACTCAGGTCATGGTGTCGCAGTTCGTGAGTTCGAGTCCTGTGTCGGGCTCTGTGCTAACAGCCTGGAGCCTGCTTTGGATTCTGTGGCCCACTCTCTCTCTTTGCCCCTCCCCCCCACTCACGCTCTGTTTCTGTCTCTCTCATCAATAAATAGATAGATAGATAGATAGATAAAATTGTCTCCTGCAATACTTTTTCCAACTACGTTGCTGTGTTGATGTAGATTCGTTGTGGAAAATACCAGAAATTCTCTTCAGATGGATTAAGGAAAATGGAACACGAATGCCTCTTAGGGAACCACTGACTTCCTTCCTTTCCCTCCATAAAACCTATGATGAATGATCTGTATTAGAAATTGCTTCACCCATTACAAATGGTTAAACCAACAGAAGGATGCCCAATTTAAACTTATTTGCCAATAACTTGACCTCTTTATACATCGGACTTAAGTGCCATCACGAAAATCAATGGCTATATTTTACTTGTCATTTGCTTTTGCTTTAGAGTCGGGTCCTGTGCATTTGCCAGTCTGCTCTTTTTTTCGTATGTGTGGTGTCTTTTTATTACATCATAGTCCCTAGAGGAATGTTGAAGAGTATCCAAAAATAAATTAACAAATACCTCGCTCAGGTGATTCATGTTTTGTTTTTAATGTCCTCTCTAGAATGGCTGGGAAAACCAAAACTAAAAATCTGCTCTGGCGATTTTTTTTTCCCCGTCTGCACATTTGTGTGTGTGTGTGTGCGTGTGTGTGTGTGTGTGTGTGTGTGTGTGCTGTCCGTCCCTGGGAAAGAAGGGTGATGTCTTTGTGACTCCTGGAGAGAGCCTAATGGCAAAATCTCTGGGAGAATAACAGCCTGTGCTGATAACATCCCTCCCTTCCCGGGGAATCTGGGCCGGCTGATCTTCCCAGGCAAACTCCTTCCAACATGCAGCCACAATTAATTATTCCTTGTTGTCACAACACACCCAAAATATCTCATGAGTTGTCAGCCTGCCACTGTGGAGAGGTGACACATTTTGACAACTACCTATTTGTTGATTTTGCAATTTACATTGCATGTGACAAGCGCACTTTAAGATAGAAGTTTCTGCCTGTTCTTTGTTTTGACCCTTTCAGTTTTCCACGCGAGCTAATTTTTCCGGTTACGGTCATGATGCCGGATTGGGGTTTGGCCTCCAAAGGACATCTTCGGTCTCCTAGAGAATGCAACGAAGTGGTGGGTGGGCAGGGGCGGAGACAGTATCTGCTGGCTTCAGTAAGTGGAAAAGCTGGTGGCAGGGGCCTACTGCTGTCCCAATATAGCGAGGCCATCTGCAGATATGGGGATCCGCGGCCATGACACATTTTGACGATCGGCATTCTTGAGAGTTTGCAAAAAGTGAGTTCACCATAAACAAGCCTAGATGATTCTAGTTGCACCAGACTTAGAAAAGTCCTTGCTACCATTCATTATAGAAGGTTCTCATTTAAAAAAAAAATTGTGCGGTGTCATTAAATGGTAAATCAAAGAGATTGCTAGTGTCTTTACAAAGTTAGTCAAAGTGTTCAAGTGTTTGATTTAAAAGTAATAGAACGGTAGGATTGGGGAGGAAGAGAGAAGAGAGAAGGGTCCTGTGTGAGGTCAGTCGGGTGGAGCCCCTCCTTCTTACCTGGGGAGCAGAGAAGACGGTGTAAGGGAGGCTCGGAGGTGTTATCCATACTGCAGATGTCCTTCTACACGAGGCAGCAAGCCATACAGGGGATGCGCACGTCCCTAAAATTATACCTCTAGAGAAAATAGGAAAAAACATTTGGCTTTAAGACTGTATCAGATACCCGACTTTACACGTACTAGCATGACACATTTTTTCTTAGAAGTTTTGTCTTTTCTGTGCATACCCATGGATGGTGTAAATGGGAAATCAAAAGGATGTCATGCTCTCCTACATGTGCCCTTGGTCTATTTGGTTAATCAGTAGGACATGGTTTCCTTCATCCATGTAGGAAGCACGGTAAATCTAGGGTGTTGCCAAAGACACAAATTATGCTTTACAATTGCATTGAGTCCTATGACCTATCATCATGGTGATGAAACTCATTGATCACATATCAGGCAGTTCATAAGTTTAATACATGTTCTGGAAAACATTCATCACCAAAGGCAATGCACATAATTTTAATTGGCACAGCCCCTGGATGCTTCAGGTGCAAATGGTAAGTCACACATGATGAGAATCACTTTGAAAGAACTTCCTTACTGGTGTTCACTTCAATTCCCAGTGAATGTTTCTGTTCACGGTTGTCCCAGGCAGCAGTAAAGGGAAAGCTCTGTGTTTCTCTTCTTCATGGAAAGCAGGGGTGATTCTAAGATGCTCAGTAAATCACAGCTCAGCAGAGATAGCTGAACAGAAAAAAAAAAAAAAGACATTCAATAAGCCCGACTTTTAAACAAAAATGTTTATTTATTTGAGGAAGAGTGAGGGTATGGGGGTAGAGAGAGGGAGAGAGAGAATCCCAAGCAGGTTCCATGTTGTCAGTGCAAAGCTGGACGTGGGGCTCAGTCCCATGAACCATGAATCATGAGATCATGACCTGAGCTGAAATCAGGAGTTGGACGCTTAACCAACAGAGCCACCCAGGCGCCCCTCGATCCGCCTGATTTTAATGAACATCTACTACATGGCCCTGCATTACAGCCAGAAACAGAAGAGACTGCATTTGTAGAAATGGTTCCCTCAGTGGAGCTGAACAATTGATGATAAGGAACCCCAAATCCCAGTTGGGTGGTTGGGAGTCACAAGGGTGTGATGGCATGCTAATGTAGATGCCATGGAATTAGGACATTCCAGCAGCTCTCTGAAAGATGAGTATTGTAGCTCGTCTGGCATATGTCCCATCCTTCTTGGGAGAGTCCTTGGTGTGCTTTTACTGTATTTAAGGTTGGCTCTCAGCTGCTCAGCCTTGGGGTCTGGATGAATCACGTTTTTGTTTTTTGTTTTGTTTTGTTTTAAGCAGGGCACAGGGTTGCCATCTGTGAGTCCAAAATCTTGTCTTCGGCTCCCATTTCTGAAATGAACAGCACTGTGATTCCTGGTCTACCCAGTTCCCTGGGGAAGGAAAGGCAAGGTGAGACCATGTTTGGTGGCCCTTTAAAGTTTGCTTACTTATGTAAACTCTCTGGAAGACCAGGCGTGCAGACGTGCCTGGACACAAGTTAAACAATCCAGAAATCAGTCAAGACTTGAATCTCGTTTCCCCCTTCATGTCCTGCCTAAATCCAAGCCCGGCATGTGGAGAAATGTATAAGCCACTGACTGTGAATAATAAAAAGTGACACATACGAGCATGGGCCAAAATATCTGTCCAGCCATGTTAAATCGAGGTGAGAAGTGTGTACTTGAAAATACGACACTTGCTGGAAAAAAGGTGTGAAACAGAAGATGATATCGATTCAGGAATGGAATGCAGGGCTCATGCTTTGCTTAAAACACACACACACACACACACACACACACAATGCTTAAATTACTTCATTTAAAAAAATTTTTTTTAACGTTCATTTATTTTTGAAACAGAGAGAGACAGAGCATGAACGGGGGAGGGTCAGAGAGAGAGGGAGACACAGAATCCGAAACAGGCTCCAGGCTCTGAGCTGTCAGCACAGAGCCTGACGCGGGGCTCGAACCCACAAACCATGAGATCATGACCTGAGCCAAAGTCGGCGCTTAACCGACTGAGCCACCCAGGTGCCCCTAAATTACTTTAGATAAACACTGTGTACTGCGTTCCTTTTAAGGAACTATAAGTTCTTTTTTTAAGTTCTTTTTTTCTTTTAAGTTTTTATAAGTTCTTTTTCCTTTTAAGAAACTGTAAGTTCTTCAGCTCTCTATACTTTATAGTACTAGCGACTTTTACTGCCCATACAATTGTTGTCAATAACTCTACATAAACACGTACATGATGCTGTCATTTTTTTCTCTTTGATCTGTCAATGTTTTCGAGCTCCTTCTTCAGCCAAGAGGCCACAACTTGACTCTAAGGGTGTGACTTCTGTCTCTCTCAAAGCTTTTTTGTCCCCAGGGGGCACCCATGGTCTGACTTGAATAATCCATTCAGATGCAAATTATTTCACCTGGGCAGGAGTCAAGAGCACTTGGGCACGGAGACTCAGTCCTCACTTAAAATGCAGTCCCTCAAATCTTAGGTCACAAAAGGAAAAACAGGTGTTTTATAATGACGTCTTGACAAGGTACAAGTGGGGAGGGGTGGATGGGAATGATGGTAGCATTACAAATGAAACGGAAACTATGGGGCTATAACAGCCATGGGCTAATGATGTGTTTTGGTGGCAGCTGATTAATTTAGGAAGCATGGGGAAAAATCTGGAAACAACCAGTTACTGATTAAGCTTGCTAAGAAAGAGGAACTTGTAATCTTTCTTTCTTACCAAATCAAAAACAGGACAGCCAGGATGATGGATTGAGAGTACTTCTGACTTGCTCTCTCGGGAATAATCACAATATTTTGTGGGTTACAGTAAACCCTGCATCACAGGCACCACGATCTTTCGTGGCAAAAAAGTACCAGGTCAATCAAAGGAGGAACGTTGTCCTTTTGCGTTAGCATGATGGGGCCACGTTTGCATACTTGTAGTTATAATGCCAAGGTCACTCAAGTACAGTAAGGGTCCCACAGACATAAATATTTGTATTAAAAATTATTTCCCACTAAGCTTGAATGTCTCCTCAAATACCTCAGACCTGATTTTGCAGGTAATGACCTGCCAAAAAGAATCCAATCCAAACACAACTTGAGAGACAGTGTTGTTATAAACCTGTTTTTAAAAGAAGGTATGCATGTCTTTAGATACTCATGGCATGGTATACTGATGCCTTGTGATATATTTAGAATAACAAACTGAAAATTATTTTGAAACTGCATAGATGTGTGTGTGCGCACACATATACACCACATACACACATAGAGAGAGATTTCTAAACTGCACATATATATATGTATACATATAGTGTATATCGAATATGTATGTACTCATGTATGTATACCTATACATAGGGAGAGAATTATAGGTAAATAGATACATAGATAGATATGTGGATAGATGGATGGATGGATGGATGGATGGATAGATACATAGATAGATAGGTCACCTATATTATATATGACATGTGTTGCATAATTAAGGTTCCCAGTTTTAATCCAAAAGTGAGTTTATTGCTTCCAGGAATATATATTATATATAATAATATATTACAATATACCTACATATCAAGAACACACACATACACATATATAAAACATACATCTATATACATATATGTAACATGCATATTTACATATATGTGTAATAAATGTATAGACCAGAAATGAAGCATACCCATATAAACATGTATTAGAATATATAATATAATGTATAAATTCAGAATTGAAGGTATGATTTTCTCCATTTCCAGAAGAAGAATTTGAAATGTAGCTCTTTAAACGTGTTATAAGCTGTTATAAAAACTGTAAAGAATATAGCCGAAACCTGCTTCTAGACACCAAAAACTACTATCTGTTCAATACAGCACTTACTGCCCCCCAAGCCCCACATATATTTCAAGCACTTTTACTTTTTAAATTCTACATAGGAAATCCCAAAGCTCTTGTAATAGGCATAAATAGCATATCTCTTAGGGATGTCAGAAAAGGCAAGAGGATCCATAGAGATAGTTATAGAGTGTTCCAATAAAAAGAATCATGTTCAGGCACCTGGGTAGCTCAGTCAGTTAAGCCTCGACTTTGGCTCGGGTCATGAGCTCACAGTTTGTGAGTTCGAGCCCCGAGGTGGGCTCTGGGCTGATAGATCAGAGCCTGGAGCCTGCTTCAGATTCTGTCTCCCCCTTCTCTCTCTCTGCCCCTTCCGTGCTTATGCTCTGTCTCTCCCTCTCTCAAAAATAAACATTAAAAAAATGCAGACCTTCAAACTCTAAATAATCGAGTAAGAGGATATGTTCTACAAGTGACTACAAATCAAAAGTAGTTTGAAGAAAAGAGACCTACCAGTCAGTGTCTGGAAAGAAAAAAATAACCCCAAAGACTAAGTGCTTGCTTGCAGAGCTCTGCTTCTAGGTTAAAGTGTCTAGGAACTTAGCAAACCGTGCAATACCTGGGAATCGTGAAGGTCAGTTCTGGCAAAGTTTCGAAATGGAATTTTTGTGGGGTGATCTTAATGTAGAAACATGGTTTCCGGTGTGAGGTTTGTCACTGACACGGGCTTGCTTTCCAAGATATGGGGCTCCATGATTGGGCAGGTTTTGGTACCACTGTTCCTGGTGTGATGCTGACATTGATAGATCAGGGTGGGTTTTTTTGTTGTTTGTTTGTTTAATATAATTTATTGTCAAACTGGTTTCCATACAACACCCAGTGCTCATCCCAACAAGTGCCGTCCTCAATGCCCATCACCCACTTTCCCCTCTGCCCAACCCACCATCTACCGTTAGTTTGTTCTCAGTCCTTAAGAGTCTCTTATGGTTTGCCTCCCTCATTTTCTGTAACTTTTTTTTTCCCCTTCCCTTCCTCCATGGTCTTCTGTTAAGTTTCTCAAGATCCACATATGAGTGAAAACATATGGTATCTGTCTTTCTCTGCCTGACTTATTTCACTCAGCATAATACCTTCCGGTTCCAACCACATTGCTACAAATGGACGGATTTCATTCTTTCTCATTGCCAAGTAATATTCCATTGTATATATAAACCACATCTTCTTTATCCATTCGTCAGTTGGTGGACATTTAGGCTCTTTCCATAATTTGGCTGTTGTTGAAAGTGCTGCTATGAACATTGGGGTACAAGTGCCCCTATCCATCAGCACTCTTGTATCCCTTGGGTAAATTCCTAGCAGTGCTATTGCTGGGTCATAGGGTAGATCTATTTTTAATTTTTTGAGGAACCTCCACACTGTTTTCCAGAGCAGCTGCACCAGTTTGCATTCCCATCAGCAGTGCAAGAGGGTTTCTGTTTCTCCACATCCTCGAGGGGAGTTTTTGAAACCAGTTCTGGTGTTTCATGTGGCTGTGGACAAGGAATAATCAGTCTCCCCCGTCCCTGATTTTGAGCGTAAGACCTTTCTATTCCCATAAATTTCCAATGCATGACCACATACACTCTGTTCCCTTGGTCCATTTTACCTCCCAATCCTCTGGTTCACATGTCCATATCTGAAATTGTCTATCTTGGCTCTCTTTGGCCTCCACAACTCAATGTAACCTGTGTGGGTTTCTGCTTTCAAATTTTGTCAAAATATGCCTTCTTGTGAGTATCAATTTTCTATGCAAGAATTTCAGGGGTCCCATAGTCCTTTCTATGTAAGAATTTCAGGGGTCCCATAGTCCTTTCTATGCAAGAATTTCAGTGGTCCCATAGTCCTTTGTATAAAATTCAAAATGTAATAGGCACACAGCCATCTACAAAAAAGACAAAACCAAGGACAAAAAACCCCACAGAAATCTAGTAACTGAGAAATAGTGCTGCTGACACTGCTTACATGCGTGGATAACCGATCACGCCTCTCTCTAGAAAATGTTTTGCTTGTAATTTGAACATCGTTTTTAGGTTAAGAGTTTTACGGTATTGCTAAGATGTAACTTTAATGAGCCTTTCTGTGTCTCCAAAACCATATTCATTGATACGTTTTCTGTCTTCAATTCTTATGGTGAATGTGGGTGAAATCAATGTTTTGGAGTAAAACTTCTAAATGAGGAAACAAAAGTATTTCAAAACCCTCCTTTCATTAGGAAGACAATGGATTCATATGTTGTTTGTGTTTCTGATAGACACTTATTCAAGAGAAGCTTGTGGCTTTCCATTTAGAAATGATAAAAAAAAAAAATCCCATCCACCACAGGGTTGTCCTCATTATCCCTTCCACTCTTCATCTTCAGTTAACATGCCAAATTCTTTGTCCAGCCCTGGCCAGGAGGAGCACAGGCTACCTTTTTCAGTGCCTCCTGGGCTTAGGGGTGGCCATGGGACCACATTCAGGACAATGTAAGCGTGATTCAGTGATAGCCAGGAAACATCCTGGAAAGAGAGATGTGATGAAGAATCCACGCAGATCTAACTTGGATCCATCCATATCTAACCATAGGTTATGCATCAGTCTTAAACCATGAGAACACACTGGCAGGGAAAAAGGCAGAAGAATCTTTCATGGTGATGCCATCCCCTTCCATGCACTCCCAGGGAAAATATCTCCAGCTGCTTAATGGTGGTAGATACTATTCTTTCTGTCCAAAGCACTGGATATGTAGCGCTTTTTGCAATTCTAAGCAATGCAAATCCAGTTTTAAATACAGTTTCTATCTTAAAATGGTAAAAGGAATTCTCCCGTGTTCAGTTGACCCTTGAACAATGCCAGGGGTAGGGGCACTGACCCTGTGTGCAGTCAAAACCCCATGTATAACTTTGGACTCCCCTAAAACTTACCTATTAATAATAGCCTACTGTTGACCAGAACCCTAACCAATAAGTCAATCAACACATATTTTGCATGTTATATGTATAATATACTATATTCTGACAATAAAGTAAGCTAAAGAAAATGTGATGAAGAGAGGGGAAAGTGGGTGATAGGCATTGAGGGGGGCACCTGTTGGGATGAGCACTGGGTGTTGTATGGAAACCAACTTGACAATAAATTATGTTTAATATAAAAAAAATAAAAGAAAATGTGATGAAGAAAATCATAAGGGCTAGAAAACACATTTGCAGTTCTGTACTGTATTTATAGAAAAAATATCCCCATACAAGCAGACCCACGCAGTTCAGATCTGTGTGGTTCAAGGCTCCACTGCATTTCTCTTCTAAAGTAATTTATTACAGCCTATGTTTCTATGGCTACAGTTGAATAAAACTGGTTTCACACGGTTTCAACACACATGTGATATCCACACCGTGTGATATAATGAACATAATGCATATTTATGGAAAGACAATCAGCCCTGAAATTTCTGGAACCTGAATGCTCCATTGTGGGAGATCTATTTTAAAAAAATGACTGCAGTTCAGACATACTCTATTTTCAGAAGCAAAATTCAAATTGTATGCTTTGAAACTTCTTACTTCTGTAATTGATATTGGCAATGTCAACTCTTCCGATATTTGTGTAGGACAGGTAGGTAAATGTTTGGGATTTCAGGCCGGTGTGGCATCAGGTATGCAGAATGACATTTTTTTTTTTTAAATAAAAATGTGCTCTAGATGTAAAGCTGATGTAGGGTAGAGAAAAAGATGTCTTTCTTATACATGCAAGAGTGTTGCTGTGTCTGTTTGGTTAAACTATTGAAATAAGCAGTATAAACTGACTGTCTTTAAATATCACGCCTGACAAGGATTGGAGGTGATTCAAAGGATTAGAGGAAGCTCAAAATGTTTACAGTCCTTTCTCAGAGGCCAGCAGGTGGACACACACATGATGCCCCACTTTGCAAAGGTTCAGCTAGGGGTGAGAAGGCAGTGGCAATGCAGCATAGCACTACAGAGCATCTGTGTGGCTTTGGAGAGAAGGTGGTTATGTGACCACGTCTGGAAGAAGGAGTCTACACTTGCCTGGCATTGAACCTTTTCTTTGAGCTGCTACATGCTCTCATCCACCTTCTCCCAGATTCCAACTCAATCAATCTTACTGCTGCCTTTGCACTGTGTTCATGGAGCCTAAGGCATGGACGTCCCCAGGAAATGGAAGAGAATGAAAAGATATGCCAAAGAAGGACATGGGTGGGTGTTATAAAGAGGGTGGTGAATGCATATTTATGATGTGATTGAATATGTTAATTAATCGATTGTGCAAGTAGTTAGTGGGAAATATTCTGCTGTTACCCAGCAGGGCCTATTTTGAGGCATTGCAAGGGGACTGAATATGAGGGCATTTGCAGATGCCTCGTTAAACATAGCAAATTGAAAACTTATTTCCCATAAACCCACAAAAAAGAATGTGTAAGTAAGAGGCAAATTTTTTCAAGACAGAAATAGGACAGCAGATGACCACGTGTTAAGATTTCAACAAAGTAACACAAGCTGGAAAGCAGATGGATGAATCCTAATGTCTCCAGATTGGAGAGACTCGGAACGCCTCATCCTCGGGAGAGTAAAACTAGGAAATAGGACAACTCTTGACCCTAAACGCCAGAAAGGCTTGGAAATTGGTGAGACCAGAAGCCTCTGGTGGTGAGGTGTCAGGTAGAGCTGAAGCAGGACTTTCCTGAAAAATGAAATCTCCCAGCCCCAGTCCATCCCACGTGGCTGGAGAATCACCTCCTACTGGACCTGGCGGGGACCTAGGGGAAATCGTGTTATCTCTTGAGGGGACTCCATTCTTCCAGACACCAGCTACAGCTTGTGGAGCACGATGGAGTCATACAGAAAATGGGCACATTAAGGGAAAGTCACACACCACATGCTGAGCGCCTCAGCCACTTTCCACACTGGATTCTCAAATTGCTGACAGCAGGGGTTAAAATACTTCTCTCTAGGAAAACTGAGAAGTCCAGAGAAAACAGAAACAGATACTGATATTTACATGTCCCCACTGAAAACACATGTCCCCAATTGAAGTGTAAGTCTCAATGACTTAGCAAAATCTCTCCAGTCACATACACATTCCAGTCTGTTTTGGTGCAATTAAGGATCAGCCTTAATTGGTGGTACTCTACCCAACAGGAGAGAGACAGACGAAGGGACTGCTACAACAGTCGTTCTCAAAGTATGGTCCAAGAGCACCTGGGGTTGCACAGAATCAAACCTTTTCATAAAAATAATGGGACTTGAGGGGCGCCTGGGTGCCTCAGTCGGTTAAGCGTCCGACTTCAGCTCGGGTCATGATCTCGCGGTTTGTTGAGTTCGAGCCCCGCATCGGGCTCTGTGCTGACAGCTCGGAGCCTGGAACCTCCTTGGGATTCTGTGTCTCCCCCTCTCTCTGCCCCTCCCCTGCTCATGCTCTGTGTCTCTCTGTCTCTCAATAATAAATAAACGTTAAAAAATTTTTTTAAAAAAAATAATGGGACTTGACTTACAGTTTGCATCCCTTTTTAAAAAAATTTTTTGAGAATGTACTGAGACGCTTACCACAAGTTATGTGGCTTAAGATGTCACAACAGGCAAAATGCAAAAGGCAATAGCAGGCCCCAGGTGAGTTTCAGGAAGCTAGACATTAAGAAGAGTTGCAGGAATGTAAGTAAGACATGGTGTCTATTCTAGTTTTCTCTTTTTTGGAAAGCAGTTATTTCTAAAATTATTCCATTAAAAACACAGACACCACATTTATTTTTGTGATTTAAAACCAAATAAATGAAGAATGGTTTTAGAAAGCCTTAGCTGTAATTTCGAATATGGTAAATACTGATGGATACTCACCTGTAACACATATCTGTGTGGTGCACAGATACATCATGGACATGTATCGCAAAGGTGGGGAGTGATCTTGCAAGTGGTGATTTTCACTTACCTGGTCTCGGGGTTTTCATCCTCCCACCGTAGAGAGACACGAAACTCTTCTTGCCTGGTAGGAATGTGCTGGAAGAGGCTGTCTTTAACTTACATTTGGTAATTTCCCTGTGTGTGTGTGTGTGTGTGTGTGTGTGTATTCACATACATATGTCCATATATATATACCATATATATAATATATGTATATGCGTCATGTATATTCATGGGGAAAGACAGGAAGATTGATGATATACATAGATAAATAGATAGATAGATACAATAGATTATAGATGCTTTAGATAGGTGAGTAGGTAGGTAAATAGAAAGATAAATAGATGATAGATAGATGATAGATATGATAGATTGTGGATGCTTTAGATAGGCAGGTAGATAGGTAATGGATGATGAGCATAATCCCCATGATATCCTGTTTCCTCCTCAAAACTTCTGGATAATTTCACACAAATGGCTGTATCATAATAAGACAGCATGTTTTACAGCTGTCCCCCCACCCCAATTTCTCATGTATTACTTCATTTGATCCATTTGTTAATTTCTCCTTAACAGGCAATTTGGCCAGTATTGGGTCTCATCTCTGAAATGTGCAGTAAAAATGGTGAGCACATAAATTAGGTCAGCGTCTCTATGTCTGAAAGCAGTGTGCAGGCGATGTGTTAACTGGTTCAGAAAAGATAGATGTTAGCTCTTCATGTCACGAAGAGTTTGCACCATCTAATAACCCATCCAAAGCTTTGTTTTCACGTGATCTTTTCCCCAAAGTGCTGTGATATTTCCAAGCCTAACCCCTGCAATAAAAGCAGGAATGTCCCTCCTGTCTTACAGGCCTTCTGTCCCTAGCTCCCTAGATTCAGATCAAGAAGCAAACACATTTCCCAGTTAGAAAGCACAATGTAATTTGAAATATAGAACGGAACCTATTCCAAGACTAAGAAATTAATGCCCACACCCAAAGGCACAAAGTAATTATTTTCCAAAGAGTGTGCCTGCTAATCCATAACTGCCAGATGCACAGAACTTCAATAAGAGTTGCTACGGAGAAGGAATATTAAATAACTCTTTGTACCTATTAAATCCTGCCCTTGTCCTATGCCACATGACGCAACGTTCTATAAACATCGCAGCAACTCTCTCAAAAAAAGCAGACCCAGCCGCCTCACTTGTCTATATTTTAATTCAGCCATTTATGGCTTCGCCCACTTGTTAAGGCTTTGTTTATGATCAGCTTGATTGCGAAGCTGGGAACTACTGCTGGGAATCAGAATCTGAGGAGGTGCACGAAAGAGACAAAAGAAAAATAAGGTGGAGTTGATAGGAAGGTACAGGTGAGCGGGGAGAATAGCATTGTGCTCTCCTCTCTCCGTATGCATGGTTTAGACTCTCACATGTCACGTAGATTTCCAGCTTCCTAATGGCTAATGTGGGCTCCTTTAGCATCTCTTTCTCGACAGTCAGATGGCGAACCAAGTTACCTTTATGGCTGGTAGACCATAGCCAGATGGTCCTGTTTTCACCCATATCCCTTTCCGAAAGATTGCTGCAGACATCCACGGGCCTGAGAGATCTTCTCCCTTCACCTGTGCCCAGTGACTGACCGATGTATTGCTGTAAGAAGTGAAACCTCTCGCCTCAAGCAGAACAGACTCTGAGCTGCAATCCACACTCCTGAGCTCCCCGTGGGGCCGGGCTGGGATTCCTTGGCCTCTCACCTGCCCTTTCTGCTCCCATCACTTTCTGACAAGATTCTCCTGTGACCACCCCATGCTACAAACCTTGGGCTTGTATAACAAGCCCTGTCTCAGCTTCTGCTTCTAGAAGGCCTGAGCAGTATTTCAACACTAGGATGATTACCACCTGCTGCTCCAACAGCTCCCAGGGTTACCTTGAAGAGTCAGCCATTCCCTGTGTGGTCCCTCCGGCTTTGTGGTGACAATCAGTGGAGGAAGGCACAAAGCCCAGCAGAGATGCTGTGCTGTGTTGGCTTCTGATGCTCCACCATGCGCCTCTGAATTGGCTCCGTGGAGACAAAGCCCACAGCGATGCTGCGGTGGGTCACGCCCAGCCCCGTTCTCCTGATGCCTTTCCTGCTCTGCATCCTCCCATGGAAAGGGGAAGGAGTCTCTGTCTCCGATTCTGCTACCCTGATGTGAAAATATTCTTGCTCTTGGAAGCACTGGCCAGGTTCTTCCATACTTTCTACTCAGGAACTGGTCAGCATGCCAGGTGGGACAGATGGCTGTTCAGACCGCTCGCCATTGGTACAACGTGGATGTCTGGGTGAGTCCATTCTCAAGAGCTCCTAGCACTCTGCTTCACGTTCATCCCAAATGGGGCTCTACCGTAGCGAGAGATTTCTAAAGACAGCAAGTCCTTCTGGCTAAATGAAAAACAAAAGAGCTTCTTCCAAAAGCAGGGCACAGTAAGAGGAATCTCCAGGAGAAAATAAGAGTGTAGAGCACTGGTAACTTTTGAGTGTTCTTTAGCCACTGCTTGCACTGCACATAGGCACGTGGTTGAAAGGCTATGGCCAACACATGGCCCTCCCCCTTCTTCCTATAACACGAGGGCAGGTGGAGGAGTAGAGCAGACACAGTCTTCTCCACCTGCCCTCGAGACATGCCGAGAGAGCACGAGGTCCTAGGGTAAGCAGGGTTTACAGCGAGCTGGGATCTCTCTTCTGCACTGTAGAGACAAACAGAAAACATGCATTTAAACCCGTATGTGTGCCATTCAATAAGACATTCAAAAATATAGACAAGACAGCATACTAAAACATTTTATAAGGCATGCACGTCTTAACAAAGTTTAGCAGAATATAGAGGGAAATATTAGGAAAGAAAGCATGCCTGATCAAAATCAATAAACCAAGTGAAGATAGCAGGTCATATGTATCGGGATTGCGGCTACATGCTCATCATCTACAAGTTCTCACCAATGTTTTAAGACATAAGTCAACGCTTGACGGAAAATAAGGACCCATGTTCTTGAAATCGAGTCCAAAAATATTATCAGTTCCCATGAAGAGCCCATGCAACTCAATGAGGACTATCCTAAAGCTACCACATACGAACTGGTTTCTTGTGGGCCATTTCTCAGAATGTTCTACCAATCGTCTAAGGTCACAATTACAAAACATGGCTAATGAATGAAACGATTCAGAAGCCAGACTCATATGGAATATGCTTCCCTACAGATAATTCATGCCAGGTTATCTATCAGGATGCCTGAAGCCAAGAAACGTGCAAATGCACACACACACACACATTACACATACACTACACATATATACACATACTACACATACACATTGTACACTAGAAACACATTGCATACACATTACACACACATTAGGCATTTCTACACATAACACGCTACATATGTACACATTACACACATTACACCTACACACACACTTTGGAAATCTGGAGTTGTGCTTCTGGAAAGACACAGGTGGACGCTTCTGGTTGAGAAGCAATGCTTTTGAACAATGCACAGGTTGTGCAATTTCAGAGTGGGCTCTGACTTCACGATAAATAATGCAGTGACTCTGGGCATGAGGTGTCAACCCTTGGCAAAACCTTAAGTACACTGGTTTATGTTTTAGTCACACTGTAGCATTCCCTCTCCTCCAGGAAAGACTAAAGTGTTCATCCATTTATGACAGGGATTGCGGGAGCGCCTGGGTGTCTTAGTCGCTTAAATGTCCAACTCTTGATTTCAGCTCAGGTCACAATCTCACGGTTTGTGGGTTCAAGCCCCACATTGGACTCTGTGCTGCCAGCTCAGAGCCTGCTTGGGATTCTCTCTCTCTCCCTCTCTCTCTCTGCCCTTCCCCTGCTTGCTCTCTCAAAATAAATGAATAAACTTAAAGAAAAAGAATGATTCTATTGGATGCATAGCATTGTACCTCTAGGCCAGGAGAATGATACAGAGCTGGTGTCAAATGTCCATATTAGCAGTGGGGTATGGATGTTACAGGTTCTCTAAGCTTGACACAGGACTCAAAAATTAGAAAAAGTTTCACAGGTTTGGCACCATAGAAACATACATTTCTGGGATCTGGCATAGCATGTGGTAAAGTGTCATAAAGATAATACGTATTATAAACACACACAAGATGCTATTCACCTAACATGTATCTATCACTATATCAAAGTAATATCAGTTTTATGGGGAGTTCTAATTTATTTTACAAATGTAGTCACGATATGACTAATCAAGGGTGAATGCCCATCTCCCTGCATAGTTAATCAAAGATTTAAATTTTGTATTTCTTATTTTGCCAAGCTAAAAAAATGGTTCCGTGTCTGTGTTTATTTGCCTCTTTTTTAAATTACTAGTGTGACTAGCCATTTGTCGTAGCTTCTTTTACCATTTAAATCTGTTCTGTGGATACATTTTATTGTATTTTAAAATTATTACTGTGGTCATATTAGTATACATTTTACTTCCTTGTTTGAAGCACTCATTTAAAAAAAAACACGTGAAAATGGGCCCACTGTTTCTTCTATGTGTTGAAATGATAAAAGAGACAACGATTTCAGTTTTGTTTCTTTGTTTACAGTTTCTGGCTTTTATAGAGTCAAGATGGTCCTTGATATCATGAATTTTGATATCTAACACCAGGATTTTATGATTCTCTGCTGTCATGTCAAGCTTAGGAAGGCTGTTCCACTCCCAAATGTATAAAAATATCATTCCTCTTTTCTCCGCATGATTTTTTTTTTTTGAGATTTTTTGTTTGCCTGTTTCTTTTGTTTTTAAGAATTAATATCTTGGGGCGCCTGGGTGGCTCAGTCGGTTAAGCGGCCGACTTCGGCTCAGGTCAGGATCTCGCGTGATCTCGCGTGAATTGGAGCCCCGCGTCGGGCTCTGTGCTGACCGCTCAGAGCCTGGAGCCTGTTTTGGATTCTGTGTCTCCCTCTCTCTGACCCTTCCCGGTTCATGCTCGCTCTCTCTCTCTGTCTCAAAAATAAATAAACGTTAAAAAAATTTTTTTTTTTAAATAAAAAAAAATTAAAAAAAAAAGAATTAATATCTTATTTATGCAGGTAGCGTTCTATCTTTATACCAGCCCCCAGCCCCCAGTAGATAGCCAGATGTTCTAACACTGTTTATGGAAATGGTTTGCTGATTGGATCTGATCTGATGTATGATAACTGCCTTATATGCACGGATCTGCCTCTAGACTTAACATCTTGTTCTTTAATGCTGTATTTCTCTCTGCCCCAGTTACCCACTATTTCCATTACAGTTAGTAGGGAAGAACCCAATAATATTTGAGGGCAATAGTCCTACCTTATATTTCTGTCTCAAATACTTTTTTTTCTTAATTATCATAGCATATTTCTCAACCCCAATATGCGGGACCCAGTTTGGTTAAGTTATGCCAAACCTCTGTCCATTTGTTTGAACCACATCCCATTTATAGATTAATTTAAGATGCATGGGTATCTTGAGCTTAGCATTTCAAAGCCATAAGAAAAAAAAACAAAGCAGTGGTTTAAAATAATAAATATCCCAGAAGAATTTGGTAAGAGCACACTGTTTACATTTCCAATATGAGATTCTCTGGACTCTGCTCTTTTCCTGAATTATTTGTAAGCCACGGGAGCCGTAGGATATTCTGATGATACATGGTCTCATGAGGGAAGCTGAATTTCGCATGGGCTGCTTTACATCAGACCTAAACCAGTAAGATTTAGTAACTGATCTTGCAAGGAAAGAACATTATGCATTAGTTGACTTCTGCAGGCTTTTCATCTGTGTTGTCTCCATTGCAAACAGCTGGTGTAGCAGGTGGTATACTAGAATGTGTACAATGGTAGAGAGTATGAACTCAATTTTTTCTTAAATAAAACAACTAACAGTAGATATCCCAGATCCTAGCTACCGTGGTATAGAGAGAGCACTTAAAATTATGAAAAAGGCATGCTACAATTTAATTCCTTGGCTTTCAAAAGCTGATTTTGCCTTGTTATCAATATCAGGTTCAAAATTAATCAGTATTGTTCTCTCTTCAAACACATGTAAACAAAATGAGACTGATGGAAATAGACGTGTAGAAAGCATGAATGATTTCTGTATACACCTGGCTGAGAACCAGGTCTCTGGACGTTCCCCCCCTCCCACACCCCAATCTACTGAAGTTTTATTCTCAATGGAAACAAAGTGGTGGGAACATCATTAAACAAAACTAACATATTTAGGCAATGGTGCGGTTTTTATCTAAAGGAAGGGCTTCATGGGGTGCCGGCATGGCTCAGTCGGTTAAGCATCTGACTTTAGTTCAGGTCATGATCTCGCGGTTCATGGGTTTGAGCCCCACATTGGGCTCTGTGCTGACATCTCCGAGCCTGGACCCTACTTCAGATTCTGTGTTTTCCTCTCCCTCTCCCTCTCTCTCTCTCTCTCTCTCTCTCTCTCCTTCTCCCGCTTGTGTTCTCTCTGTCTCTCAAAAATAAACATTAAAAAATATTTCAAAAAATAAAGGAAGGGCTTCATCAACTTCCAGAAAATCATTCAATTTGCTGAGTTTTAAGAAGTCATTGCCTCTGTATCCTGCATAAAAATATTTCTCTAAAGTCAACACACACACACACACACACACACACACACCTTAGAAGAAAGAAACCTCATTCTTCTGACATTGCCAGTTTTCCAAAATGAATATTTCACTTTTGAATATTAATAACAGTATCAAGTTGTTAAGCCTCATTTTGGTAAAGGGATGGTTAATGAATATTTTATGTTTGCTCTATGGGGCCACAGCATGTGTTTCTAGATGTTTATTACAGAATGTCACAAAATGGGAATCTCCATTTGTGGGAGATTTGAAAATATATTGCCACAAAATTGATGCAAAGACTACTTCCTCATAAATTCTAAAGACTCCACAGTAATAGAGGAAGAGATATCGTTGTGTTCAGATCGCAGAGGTCAGAGCAATTCAAAAGACTCTGTATCTGATCTGTTCTAGAGTATTCTATGATCTCCAAGGACACACACATCATGTCTTCCATCATATCACTAGGTCACTCATGACCTTGTGTGCTATCAACTCAAATAAAAACACAAAGCTACCAATGGGAATGATGGGTTTGTTCTGTCCTTTGCCAAGGTAGCAATGATGCTATATCCACCTATTTGTATAGCATCCCCAGGAATCTCTCTTTCTCTTTCTCTCTCTGTTCAACCATTCCCTTGTCACCCTGTCAATCAAAACCCACATTGTCTCTGCATGCAGAGAGTTTTTCCAGCCCCTATTCTGGATCTTTTCTTTGGCCTTCTTCCACCCCCTTTGCTGTGTCAGGAATGTGATTGTTTTGTGAAGACAGATACATAAAGAGAATTCATAAAGTTGAATTTTACATAAGGCAACAGGTATGGAACATATGAAATTCCCATAATGCAAATATGTATGAGGTTGAACATGATGATATACTACAACAATTCATCTAATTGGAAAAAGATGTTCGTTTCTCATCAAAAATGTTCAGAATATGTCTCCTTCCTTTTCCTACCTACATGTATTTCACAAGCAAAGATACTCCTTAAGCTAAGATTGTATCTTTGATATTAGTTTTTTTTGCTTTGTTTTGTTTTCACGGGAGGAGGAAGATCTCAGGCAAGAAACTCTATAAATAGGCTTCAACGTAATTGCATGCCATTTTAATTGAAGCGTTCATAATCTCTACAATAAAATTACTACTTTGCAAAATATAAACTATATATTCCAGTAACTATCAATCCCACTGACAACCTTCTTAGTAAATGCAAGAATTTATCGATATCATCTCTCCCTGCAATTCTCATTCTATTCATAGAGGCCCTCATGGGACTGATTAGGACCTATGTCAGGGAAATTTTCTCCAAGTCTCTTGTTCTACCCTCACCTTCTTGTTGTCGTTGTTATTTTTGCAATGGTGGCTCTGTTCTTAAACCACGGCATAAGCTCTGATTGACTTGAGAATGGAGACATTTAGTAACGCTGTGTCTCAGCCAGTTAGCCTTCATGAACTTTTATCTAGACTTCATTGCCATAAATCTGAATGCGGATAAAACTGACAATATATGTGAATAACTGCTTATCAATGAGAAATATAGGATGACTCTTTATGGATTAAGGTAAAGCAATATTTTAAAGAAAATTACTTTATACTCCCTAATGGGTCACGAGGAAATGGTAGAATGCAGTTCTGGCCTCTCTTGTGCCTTTCTAGCTTATATTAGTGTCTGCAGAACAGTCTTTGTGACAGTGACCTGAGTGTAAATTTCTAATCCAGACCCCGCCACCTGTGGTTACCTCATTCGTCATTCTCCTCTTTTCTGTATCTTTTGTGTCAGAGTCAGGGGGATGATTTAGAATCATATTAAATCTTGTTGATGCAAAACACTAAACTTTTTTTGGGCAATAAAGACCATAAAGGAGCCCCCCCTCCCTGGTTAACTGCAGGGATAGGTTCTAAGACTTCCAGTGGATGCCTGAAACCGCAGACAGTATAAAACCTGTATGTGCTATGTTTTTTCCTGTACGTGCATGCCTGCGGTAAGGTTCGGTGAATAAGTTAGGCACAGTAAGAGATTAACAATAGTAACTAATGATAAAATGCCTTATTGTGCTGTTCTCATGCTTCTTCTTGTGATAATGTGAGATGATAAAATCCCTACGTAATAAGATGAAGTGGGGTGAGTGATACAGGTGTTGTGAGGTCGTGTTAGGCTACTGACCTTCCTAGCACATCTCTGGAAGAGCGTGTGTTTCCAGAATGCTATTGACCGCGGGCAACTGAAATTGCGGGTAAGGGGGAGGGGGAATGCTGTCTGTAGATACTGTAGAAAAATTACAAAGCATAAACTCGGAACTATAAATACTATAAAATCATCTTGAATCTCATGAGTCAAGGATAACTACTCTCAGGGAGTTCTATCATCTGACATACTCTATGGCTTTAAATATCCACACAAATTTTTATTCACAAAAATGGAATCTACCATGCACCTCAATTTTAGTTTTTTTGTTTTGGTTTTGTTTTTGTTTTTTTTGCTTTTCCTTCAGCCTTTTATTCTGGACCTTTTTCCATTTCGATATACATACACTGACATCATCATTTTTAATGGCCACCAGGTCTATCCGTTCACTAGTATTCCTGTTTTCCTTGTTTGGATAGCCACGACGTTTCCTCATGTTGATGGCCACTCTCCAGGCTCAGTTTTCAAGGTAGGAAACTGAACACACCTACCAGCCACTCTTTGTTAGCTCACCCAGCTAGAAATCAAAGGAAATAAATGCCCTGAAATGCTCAGAAGAACACATAATTTGCGAAATTCCCTGTAGAGGACACATGAAACATCAGATGAAAGAAGAAATCAAAACTGAAGGCATGTTCTGAATTCTGCTTCATGAGGTAAGAACAGTGCTGTGTTTCTCTAAAGAACTAACTTTCTAGAAGTTTCCATCTCTACAGTTGACCCTTGAGCAACAGGTTTGAACCACTTGTATGCGGATTTTTTCAATAATTGCAATGCAGTACTGTAAATGTATTTTCTCTTGTGTTGATTTTTCCTCAATCACATTTCCTTTTCTCTAGCTTACTTTATGGTATGAATACAGTGTGTAATACATAGAATTTACAAAATATGTGTTAATGGACTGTGTGTATTGTTCGTAAGGTTGGTCAACAGTAAGCTATTAGCAGTTAAGTTTGGGGGAGTCAGGACTTATATACAGATTTTGGGCTGCACGGGGAATCAGTACCCCCAGCCCCCACGTTGTTGGAGAGTCAGCTAAATTTTTCCTCTTGTGCAAGTTGATGAAATCCAACATCTTAGGAATTGATTGCTAATAGTAATCCACTGTGGAAACATATCACTGACTGGTATTATTTATGATGGATAAATATTTAACATGAATAGCATCATTTTATGAAGCAGGTTCCATATAAGCCATGTGTAATTTGCATTCCATTGGACCTACAGGTCATAGTTGGGGAAGGTAACATGTATTTTACTCTCTAATTTTTTTTTTTTTTTGCAAACTTGACCTAAATCTACTCTAAATCAGGACGTCCTCACAAATAATCAGGACTGGCATGCTTTTATAAATTTTATGATAATAAATAATAGAGCAGAGAACGTCACTTTGCTAATTGAACACGTGATTTTATCCAAAGATAATCTGAAATCAGATGAGATGAAATGGTCCGTCAGGGGAGGAAGTGATCTCCTCTCTCCACATCCAGTTGGGCTTCAGACTAAATTCCGCTCTGAGGAAGCACCTGCAGGGAAACGTTGCCTGCAGCCTAAGCCTCTCCTCCTACTCAGCTGGACTCCTGCCCACCCAGAGCTGCGAACTCCCCCCCAAGGCTAAGACAGCTGCAAGAGAAAGAACGCTCATCTTCATGAAAATAGGCTTTGAAGCCCTTCTGCGCATAAACACTCTTCATTTGTTAACGACTTAATCCTTTAATTAAAGCTCACTTTGTTAGGTGGCTGGGCTTTCAAAACCGGCCCATGGAGATATTTGCATGAGTCCATTAAAGACCATCAGACCACAGGAGATGGTTGAAAATATGGTCCCAGGCTTATGGTAAAGCTAGGCAATCTATCCCTCCCCAGGCTGGGAAAAAATTACAGAAGGGTTTGTGTTGAATTAGGTTTCTCGAAACAGAACTCTTCCTTTGCATCCATCTGAACGTGATACGTGTCGTTGTATTATTCACTTTTTAATAACTCGGCAACGTTAAGGTTCTTCCTTTTTCTTTTCCTTTGAGTTGAAATTGTAGAGTAGTGAAATGGATTCATGGAATTAGCAATCTAAAAAGGCTAAGAGCTAAATTGAATTGGGTCACTACAATATTGTTTCGCTGGCAAGGGTGGCTATGGTGTATCCTTAGTTCAGGAAGGCAGTTAATCGAAGGCGCAGTCTGGGTGGTGTGTGAAAATCTCATTGCTGCATTTAAAATGCCTGTGGGTGTTTTAAGCTTAAGGGATAGAACTAATAATATTGACATTTTAGCGTACCACAGGTATCATGCCAAATGGGAGGGGTGTTGTTTTGTATGGTATATCTGGAGAGAGAGAGAGAAAAGTGACAAAATCCAGAAGTGATTTTCAAATTAGAAGAGAATGCACATTTAATGACCAGTTCTTTTGAGGGGGCGGGGGGTGCATCCCAAGAGATGAGTAATCACATATAAGCTAAAACACAGTCAGACATGAGTCAAAACAGGAAAATAAGAACTAGGAGAGTTAATAAAAACACTCAAGAAAGAGGACAAATAAAAGGTGAACATATCAATATCTGTATGTCTGATATGGCCACAGTAAGGAGACTGAAAGCAATCACACTCAAAGATGCAAAAGGAGTATTTTTAAATCTCCTGTAAATGTGTTCATAGAAAAATGGGGCTACTGTAGAAAAGGACCACATTTTAAATTAAAAAAAAATAAGGATTAGAAAAGGAGTTGTTGGCTAGAACGGACTAGGAGACAAGTTTTGGCATCCCTCAGGAACCCACCGAACATGGTAGAAATAGAAGAAGGGCAGCTTTTGAAAGTGGCCATTGGGAATCAAAGAGCAGTGATCTTTGAGAGATAGAAGACAAATTAGTTGATGCCCATTACTGCCCCAGCATATTGTCTTGAGAGTGTTTTCCAGACATGACCTAGGGAGGCAGAGTCCAGGCAGAACCCAAAAAACTGTCAGAATCTCAGGAGACCAGAGTAGGTTGGCTTCTTTGGACAGAGCACCAGAAAAGAGGTCTTCACCCAGAGAGAAGGATGGAGATCTGTCCAGAGGCCTGATGCTTCCGCTGGAGTAAATATCAGTGCATTTAGATGAGGAGACTACTAGTCAAACTGCTCAAGGCTAGAGAAATAACCAATTAAAAATATCCTATGATCTACTGAAAGCTACATGCAGCCAGGAAACGAATCACCACAGATGAGAGGGAATGTTTCCCCAAGATGGCCCAGGACCAGGACCAGCCCCTGTTCCAATCAACCATCCTGGAAAAGTTGATAGAATTTTGCCTCAGTAGGAGATGGTTTGTCCAGTCCTGACAACCACTATGGTCCAGACTAACAAATCTGTGAAAGAAACAAACTGTCCATGTGATTTAAGTGTGTCCCAGAACAAATGCCTAGGATATCTATAGGAACTCAAAAATATCCATCACCCAATGAAGCCACATTCACAATGTTTGACATCCAATCAAATAGATTGCCCAAGACATAATCAGTGCACAGCAGTCAATTGTGTTTTTTATATACTGGCTGTTAGAATCTAAAGTGGAATACCATCGGTCAAAGCACACCTTTTACTTTGCCATGAACGATACATCATGCACGGGGGCAAATGTAACAGAAGATTGTAGAGACCTGCACACCATTCCTCAGAAACTTGAGTCTGAAGACTCAGTATTGTCCAGATGTCAATTATCTTCAAGTTGATCCATACATTAAAAAAAAAAAAAAAAAAAAGAATCCCACCTGAACTCCCAGTAGGCTCGTTGGGTAGAAAATGCCAAGTTGGATTTGACAAATTGGATGGAAATGTAAAATACTTAGACTGGTCAAAACAATTTTGAAAAATAATGAAGCTGAAACCATATATTACCTGGTTTCAAGTCTTTAATTTTAAAGCTACTGTAGTACAAGACAGTATGCTATCCCCAACAACAGAGACTCATCAACGAACAGTCTACAGTGTGTGGACATAGACACACACATATTTGAACAACTGATTTCTGAAAAAATGGTGCAGGTAAGTGCAGAGAGGACAGCATTTTTAAGCACATGATCATGGAAAAGATATCCATATATAAAAACCAAAAGCAAAAACAAAACAAAACAAAAGAATACCTCAACATTGCATCGTATTAAGGATTTAACTCAAAATGAAGTAAGCTTGAATCTAAATTGAGATTGAAAATCTAAATGTATTAAATTTCTAGGAGAAAACATAAGAGAAACGTGGCAGAGGGTCAGCCAGTGATTTCTTAGATAAGACACCAAAATCACAACCTGTAAAATATCATAAGTAGAACTTCATTTTTTTTTTTTAATTTTTAATGTTTGTTTCTTTTTGAGAAAGAGAGAGAATGAGTGCGGGAGGGGCAGAGAGAGAGGGAGACACAACCTCCGAAGCAGGCTCCGGGGTCTGAGTTGTCAGCACGGAGCCTGATGTGACACAGGGCTGGAACTCACAAACCGTGAGATCATGATCCAAGCCGAAGTCAGACGATTAACTCATTTAACCGACTAAGCCATGCAGGTGCACCTGAACTTTAAACTTTGAATGTACCTGCTTTTCAAAAGATACCACTAAAAGAATGAAAATAGAAATGGCAGACAGAGAAATCACATATCCAATAAAAAACCTATAATCAGAATATGCAGGGAACTCTCAAAACTGATTAATAGAAAACATTAATAGAAAACATTGGGGCGCCTGGGTGGCTCAGTCGGTTAAGCGTCCGACTTCGGCTCAGGTCACGATCTCGCGGTCCGTGAGTTCGAGCCCCGTGTCGGGCTCTGTGCTGACGGCTCAGAGCCTGGAGCCTGTTTCAGATTCTATGTCTCCCTCTCTCTCTGACCCTCCCCCGTTCATGCTCTGTCTCTCTCTGTCTCAAAAATAAATAAACATTAAAAAAAAATAGAAAACATTAATGAACACATAATTTTTCAAAAAATAGACAAAGATTTGAGTAGACACTTTACTAAGGAAGATATATCCATGGCAAAAAAGCTCATGATAACAGGCTCATGGGATCAGTCATTTGGGGAGCACGATTAAGGCTAAAACATGACTCTGCTGGTAAAATAGCTAACATAAGAAATCCTCACCGTAGCATGCAGGAGAATGCTACACGGGGACGGGCACTGTCATTCACTGCTGGTGGGAATAGTAGTAAAGAGTGGAACCACTTTGGAAAACAGTTTGGCAGTCTGTTATCAAGTTAAATATACACCTATCATACACCCCTGTCTTTCATTTCTGGTATTTAACTCCCAGAGACACCAAAGCATTTGTGTCTATCAACGCTTGCAAGCCAATGTTCATAGATACTTTTGCTAACTGGAAACTACCAAATCATTCATCACGGGAAATGGATAAATAATCTATTGGGTATGCAAGGGAGAGTTGCTCAGATACAGGCAGCAATGCACTGTTGATACATGTAAAAATATGGATAAAAATAATTGTATGCAGTGAGAAGAGTCAGACCAAGAGTAAATACTGCGTGATCCCATTTAGTTACATTTGTAGGAAATGCAAAGGAATCTGTAAGCCCAGAAGCAGGTCAATGTTTGCCTGGGGAGTGGGGCAGGTGCTGGGGTTTGAAGGGCTCAGTAAGGAAACTTCCGAGGGTGATGACAATGTTTATAATCTTGATTATAGTGATGATTTCACAGATGTTTATACATCTGTATCTTTCAACATTAACCAATTAGTAGACTTTAAATATGTGCCCTATGTCAATTTTATCTCAGTATGACTTTTAATACACTGACAGGTTGACTGAGTTGCACTAATTGAGGTTTGAATGCTAAACAAACTTCACACTATGGGATAAAATCTACTGCATTATTGTGTGCTATATTTTGGTCCCATCTCCTCTGTATTTCTTTAATTTCTTTCTTTTGATTAATGTATTTTTTGGTAACATATCTACCATATCTTTGCTCTTCACCTTTAAATGTTTCTTAAATGTGTATTGATCTATAAATTTTAAATCTGTAAATATTACCTTATTTATTTATTTATTTATTTTTACTTTTTAGAGAGAGAGAGAGCTTGAGTAGGGAGAGGGACAAAGGGAGAGAGAGAATCTTAAGCAGGCTCCATGCTTAATGCAGAGCCCAACATGTAGCTCAATCCCATGATCCTGGGATCATGACCTGAGCCCAAATCAAAAGTCAGATGTTCAACTGACTGAGCCACCCAGGCATCCCTGTAAATATTACCTGTTTTTGTTGTTATTTTTTGAAGGGAGGGATCTGAAATAATTATGGGGTAAAGCTTTCATATGTGTTAAATATAGTTAACTGGGCTTTGGATATTGAAATATTTTGTAATTTAAACATGTAAAATACAAAAAAATGGGTAATAGGTTAAAAACACTAGAAATGGGTATGTTGCAAAGTTATGTAAATAGCATGTTGAAATTCTGTTGGGAGAAAGTACTAAGATATCGGTAATTTAACCTGTATAGGAATTGACAATCATTGAGTCTTTAACAAATTTTTTTTGTTAATGTTTATTTATCTTTGAGAGAGAGAGCGAGAGCACGAGCATGAGCAGGGGAGGGGCAGAGAGAGGGAGAGGGCAACACAGAATCCAAAGCAGCCTCCAGGCTCTGAGCTGTCAGCACAGAGGCTGACATGGGGCCCAAACTCATGAACCACAAGATCGTGACCTGAGCCAAAGTCGGACGCTTAACAAACTGAGCCAGCCACCCAGGGGTCCCAACAATCATTGAGTCTTAAGGGGGGAAAAATCCAGCCTTGCTAATAATAAATATATTCGATTTTAACACGTTGCTATACTGCTTCTGTTAATTTCGGATTGCACTGTCCCTGTTTGACTTGAATGTTGTGGAACCCTTTCTTCCAACCGTAGTCATGACTTCGTAAAAGCATAGCTTTGGGGAAAGCTGTTCGTTAATCCGAATGAAAAGCCAAGAGACGATTGACACCACTCTGATCTAGCAATTCAATTACCGAAAAAGTATACTCATGATTTCCTCCAAAATATGGACCGAACAATTGGTAGTTCAAAGGTGTTTGAGATAATATTTCTTATTATGTCAGAATGTTGCAAATAGTCTAATGCCTGCATGTTCTTATAACAACATGAAGCCCAGAAATTGCAATGAGCAGGTGTATTGTAACAGCATGGGAGATGTCTTATGATGTCATGTTGAGTGGAAGCAAAGTATAGAAAAGTAGCCTTGAAAGACAAGGAGACAGAGTCAAGTTGCATAAGTGAAGAGGCTAAAGAGAAATATCCATAAAATGAACGGTAAGTAAAGTACATTTATCTAAAAAATTTTCTATTATGGGATTACATTATTTTTATAACTAAAATAACAGGGGGAAGCAAACATCGTCATAACTATGGGGCATGGAAATCAATGAAGTATAAACTACATTTCCAAATGTGCTTTGCAGAGGCACACCGACATTACAAGAGATGTGGAATTTTGAGGAAGTGATACCGTGTGAAAGGGATCCTTATTTTTGAGAAAGGATGACCGCAATGCATTTTGTGATGGCTTCCACACAACAGCTTAAGGCAAGATAGCTATGCTGGAAGGAAGGAAACATCCAGAGGTGGAAAATTATTGCCACATCAGATTTAGTTCAAGGACACATCCTCTAGGTCATGGTGAATTTCCATCTTACACTTGCAAGAAGGAGCAGACGGGAACATTACTTTGGGTTTTAATATCTTGAGGCTCTGGGTTCCCAAACTTTGAGCTGTATGGGTCATGGAAGCAGAGGCTGATGATCAGGTGGACCGTGTCCATGAGTGTCTCTGCGCGTGCATGTGTGTGAGGGAATGAGGGTGTCCGTGGATGTAGCAGGTGGTGAGGGAAGACAACAGTGGAGACACCAAGTGTGCCTTGAAAATGGTGCCCTCAGGGGTGCCTGGGTGGCTCAGTCAGTTAAGCATCCCACTTCAGCTCAGGTCATGATCTCATGGTTCTTGGGTTCGAGACCTGCATCGTGATCTGTGCTGATAGGTCAGAGCCTGGACTCTGCTTTGCATTCTGTGTCTCCCTCTTTCTGCCCCTCCCATACTCATGCTCTGTCTCTGTCTCTCAGAAGTAAATAAACATTAAAAGAAATGAAAACAAACAAAAACAAAACGGTGCCCACAGTCCCACATATGTATGACACAAAAGCAAAACCCTTCTCTTGTTCACATGTCAGTCCTTCCTGTTGCCCTTTGGGCAGGAAGTCTTTACAGAGGACACAAGGATTCACATGTCTGAGGGGCAGTTCCCCAGAGCCAACAAAGCCAATGCATGAACTTGGAATAGGGTCACAGAAGAACAGAATGAAGACCCGAGCCCTTCCCTGCTCCTTGGTGACAGCATGTGGGTATTCTGCTAAACTTTTCACTTGCGCTACAGATGTCTTGCTTAGTGATTATGGAAAAAGATCACAAATGTCTTAACTCTCTCTCATGTGCACTCATGCCCCCCCCCACTCCATCTCAACTGTCGGCTTGTGGCATGCCCATAAAATGCCCACAAAGCAGCCCATTTGATGAGCTGGTGGCTCATGGTCCCACGGTGTCCCCTGAGGATAGAAAATGATCCATCAGAGCTAGGTATTCTGAAGTAGTACCATTTCAAAGTTCCTCATGCTTCACTGTCTCTTCACCCTCCACTCCCTCCCCCTGCCCCAGTCACCCTAGGCTTGTGCTCATAGGATGAAATTCATCCATACCAGGAGTGACAGGGGCACCTCACCCCAGCCCCCTCCAAATATTGCATCTGCCCAAAATATCTCAAATTGGTTGGTGTTCACCTACGTGCATGTAATATTTGGGCATTTTGAGCTTCCTCTTGGATCCTATGATTCAATGTAGCCATTATTTAAGTGTGTGGTATTCCAGGAAAGGGTGGCATGGGAACTGAGGAAAACTGCCTTTCTACCAAGGTTCCCCTGAGGCGTCTGAAGTCTGGTGACATTTTTCTTATATAACAGTTAACAAAGGATTGAGGTGGGGGAAGTCATGCAGTGATTTCTACCATCTTAAATGTACCTTAAAATGGTAATATCACAACAGCTGGAACATCTCTACAGTAGCCAAGCTGAGTATTCCAGGAAAACCTAAATTTTCCTTCCCAATATTCAGAATGGCTCCACTGGTGTTAAATCTAGTGGGGGAGACATAGCTAAAGCCAATTCATATGCTGCCTTTCCTAGTCAAGTCTCAATTTGAAATAACATCTTCCCATTGGCTCCATAATGGGATTGGAATATTTCAGATCCATTGACCACATTGACTACATCACCACGAGGCTTAAATCTGGTGAGTCATTTCTTTCTTAATTTCAGGTTATCTTTTCTTTTAACATGGCTCCATAAATCCTTTGGGTATCATGGATCATGGACCCTTTTATCTTGTTAACAACCTTATGTAGTTGTTAGAATCTCCTGGGCAAATTGCCATAGTCACAAAAATGCATTCCATATGTAGATGGTATCAGGTCAGAAGACATAGTTTTTTATAACAAATTCATGCTAATACATATAAATATTTGCTAATTATATACATCAAAAGATTGTTCTGTATTCTTAAAAAAAATGGATGCAGTAAAAGACAACTGTGTTCAAGTTATGTTACCAAGATTAAAGCAAAGAATGAAAATCCACAATGTATACTGAAAGTCCACCAACATGTTGCCCTTCTTCATAGATCATCAGAAAATTTCACAATGACCTAATCATTTCCGTGCATTTTCAACTAGAAAAGTTATCATCAACATATGTATTCCTTATTCACATTAAAGCCACATCCCTTCTCATGAGCAAAATAAATAAATTGATGAAATGTCATTTTTATACTAGACGCTACCTTTTGTAATTTAGAGATGTAAGCAGATTGACGTAATTAGAATATTGAGCTGAATTAGTATGTGTGTGATGCAAATAATAATAGCTATCACTAATAACTAAGGATGCGGAGAATGCAAATTTTATATACACAGAGTAATCTGTCATCCATCTGACTGAGAATGTCAGCCATGAATTTGGGTAGTAGGCATTGGATCTTGAGAGAACAGACATATAAAGGAGATACAATTGACGTATATATTTTTTTAAAAAATCAACTAGCCATGCAATTGCCCTATCAGATAAGGATCAGAGGATGACCAACATGAGTCAGAGCAAGATGAAAATGGCAGAAATTACCTGGTGGTTCATTGATTCACATCTGCTCATTAGCTCCCATCAAACTCCGGGCTTAACACTCTACATTGAGATAACAGTTATCAGATTTCAGTGTAACAAAATCCCCCTGGTAAGTTTCTATAAAACATGGTTTCCACTGGATCAATAACACCATGTTTAACAATCATCCTCAGGAACATTGGCAAGTCACATGGATCACGGACAATATTTGTGAAGACTATTTATGAGGGTGGAGGGAGAGAGAGAAGGAGGAGGGTGAGGAAAAGAAAAAGGGAGAGGAAGATCAATTGATAGGCAATTATACTTTAACATTTCATTCACATACTACAATTTGGGACCAACTACTTATTTAAAAAAATTTTTTTTAATATTTATTTATTTTTGAGGTGGGGGTGGTGGTGGCGTGGGTTAGAAAGAGAGGGAGACACAGAATCTGAAGCAGGCTCCAGGCTCTGGATTGTCAGCAGAGAGCCCAACGCAGGGCTCGAACTCACAGACTGTGAGATCATGACCTGAACTGAAGTTGGACGCTCAACCGACTGAACCACCCAGGACCCCAAGGGACCAACTGCTTCTTAAAAATAATGTTTTACCCTATGGTAGATAAAGTGCTGAAAGGTGCAAATGATGACCTTTTTAACACACAAAAAGCAAGATGAATTACACATATTATAGTACAAAAGGGACTATACCACACCCCCTCCAAATCCCAATTTATAGAGTAAAATATCACATAGAAACAAAATGAGAATTTGTAAAAAGGGGTTTGCTAAAAATGTGATGTCATAAATATTTCAATAAGCTATAGACTTCAAAAGAGATGTTTTACAAGCATTTCTTGCAAATACTGTTCATTTTGTTTGAATAATATTATAATACTTGATAGCATTGGGGGGACAAAAGGGTCTTCATACACTCAACTCAATGATTTAACAGAAAGGCACTTCTTAGGGAAACATACACTTGCTCTGAATAAGTGTTAACTGTTTTTTCCCTAACTTTTTTGTCTCCTTTCTTATTCCCAAGGAATTAAGCCCTGCACAATGGAAAGGCAGTTAACATGTATTGAAAAGATTCCACCAGTGAAGGTGAGGAGTACATTTCTAGGAAATAGAACAAAGTGGGAGGTAAGGAAATAAAGGACATTTTCATTTTATTTTATTCTCAAGTGAAGTTGTCAACCCTTTGGGAATCTGCCCCTGAGTCACTCACTGAGTCTACAGTGTCCGACCCTGAAGCAGTTTGTTGATTTTTTAGATGACTAACACTTATTCGAAGTGCATGAAAAATGGCCACTTATCTCTGAAAGATGTCTCCACTTTTTTGTGTGAAACGTGATACTTTTCCTTGAAAATCAAGTCCATGGAACACACAAATTAAGTTAGTTCTGAAATATGAAGTTAGACCCTAGAAACCAATAACCAGGCTATTGACTGCCCCAGTACCTTGTCTTATAGAGGTTTAATAAATACCTTCCAGGGCCTAGTTAATAACACTTTATTGAGTTTTAGGAGGAAGAAAGATAGCCATCGTTTTTCACTCTGCATTAAACTGACGAACATAGAAATAATAAAACATACAATATGATAATGCCACCACATTTAACTGATCTTGCATGAAAAGGTCATCTTTTGAGCATTTTCGCTAGATTCAAATGAAGTCTCTAGATATACAAGATGGATATTGAAACATTAACTATGAAAAAATCAAAGGGTGCCAGTTCTCAGATAAAGAAAATCTTGATCTCAGTTCAATTGTGCTCCCGTATATATTTTATAAGTTGTATAATTATTAAAATGCCACTACATAATGGAATTTGAAAAATGCATTTTAAATAATTATTTTTGCTTTGGAAAAGATATGGCAATATTGAAAATTGCCAGTGATTTGCCTTTAAGAAACAGAATTCATTCTCTTTCCCTGGATTGTTTAGACTAGCACTGTTTGACAGAACTTCCTACAATAACGGGAACACTTTATATGCGAGCATTACAATATGGTAACACCGACTATACTTGGCTATAAATTGTATCTACATTGGTGTTAGAGAAAAACTAGTCAAGGATGAATCCCATACATAAAATTCCACATATTTCATACAATCGCATGTAAATACAAAACTTGAAACATCCTTTAAAAATATCTCCATGGATTTCAATGTACATTGAGGGATATGTACATATCCTTCAGAATTATATAAACATGTAGGAGTCTTTCTTTTGGTCTCTTTGGTCATGACTTTGAAAGGCACTTGGATCTCATCCCAACCACAGCACTTTTGGACAGAACGTGCCCTTTCATAATAAAATATCTGAGGAAGTTAAGGCTGCAATGAAACAATATAAATTCTCTTTGATACGAGACCCTAAATTACAATGTTGTCAGAGATTTAAAAATATATTATTATGATTACTGATTATTAGCAAACTGATGGTCTGATTAACATATATATATATTTACCCATAAGCCTACATGCAGTCTTAATGGATTCTAGAGAAAGCAAACCTAACTTTCATTTGATGAATTTCCTGGCTCAAGCAGACCAACTTTGAAGTGCATTCATGTGGAGGATGGAGACATATGGACGGGAAAGAGTCAGTCATTCATCCACAGCCATCTCAGCTCAACTAGCCTCTTCTAAAGAAAAACAGAAAGTGCATATAAAAGGGTGGTGCTCAGCCTCCACGTGTATAACAGTGACTGTTTGTTGCCTCTGCACATTGTTTCTAATATATACACACTCTCTGCTTGGATCTAGGAAAAGGAAGGGAAAAATTTTTCTGTAAAATGTCAAGATCATAAAGCTTTTAGGTTTTGAGAACCATAAAGTCTCTGTTATAACCACTCAGTTGTAGTGTGTTAATGCCCACACAGCCATAGGCAATAAAGAGTTGCCCATGGTTATTTCTCAATAAACACTGTTTACAAAACCAGATGTCAGGCTGGACTTGGTCCATGGCCATGGTCGGCCGACCCCTCTCATCCAACTCTGGCAGATTCAACACTTACTTATAATTTTCTCATGGCCAGTTTGGAAAGCTGACCTCTTATTTTAAGAGTATGTATGTACGAACCTCGTTTTGCTTTAACAGTAACCATTTTCTCCAAACCCAAGCATGGACACATCAGCGGCGATGGTGGTCACAATGGACAAGGCCACCTTGCTTACAACAAAGTCTTTAGATATCCAACAAACTCTTAAAAGAGCTCAAAAGTGGTCTTCAAGTCCTCTGAGAACAAGAGGATATTCAGCCATTTTACAGTTGATCTTGTTATAGTTATCTGAGAATTAGTTGGATGTTGAATGGGAATTGCAGCATTGACCTAGTGCCTCTCTGTTTATAGAAGAGAAGAATGGATTTATCCGTTTAAGCCTGAGGGAAATGATTGTTCATTTCGGTTGAGCATTTAGAATATAAGAATGCAAAACACTGCGACAGCCCACATCTGTTGGTCTGTGACAGCAAAGAGCCTGTACAGTTAAAGCTTAGTACAGTGCATGCCAAGGGGATGGGGAGAGAGACAGAGAGAGAAAAGAAGGAGAAAGAGGAGGAGGAGGAGAAGAACAAGAAGGAGAATGAGGAAGAGAGAGGAGAAGGAGGAGAAGGAGGAGGAGAAGAGGGAGGAGGAGGGGCAGGAGGAGGAGGAGGAGAAGGAGGGAGAGAGGGGAAGGAGGAGGGTGATTAAGCACATTTTGACCTCTGGGGCTTTGCTGTCCCTAAAGGGATCACCTCTCCCAGGACTAACCAGTTCCTGCAATTCGTAAAGATAGGAAACAACTATAGCTCACGCATGTGGTTTTTACATACAAACCAACAAATCTGAGACCCACACCCCAACCCTCCTCTGTAGGGCTCTCATATTCCAGGTTACTATCTCCTGCTCTAATCTCTCCAGAGCCAGGTACTAGACAAGCAGGGACAGCCTTTGTACCTGAGGGCCCCTGAAACTATTCAAGCCAACCAGTCCTAAGCCTGCTCAACTGTTCCTAAGCCTGTTCTCCTGTTCCTCACCTGTACGTGAATTATAAAGGAAAATCAATAAGGAAGAAAGTAGGAGTAGGGATTCACGTCATTCCTAACATGGGAGCCAAATGTGGAACAAAATGATAGTAAGGTTCTTGTGTGTTTTCCTCCTGCTTTGCCTCCTGACCACCCTGGGGCTTCCCCTGGGGCCCCACCCCTTGGGAACTGTGACTCACAAACTGTCGCTTCCATGGCGATCATCTTCTGGTCTGTTGACCTGATTGTACCTCAAATGTCCTATAATGTACTAATACATTATATCATGAAACTATATATTCAATATGTATACATTATGTCATATATTATATTATAGATTTATGTTCAGGTATATTTATATAATATATGCTATATATTATAAGTACATATATCTATTATAAATACATAAATACTATAAGTGTGTTTTACATTTTATATATTTTACATATATGTATAAATATATGCGATATTTACATATAACATACATAAAATTTGGAATATTGGGATAGTGTACTACCGAAATTATATATATAAGTATGTATTATATACACACAGAAGAGTGTGCCATCAAGGGCTACATGGGGGGCGAGGGGAGGGGGCAAAACCAGTTGGCTAAACGTCACACACAGAAAAGAGGTGTGGATGCCCTCACTGTGCAGAGGTCAGCGGGTTGCATTGCCACAAGTAATTCTCGCAGGTGTGTTTTCCTTGTTTGAAGCCTCTCGCTGTGCTTTCATGCAGGCGTGTCACTGTACCCATATATTGTCTTATTTTAATAAAATAAAACTACCTACAGTAAGCGTTAGCCTGTGTAGGTCCTCACTGGCGATCAGTAGGACCTCTGAGCCCTTGGATTCCAGCATGTTCTCAGGTGAGTTTGAAAACAATGACTCCAAACTAGCAAGCCAGCTAGCTATGTTACTGATGTGTTCGTTGCCTTTTTTTCCATATTTTCAACAAGATGTTCCAATGGGATAGGCTTCCGGCTCCGCTGTAATGCCTGGCAATGTATACAGCTTTGTGTAAGGTGTGAGGTAAACAGACAAGCCAGTTTGAAACTTTGACCGAATACAGTCCACATCACAAGGACGGTACATTCCACTTAGTGCTATTGACCCAGCTGAAGAAAGGACGATGATTTGTGTCTCATCAGGTCAAAGGAAATGACAAGAAACTTTTCTTCACAAGTTCAGTGTATTCGGATAATATTACAACCAGAGCCAAGTCTGATACCTTCATCATGCAGGCTTCTGGCACTAGGTTGTTTGCAACTGTCCCCTGGAGATGGAAATTATCATGTGCCAGTCTCCATGGTCATAATTTGCTCATAGAAATCTGCTCTCAAATTAGGAGCACATAGAAGAGGGAAAAGTAAAGGAAGACATCACATTACTCATGATTTTTAAGCCCAAGACTGAGCACTGAACTGCAGTGACAAGATATTAAATATGCTTGAATATAGAAAGTTAAGCTTTTATATTGGTTTGTAGACATATATATTAAAATCAGAAAGAAATAGTTTAATTACTCATTAATACCACATGGCAAATATAAATGTGTGCATCCGTGTTGACAGTTAACAACGGCTTGGTGCTTTATCAGTTGGGATGTGTTTTCTCAGACTCTCTCCGTGGGATCCCTACAACTGAGCACGAAAGTAAGGGCAGGTCCAAGTGTCCATCCGTGGAAGAACGGATAAAGAAGGTGTGGTGTATATACATAAGGGAATATTATTCACCCATAAAAAGGGATGAAACCTTGCCATTTGCAACAACATGGATGGAGGTAGAGGATATAATGCTAAGTGAAATAAGGCAGAGTAAGAGAAACACCATATGATTTCACTCACAGGTGGAATTTGATAAACAAACCAACAAAATGAAGGAGAACACTGAGTGACATATGGAACATGTTGATTATACATGAATTATAAGGGAAAATCAATAAGGAAGAAAGTAGGAGTAGGGATTCACGTCATTCCTAACATGGGAGCCAAAGGCGGAATAAAAACCACAGGGTTCCGTAGCCTTGACCTCAAGCACTTTGCATCGTCCTGCACACGCTGTGTGTCTTGATAATTAAGGGGTGAAAAGAGAAAATAAATCAACGGTGGGGAAAGAAAAGCAGCCAGACATGCAATAAATCAGAGAGAGGGGATGCAAGGCCAAGATTCAAGCACGGGGCATAGAGATACTGGGGCACACACTCACTGAAAGAAGACGACACCGGGTCAACGTAAAAATAGAGTGTATTCGTTTCCTGGGTCTTCCATAATGAACTTTCACAAATGGGATAGCTTGCAAACACAGAAATGCATTCTTTCACAGTTGTGGAGTCTAGGTCTGGAAGGCAGGTGTTGTTAGGACCATATTCCCTGGGATCACAGGAGAGAATCCTTCCTCCCCTCCCTGCTAGCCATCCTTGGCTGACAGTGGCTTCACGCCCATCTCTGTCTCTGTCATTACAAGACAGTTTTCCTGTGTGTCTACTTTACCACATGGAAGTCTCCACTCCATGACTATCTCTGTGTGTCTGTCCTCTTCTTATAAAGACACCACTCATCCTGGGAGAAGAGCCCACCCTACTTCTCCACTATGACCTTATCTTACAGACATTCATTCATTCTCATGACATCTACAAAGACTCTGTGTCCAAATAAGATCGAAGTCTCAGGAGCCCGTGTTTGAGGACACCAACTTTAGGGTTCAACCCACAATATAAACAATAATGTAAAAAGTGGTCTTATAGATAGTGAGACAGACAGCCATGAAGACCTGAGATGTTCACACACAGGAAGACTGTAGAATGTTACACCCACGTTCCCGGGAAAGTCTGAGATCAAGTATAAACAACAGCAAGAAAAGAGACATACCGTTCTTTCTACTGTGATGGTAAGATGGCCTCATGAAATAATCTTTTCAGTTATTCCCTGAAAACAGGTAGAATGGCACTGGTTTCTGTTTGTTGTACTTTATTCTCTCTCCGTCTCCCAGTCATTGACATGGTTAAATTGAGGGCCAGTTCCCTACACAAGACAAGGGTGCCTACTCTGCCATTTGCTGCTTTCTCGTGAGCCGCAAACAGCGATTTGCACACTTGATACTGAAGGATTATGTAAGTTCCTGCTGGCACTTAATAGCTCATCAATAACGTGTCAAGAATGCGTTGTCAAGAAGTTAAAATAAGTCTGTTGGAGAAGGGGGAGATTTTCATTTTACCTTCCAGCACTTATCAGAATGACATGTTTACGAGTTAGTCCAGTGTAAGATGTGCAATAAATTAGGGCATACCAGTATGCGTATTTGTTAATTATAGGGTATAAAAAAGAATAAAGAAAGAGGTATTTTCTTAGAAGATCTCAGAAAACACTCAAAAGACATAAAACCAATCAATCACTCAGAAGAAAGAGACTGAGGAACATGAATATAAGAAATACTTTTAAAAAAGCTCACAACTTTGGGAAAGTTCTCTCTGCTTCTTAAAGCATTAAGTCAGAAAAGCCAGATCTTTCTCTCTACACATCTGAGGGATTTTATTCAGGAATGTGAGCCAGGCCAGGACAGTTTGACAATTGCCACAATGGTTGGGAACCAAGCGTGCCCCCCAGCATCCCACCCCCTCTCAATCCTATCTCATTCGTTAACTTTCTGTATCGAACATTTTTCAAGTATCAGCGACCACTCCGCCACCAACTGAACTGATAAGCCGTTGGAGGGTGAATTGCTTCTAATGATATAAAAACACCTGCTGTACCCAAGTCCTTATCTGCTTCTCAATGCCAACTTCTCAGTGTGTGAACTTTTCCAATAAAACACATCATGGGTCCAGCCCTGGGATAAGATACAAAATGCAGCAGAGAGAGAAGGAAAAGTGTTGGTCTCCCAGTTGTGAGTTCCAGACCCACATTGGGTATAGAGGTTACTTAAAATTAAAATCTTTAAAAAGAGAGAGAGAGAGACACTGATAGTGGATGTGTCCAACAACAGAACTATGGTTTGTAAAAAATATTTTATATTTATTCTACTATGCCACTTTCTGTTGTGGATTTCTTCTAGCAGGAAATGAGAGAGAAAACCTTAGCAATGAGACTGAGGAAGAGAGGAAGGGTGAATAACTTTAAGGAAGAAAATTACAGTGGTTTTACTGAAATTTGTAGCCTGAAAAGGAAAACAGGTCTAGGCTCCGAATTTAGACTTTATTTATTTCTGTTATGCCACCTGACTCAGAATTTGGAAATCAACAATGACTATACTAGTCTGTGTAGAGCATTCCAAGGAAGTAAAAAAAAAAAAAATAGGAAAGTCTTGTTTATTTTCAGACAACCAGTATGGGGTCAAAATGCCAAACTGAACTTTACATTCTAATATTTATTTTGTCTAATAGGGTACATTTTACAGAAAGAATCATATATTCTATAATAGCCTATTTTAACAAGTATCAATCAAATGGTAATTTTTTTAATGTTTATTTTTTGGGGGGGGAGAAGCAGAGAGAGAGGGAGGCACAGAATCCGAAGTAGGCTCTAGGCTCTGAGCTGTCAGCACAGAGCCTGACTCGAAGCACAGACTGCGAGATTATGACTTGAGTCAAATAGGATGCTTAACTGACTGAGCCACCCAGGCACCCAAAATGGCAAATATTTGATGGTGGGTAGGTATTGCTGTACAGCATCATCAAAAAGGAAAGCAGTCATCCAAACATTCAAATCCAAAAGCACTGAAAGAAAACTGTGTAAAGTATACATTTTTGAAACTCAATATGGCTTCCATAATTTGAATTTGTGAGATATAGAATAAAAACGCCTCAAAGAACAACCGCATGCGAATTCCAAAGGAGATACTTTGTCCCTGCCAGGGAAATTTTAAAAAGTGTTGTTCATGCAAAAGAACTTTTTAAAAAATTAAATAAGATGAAAAGGTCAGCTCTCCATAAATAAGTTGTGAGCAGTTTTATGGCTTTGGAAGTTTAATTCTACACAGTAAAAAAATGTATCACAAACTGCAATTCTCTGCATGATGAGTGTTAAATATAGTAGGATCCCATCAGATATCTGCATTTGGGGTGCACCAGGTGGTTTCAGGTTGATGGGTCATCAATGTTCCCATTTGTTCTCGTAGTTTGAACCTTTGTACACAGGTGTGCCCACCTGCCCCAATGTATGCTAGAGTTCTACAAGATCATGGTATCAGTCCTGGGGTTACAATTTTTGGATAATTGTCCAAAGTCGATTGCATTTCAGGTCATTTTACAGAGTGCCTTCCACACAAAAGTTCATGTTGCACATTTCTGTTCAAGCCAGAGGCCAAAAGTACTACAGGCAACTCGTTCATTTCTCATTACAGAAAAAAAAAAAAAAAAAAACACCTGATATTGTTCACTAGCAGAACTTATGCCAGACAGAAGCAAACTGCCCTTTATAGGAAGGAATGCTTTATTTGAGCTTTTAAGTGAAGCATAAAAATATCTCCTGTAATACCACCTTTCATCTTTATAATGCTGTGGAATTTACATAGTGCTTTTCATGCATTTTCTCTTTTTATTCTTGCAGTGAAAAAAAATTGAGAGGAGGATAAGCATTATTAGCTCATTTTATAGAGAGAAATAAATGTAGCCCCAAATCATTGTGTGACTTGCACAGTGTCTATCGGCTGGAAAGTGACGCTAGAACAGGAACCCAGGGTTTCTGAAGCCCCGATTCTCCCTACGAATCTTTGGTCCCACTAACAAAACAGTCCCCCAGGGGTATCCCCTACGTTGCACTGACTTCTTGGACACAAGTCCTGAATTTTGTCTCCGGATCTGTTACCTCCTGCATGACACTGGGTGAACATTCCCTGTGGCAAGAACGAATCACTCTTTGATGCCATGGACCTGCTGGGATGCTCTGTGTGGAGAAGTCCGTTGTGTGCAAGAACACAATGCACAGCACAGAATTTTCATCAGAGACAGAAGCATATGCTGGCTCATGGCTTCTCTTTCTGTCCTACATCACGGATATCGCTTGGATCTCCTGGGACCTATAAATGTATGGCTTGAAGATAACCACGGTAAGAGAAAATCACAACCCCTGAAATGATTGAGAAATGACATGTGTTCTGAAGATGTGAACAAGTATCGACATCATTAGTGCAAAGTTCTAACCACAGGATTGCTCATGAGGATGTAACCAAGTTGTAATTATTCTGACCCAAGCCTTCATACCAGTGACTGGTTCTCCCAAGAGCCTTTCCTCAGAGATGAAAATTCTTTCCTTTAGAATAATGAATGGGTATCACAATCAACTAAGAAAGTGTCTCAAGCCACACACACACACCATATGGCCCCTGTTCCATCTCAGGCTGTGTCAGGAGGCAACCACAGAGGAAACCACACTAGGGAGGAGAAATCTGTGTACTTAAAAATCATACTGAAAACATCCAATCTTCCTTCCTCTTCCTTGGAGTGTTTACAAATGACTCCTTGTATATTGATCCCACTCAATGGATATTCTTTTCAGAAAAGGGGTCATTCAGGAAAATACGTCCAGGAAGTAATTCAAAATATTGTAGAGAGAGTAGGAATAAAATTGGAATTGTGCAGATTTTTCATAAAGACGATAGTTTGCACCTCCACCAAGGGTGACTGGTAGAAAAAGATATAAAGGGTAGAAGGAGGTGGGCACTGATGGAGAAGCCATTGGAGGACACACAGGATTCACAAGTACAATCCAAGCCCAGCCCAGCCACGATGTTTCAGGGAAGAGGACAGCTACTATCCAAAGTCAAAGAAAAGGACTAGAGGAGAAAGATCACAGGATTTGGACCAACAAGTAAATCATTGTTGGACTCCATGAGTGCATTCTGGGGAGGTGTTGAGAAGACACTCCAGACTACAGTGTTCAAAAAGAAGTAATCATGAATACATGACCTCCTGCAGGATGGAGAAGGACTGGAGCAGGTTGGTTTGGGATGCAAGATAGTACCTTTCCAGAGGGCAAACTGGTCACGACTGAGCCCCAAATGAAGGACAGCAAGGAGAACATTGTGGCAGGTTCCCTCTGGTGTCCCCATCAAGGTAGATAAGATGAACACTGTGATTGTTGTCGACTTTAGAAGGAAGCATACTTCTGTTCTCCTTTGCATTCTTTTCCGTGTGTTATTATGAACTTCATTGAGCCAATACCACTTGCTCTTTGGATAACTTTTGTGCTTTACCTATTTATTGGCATTGGATGAAAAGTCTTTGGCTGTAACAGAGGCTGGCTTGCCTAGCACTCTAAATAATGATATTAAATGTATGAACCTACATATTCTTTGTCTCTTCTCTGTCTCTGTGTGACTAACCAGCAAGATTTATGAAAGATGATTCGAGGTTTGTTTTGAAGGATAATATAGGTATAGTTTTCTTGAAAACAAAGATGGGAGAACAGTGATAATAACAGGGTTTAATTCCCTAACTGCTTAAAAATGCAGTCATGTTCCATGGAGCTATTCTTTTTCTATCTATCTATCTATCTATCTATATACATACATATATATATATATATATATACACACACACACATATATATATATATATATAATTTTTTTTTTTGCTTTGACAGTCTCTTGGCCATTTTTTTACTTATTAGCACTTCCATCAGAAGGAAGGAAAAGGAGATGAAACCATAATATGTCAATTTGAGACACAGAGTCTTATATTAGGCACATCACCACTGTGAGGTGTCTAGACGATTCTTGCTCCCCTGGGAGGGTTCAAAGCCGCCAGCCCTGTGTCCCTACAAAACAGTGGAGATTTCCAGCAAATGCACTCCATCCTTCTTATTCTCCTGTATGATTATCACATTTCACACTTCATCAAAACAGAGGCTCTAAGGCAATTATACTAGGTGGGCTGGAAGTAAAAATATTAGACATCATTATCTGCTAACAGGAAAATTGCCTTAAGAACATTAAGAACTTTTAAAAAAAGAACATTAAATATAGACACAAATTTACTTCATATGACTTCCAGTTTGAACATAAATAATCTTGTGGTTGTTTTTCTTTCTTTTGGTTAATACTGACTGAACATTCTAAAAGAAACAATTAATATAAGCCAGGATGAATGGATTCTTGCTTTGGATAACTTATGTTCATTTTACAGTCATTCCATTTTGCTAGCAAGTTAAATTATTAAAGAATCCCATGTATGTCAGTATTTATAGTCTAGCAAGGATTATCACAACTTAAATCTGGCTTCTACTGGATGTTCAACTAATATAGAAAAGGTAGCCAAGAATACTCAATGGGTAAAATATAGTTTCTGTAATACAAGGTGTCGAGGAAATCCTTTTGTCACATGCAAAAGGATGAAACCGGAACCCTATCTTACATAAAGTTTAACTAGAAATGGGTTAAAGATTTAAATGTAAAGCTTGAAACCATACAACTCTTAAATTTTTTTTTTCAACGTTTTTTTATTTATTTTTGGGACAGAGAGAGACAGACAGAGCATGAACGAGGGAGGGGCAGAGAGAGGGAGACACAGAATCGGAAACAGGCTCCAGGCTCTGAGCCATCAGCCCAGAGCCCGACGCAGGGCTCGAACTCACGGACCGTGAGATCGTGACCTGGCTGAAGTCGGACGCTTAACCGACTGCGCCACCCAGGCGCCCCAAAACCATACAACTCTTAGAAGAAGGGATAGGAGAAAAGCTCCTTGACATTGGTCTTGGCAATGATTTTCTGCATATGTCACCCATGGCAAAAATAAACCAGTGGGTCCAAATCTCATGAAAAGGCTTCAAAAGATGAACAAGATGAAAATCTTAAGTAACGGAGGGAAATATTTGCAAACCATATATCAGGAAAAGGATTAGTATCTAAAATTTATAAGGAACTCAACTGCAAAACACCCCAAATAAACCAATTAAAATGTGGGCAGAAGATCTGAATAGGCATTTTTCCAAAGAAGACGTGCAAATGGCCAACAGGTACTGGAAAATTTCCTCCACATCACCACTTATCAGGGACAAGTAATCTCTTCACCCAACATGGGGCTCAAACCCACAACCTCAAGATTGAGACTCACATGCTCTACCTACTGAGCTAGACAGGTGCCCAGGGAAAAGCAAATTAAAACCACCATAAGACATGGTCTGACACCTGCTAGAATGATTATCACCAAAAAAATATAAGAGATAACAGGTGTTGGTGAGATGTGGAGAAAAGACAACTCTTGCACTGCTGGTGAGAAGGCAGACTGGTACAGCCACCCTGGGAGAACAGTATGGACGTTCCTCAAATAGAACTACCATGTGATCCAACAACCCCACTTCTGGGTATATATCCAAAGTCAATGAAATCATTATGTTGAAGAGATATCTGCACCCCACCTCTCCATGTTCACTGAAGCATTATTTGTAATAGCCAAGACGTGGAACAACCTGGATGCCCATCAGAGGATAAGTGAATAAAGAAACAGCGATGTGTGTGTGTAGTTCAGCCATAAAAGGTGAATATGCCAGTTGAGGTAATATGGGTGAGCTTTGAGGGCATTATGCTAAGTGAAATAAGTCAGACAAAAAAGACAAATATTGATGATCTCACTTAGATGTGGAACCTAAAAACAAAGACGAGAAAGCACAGAAACAGAGTCGACTGGTATTTGCCAGGGGCTGGGGTGGGGGAAATGGATGGAATGGTGAAAAAGTACAAACGCTCAGTCATGAGACGGAAGTTGTGGGGTCTAATGTACAGCACGATGACTATAGGTATCCACAATGAATCGTCTGCTTGCAAGTTGCTAAGCAAGTTGATCTTAAAAGTTCTCACCACACACAAAAATGGTTAAATGTCTTGTGACAGATGAGTTAACTGGCCTCATTGTGCTAATCGTGTAGGAATATATACATAGATCCTTACATTAGACACTTCAAATGTTTCTTAATATTTATTTATTTTTGAGACATAGAGAGAGACAGAGCATGAGTAGGGGAGGGGAAGAGAGAGAGAAGGAGACACAGAATCTGAAGCAGGCTCCAGCCTCCAGGCTCTGCGCTCTCAGCAGAGGCCGACACGGGGCTCGAACTCACAAGCCGTGAGATCATGACCTGAGCCGAAGTAGGACGCTCAACTGACTGAGCCACCCAGGCACTCCACGTTGTACACTTTAAATGTACACAATATATCAAATATATCTCATTATATATTATATTATAGGTCAGTTCTATCTCATTAAATCTGGAAAAGTTTTTTAAAAATTAAAAACTGGCACATAGTGTGCCTGTCTAATGCTTTTCTGAGACTCAAATTTTAATATCTTTTAGAGTCATTAATACACGGATGACACTAAACTTTGAGAAGCCTTCCTGTTAATAAGAGTTAAAGTATGGATTTTGCTTTTAAACAGGTTATTTTACAAGTTTTTATTAAACAACAAAGTAAAATTGTGGTAAAATTCCAAAAAGCACATAATTTCCTTAGGGCATCAACTTAATTTCCAGTGATGCTTCTATTCAAAGGGTGCTAATGCACACTTATTGAAAACGATTTGGCTTTGAGACATTTTCCATTAGCACTAATATGGGTAATCACACTCCCTCAGTACAAAGTATTTTATACAGACGTTGTGAAAGAGCCGAAAGTCACTATCATACTACAAATCCGTTTTGTAAGTGGCAACATTTAACACTAGGCTCATCAGCAAAGAAAGCTGGGGTAACACTCTGAACAGCAGTACCAAAAAGACCGGCTCAAGTAGATGGTTTGGGTTCATGGAATGAACCATTCCTGTTTCAAACACCCTGGGATTTTTACAATTGTACATACAATGGGAAATCCCTAAGTTAAATACAGAGTAACTGAAACCTAGAAGAAGAAAGGAGAAAAATGGAAATCGTGATATAAACGTTGGGTAAGAGTCAATAGAAGTAAGAGATTAGAAATTTAGTACATAGGGTTCCATTCGCAGGATGCCTTTAAATTCCAAATATTGCTTTCAACTATGTATCCTTGCCTCCCTCATACTTTGGGAACACAATGCTGTGTTTAAATTCCTAAAGTATATAAAATTCCACTACGGTTTGCTTTTTTTTTTTTTAAGTAACCTCAACGCCCAATGGGGGGCTCAAACTCATGATCGCAAAACTGAGAGTTGCATGCGTTATAGACTGAGCTAGGCAGGCACCCCAAATTCTGCTGTTTGATGGCACAAACCCATGCTATTTCCTCATGCTTGTATTTACTTCACTATTTTATTTTATTTTACTTATTTTATTTTATTTTATTTTATATCTTATCTATCAAATTCATAAAGATTAAGTGTCAATGATAAAATGTGAAATATAAATGATAACACTTAAATGAAAATGCCTAATATTGGTTCTTTGGTAACAATAACATGTAGTAGATAAAGTATTTAATATGATAATCATTAAAACGGGGGACAGAGCCCACATATATAGAGTAAGAAATGATGTCAGGACATCACAGCTATGAAGGACACGAAGGAATGGAAAGCAACCTGTTTGATCCATTCGTAGAAAATGCACTTGAGGACTCCAATGATGTGGCTGATTTGCTGTATGTACATATTTCATTTTTCCCAGAAGAAATGGGAACTGGAAACTGATTAATTATATAATCCCAGAGAGACCAGACCTCATTCCCTGCCTCATCCACTCTCCTCCTCAAAGACAGCATTTCCAGATGGCTTTACAGTTCTTTCCCCCTCCCCCCCTTGGAAACAAGACTTACTTGCTAATATTTACCCTGGTTTAGAACATAGAAAGGGAGAAACAGTTCCAAATTTTTATCATGAAGCAAGCAAAGCATTGACATGAAATCCAACAAATAGAGGACAAACAACAACACAGGGATAGAAATATTTTCAACAACTAGCAAAGAGAATCCAGCTGATGTTTAATGAAAAAAATCACTGTGGTGAATTGAGATTTCGAGGACAAATGTGAATGTCCATTATATGTCAATTTACTATAGGTATTCATATAATCACAGCCTACATAAGTCATTGCCATAAGTAATGAAAGGCATTGAATAAAACTTAAGGCTTGTCCTTCATTGAGAGATAAAAAACACGGGCTCCTGGGTGGCTGAGTCAGTTAAGTGTCCAACTTCAGCTCAGGTGATGATATCACAGTTTGTGAGTTTGAGCCCCGTGTTGGGCTCTGCGCTGACAGCTTGGAGCCTGGAGCCTGCTTTGGATTCCGTGTCTCCCTCTCTCTGCCCCTCCCTGACTCGCCCTGTCTGTCTCTCAAAAATAAAGAAACATTAAAAAAATGTTTTAAAAACAGTAAAACAGAAATACACATATATTATATATGTTTATGCATGATGAAAATATATATCATGCTAATATATATGCTATATAAACTATATATATAAAGATATATAATGTAAATACATATAACGTTGAAGGTACTAGTTAATACAGTTAAATCAGTAAGAGCATGAAGGGCATCTATATTTGAAGAAAGGAGGTGATTTTTATTATCACTGCAGAGTTTTGATTGCATGGGAAGAAAACCCAAGGATGTCAAGAAAAATGACAGCAAATAACAAGGTTACGAAGTTAGAAAAAATGCATAGGATATGTATTCTATAAATTTCAAGAAAAGGATTAGAACATATAACGGGAGACAGAATTTATAGGAGCATTGAAACGATATATATTTGACAGGGACTGGGAAGACTCATGAATCTATTCTGAAATGTTCTTGAGGGCAGCATAATCCTGATTCTAAACCCTAATAAAAACAATAAAAAGGAAGAAAATTGGAGTCCAATCTTTCAACAATCTTTCTTATCGATGCAAAATGTAGAAAGTTATATATAATTATTATATATAATAATATGCATTCTGTGATATAATTATATGTATTATAATTATATATTATAATACATAATACATACATACATAATACATAATATTATATGTATACGTATATTATATATAATATATAATACATATATTAATGTATATTATACATATATACATATATACTATATATACATATATAATATATATATACACACATACGTTTCTAGTGATAAATCACAGGAAAATGTATCACAGAGTACAGCCTTTTCAAGCAGGATTAATTTCAGGAGTACAAGCATACGAAGGTGGTTAAAATTTGAGTCATTTAAAGTAAACAGGCACATTAAAAGAAAAAGGAAAATATAGATGTGACATCTCCATAAGCGCGGAAAAATACATTTTTAGGGGCGCCTGGGTGGCGCAGTCGGTTAAGCGTCCGACTTCAGCCAGGTCACGATCTCGCGGTCCGTGAGTTCGAGCCCCGCGTCAGGCTCTGGGCTGATGGCTCGGAGCCTGGAGCCTGCTTCCGATTCTGTGTCTCCCTCTCTCTCTGCCCCTCCCCCGTTCATGCTCTGTCTCTCTCTGTCCCAAAAATAAAAAATTAAAAAAAAAAAAAAACGTTGAAAAATACATTTTTAACGGATGCTAAAATGAAGAAGGGGAGGAGCCAAGATGGCGGAACGGCACGGAAGTTTCTTTTGCATCTCTCCTCCCTGAAATGCAGCCAGGTCAACACTCCAGCATCCTGCACAGCTAGAAAACCGATTGGAGGATTAACACAACAATGTACACAACCTGAACCTCAGAACTCGGCGGGTTTGCGGCAGCGCGGAGAGGTCAACTGGGGGAGAGAGGAGCTGCGGAGGGCAGGGGGAGCTGTTTTTCCTTGCCTAGAGAGGACACAGACGGGGCGGGGGGAGGTACAGGGAGCATCCCCCGCCCCAAAGCGGCTGGAGAGAAAAGAAAGAGTATGTAAGGGACTGAACAAAAAAGGGAGGAAGGAGAGGGTTTAAATCCCACGAACCTGGCGGTGCTCTGGAGGGAAGGGCCAATCCAGGGGAGCAGAGAGCGAGGTCCCGGGGCCACGCGGGGAGCGGCGGTTCCCCTGCTGGGAGGACATTTAGTATTGTCCGTGCGGCCACCCCAGTGGACCCCAGAGGCCCCCGCGGACCCCGGGGAACGACCCCATTCGCTGGTGCTGGAACAGGGTCGTTGGGGGTGAAGCCTGGTGCCAGATGTGTGTTGTGATTTTCCATAATCCCTGAAACGCTACCACACGATCGCGTGAACTTTTTCTGGGGCGGGCTGGCCCCCTGGCTGCAGTCTCCGGGCGTCGGCAGCAGCACAGTCTGCCGAATGTTCCTGGGTGCGGCCGGCACCGGCCATCGCTCCACGGGAGCCTCCTGCAGAGGATCTGAGCAGGTCAGAGCCTCGGTCCCTCCGACGGGAGGGGTCGGGAGACACAGCTGCATCTGAGGTAAAACTCGGGAGGGAGGTTCTGCCTGGTAGCCTGACGGCTTAGTCACGGACAGGGTAAAAGCCTGGAGTGGACGGAAGCCGGAGACAAAGGACAGGTGTGCGATTGCAGGTCGGGGAGATCACAGAGTTCCAATACTAGAGCCCGGGCAGCTGGGTGACGCCATTTTCACCACTCCCACGCATCCGCATACACGCACCTAGGAGCGCCACAATTCACCCCAGTAAGCTAAGCAGCGCCATCTGGTGGAGAACGAGGTCATTACACTACGCCCCGCCCTACTGGGCCAACCTCGCTCTTCAGGAACACAAGTCTCTCTCCGCTGGCTTAAGTTTATTGGAGCCTTAGTTTATTGGAGTTTATTGGAGTCTCTCCACTGGCTTAGTTTATGAAGCACTATAAAGTGCTTCATAGCTTGACTTCTACGGGAAACCGGATGTAATTTCAATCATACTTCATTCTGTTCGCTGGTCCTTTTATCCGTTTTTTTCTTTTTCCTTTCTTTTTTTATTAAATACAGAAATTTAAAAAAATCTATTTTTATTTTCCATTTTTATTACAAAGATTTTTCTTTAAGTTTTTCTACCATATTTTTTACTTCTTTGTAAATTTTTTAAATTCTATCTTACTTCCATCATTTCATTTTATTCTATTTTATTGTATTCAGTTTTTAAATTTTCAAGCGTTTTCTTTTTTTCTTTTTTTCCCTTGTTTTTGCTTTTCTTTTTTTTTCTTTTATTTTCTTTCCCCCTTTCCCCCTAATCTATCAATCTTCTTTCAACAACCAGACCAAAACACACCTAGGATCTAGCATCCTTTATCTGATTTCTTTGTGTTGTTTTTAATTTTTTAACTTTTTTTACATTACTAGTTCCTTTTCTTCCTCCAAAATGACAAAAAAAAAAAAAGGAATTCATTCCAAAAGAAAGAACAGGAAGAAATGATAGCCAGACAATTAATCCACATAGATACAAGCAAGATGTCTGAACCAGAATTTAGAATCATCAGTACTCATTCTAAACGTCAATGGTCGAAACCATTGAATCAAAAGACACAGGGTAATCGAATGGATAAGAAAACAAGATCCATCTAGATGCTGTTTACAAGACACCCATTTTAGACCTAAAGTCACCTTCAGATTGAAAATAAGGGGATGGAGAACCATCTATCATGCTAATGGTCAACAAAAGAAAGCCAGAGTAGCCATACTTACATCAGACAATCTAGATTTTAAAATAAAGACTGCAACAAGAGATGAATAAGGGCGTTATATTATAATTAAGGGATCTATCCACCAAGAAGATCTAACAATTATAAATATTTATGCTCCAAACATGGTGTACCCAAATATATAAATCAATTAATCAAAAACATAAACTCATTGATAATAAGACTATGATAGCATAGGGGACTTCAACACCTCACTTACAGCAATGGACAGATTATCTAAACAGAAAATCAACAAGGAAACAATGGCTTTGAATGACACACTGGACCAGATGGACTTAACAGATATATTCAGAACACTTCATCCTAAAGCAGCAGAATATACATTCTTCTCGAGTGCACATGTAACATTCTCCAGAATAGATCACATACAGGGAAACAAATCAGCCCTCAACAAGCACAAAAGATTGAGATCATACCTTACATGTTTTCAGACCACAACAGTATGAAACATGAAATCACCCACAAGAAAAAAGATTGGAAAGATAACAAATACGTGGAGACTAAGAACATCCTACTAAAGAATGAATGGGCTAACCAAGAAATTAAAGAGGAAATTATAAATTACATAATAGCCAATGAAAATGATAACACCACAGCCCCAAACATTTGGGTTTGCTCTGGGCAGCAAAGGCAGTCATAAGAGGGATCCAGGCCTTCCTAAAGAAAGGAAGAAAGGTCTCAGAAACACAACCTAATTTTACACCTCAAAGAGATGGAAAAAGAATAACAAATAAAACCCCAAGCCAGCAGAAGACAAGAAATAGTAAAGATTAGAGCAGAAATCAATGCTATCAAATCCAAAAGAAAAACAAACCAACCAAACAAACAAAAAAAAAAAACCCAGAAGAGATCAATGAAACCAGGAGCTGGTTCTTTGAAATAATTAACAAAATTGATAAACCACTAGCCAGTCTGATCAAAAAGAAAAAGGAAAGGACCCAAATAAATAAAATCAAGAATAAAAGAGGAGAGATCACAACCAACAGAGCAGAAATACAAACAATAATAAGAGAATATTATGAGCAATTATATGCCAATAAAATGGGCGATCTGGAAGAAAAGGCCAAATTCCTAGAAACATATAAACTACCAAAACTGAAACAGGAATAAATAGAAACTCTGAACAGACCCATAACCAGTAAAGAAATAGAGTTAGTAATCAAAAATCTCCCAATAAGAAACCAGGGCCAGATGACTTTCCAGGGGAATTCTACCTAACATTTAAAGAAGAGTTAACACCTATTCTCTTGAAGCTGTTCCAAAAAATAGAAATGGAAGGAAAACTTCCAAACTCATTCTACAAGGCCAGCATTACCTTGATTCTAAAACCAGACAAAGACCTCAGTAAAAAGGAGAGCTATAGACCAAGTCTCCTGATGAACACGGATGCAAAAATCCTCAACAAGATATTAGCCAACCATATCCAACAATACATTTAAAAAATTCACCACGACCAAGTGGGATTTATACCTGGGATGCAGGACTGTTTCAATATCTGCAAAACAATCAGTGTGATACATCACATCAATAAGAGAAAGGACAAGAACCATATGCTCCTCTTAACAGAGGCAGACAAAGCATTTGACAAAATACAGCATTCTTTCTTGATAAAAACCCTCAAGAAAGTAGGGATAGAAGGATCATACCTCAAGATCATAAAAGCCATATATGAAATACCTACTGCTAATATCCTCAATGGGGAAAAACTGAGAGCTTTCCCCCTAAGGTCAGGAACAAGACAGGGATGTCCACTCTTGCCACTGTTATTCAACATAGTATTGGAAGTCTTAGCCTCTGCAGTTAGACAACACAAAGAAATAAAAGGCATCCAAATCTCCCAGGAGGAGGTCAAACTTTCACTCTTCGCAGGTGACATGATACTCTATATGGAAAACCCTAAAGATTCCACCAAAAAACTGCTAGAATTGATTCATGAATTCACCAAAGTTGCAGGATATAAAATCAACGCACAGAAATTGGTTGCATTCCTATACACCAACAGCGAAGCGACAGAAAGAGAAATCAAGGAATCGATCTCATTTACAGTTGCATAAAAAACCATAAAATACCTAGGAATAAATCTAACCAAAGAGATGAAAAATCTATACGCTGAAAACTATAGAAAGCTTATGAAAGAAATTGAAGCAGACACACACAAAAAAGGGAAAAAGATTCCATGCTCCTGGATAAGAAGAACACATATTGTTAAAATGTCGATTCTACCCAAAGCAATCTACATATTCAATGCAATACCTATCAAAGTAACACCAGCATTCTTCACAGAGCTAAAACAAACAATCCTAAAATTTGTATGGAACCAGAAAAGACCTTGAATAGCCAAAGCAATCTTGAAAACCAAAGCTGGAGGCATCACAGTCCTGGACTCCAAGCTGTATTACAAAGCTGTAGTCATCAAGACAGTATGGTACTGGCACAAAAACAGACACTCAGATCAATGGAACAGAATAGAGAACCCAGAAATGGACCCACAAACATATGGCCAACTTATCTTTGACAAAGCAGGAAAGAACATCCGATGGAATAAAGACGGTCTCTTCAGTGCTCGCTTTGGCAGCACATATACTAAGACAGTTTCTTCAGCAAGTGGTTCTGGGAAAACTGGACAGTGACACGCAGAAAAATGAACCTGGACCACTTTCTTACATCATGCACAAAAATAAACTCAAAATGGATGAAAGACCTAAATGTAAGAGAGGAAGCCATCAAAATCCTGGAGGAGAAAGCAGGCAAAAACCCGCAGCAACTTCTTACTCAACCCGTCTCCGGAGGCAAGAGAAACAAAAGCAAAAATGAACTATTGGTACCTCATCAAAATAAAAAGCTTCTACACAGTGAAGGAAACAATCAGCAAAACTAAAAGGCAACTGATGGAATGGGAGAAGATATTTGCGAACGGCATATCAGATTAAGGGTTGGTATCCAAAAATCTATAAAGGACTTATCAAACTCAATACCCAAAAAATAAATAATCCAGTGAAGAAATGGGCAAAAGACATGAATAGACACTTTTCCAAAGAAGATATCCAGATGGCCAACTGACACATGAAAAAATGCTCAACATCACTCATCACCAGGGAAATACAAATCAAAACCACAATGAGATACCACCTTACACCTGTCAGAATGGCTAACATTAACGACTCAGGCAACAAAAGATGTTGGCAAGAATGTGGAGAAAGAGGACATCTTTTGCACTGCTGGTGGGAATGCAAACTTGTGCAGCCACTCTGGAAAACAGTGTGGAGGTTCCTCAAAAAACTAAAAATAGAACTCCCCTACAACCCAGCAATTGAACTACTAGGCAATTATCTAAGGGATACAAGTGTGCTGCTTCAAAGGGACACAGGCACCCCCATGTTTATAGCAGCACTATCAACAATAGCCAAAGTATGGAAAGAGTCCAAATGTCCATCGACAGATGAATGGATAAAGAAGACGTGGTATATATGTATATAATGGAGTATTACTCGACAATCAAAAAGAATGAAATCTTGCCATTTGCAACTACATGGATGGAACTGGAGGGTATTATGCTAAGTGAAATTACTCAGAGAAAGACAAATATTATGTGACTTCACTCATATGAGAAATTTAATATTCAAACAGATGAACTAAAGGGAAGGGAAGCAAAAATAATACAAAAACAGGGAGGGGAACAAAACAGAAGAGACTCATAAATATGGAGAACAAACAGGGTTGCAGGAGGGATTGTGGGAGGAGGGATGGGCTAAATGGGTAAGGGGCATTAAGGAATCTACTCCTGAAATCATTGTTGCACCATATGCTAACTAACTTGGATGTAAATTAAACAATAAATAAATCTTTAAAAAATTTAAGAACTAAAAAAACAGTCAAAAGAAATAACCACTTAAAAATTAAAAAAAATAAAAGGATGATAAATTCTAACTATAATTAATAAAATGTATTGCCAGCATGGAATACTGTTTAGGAGCTTCCCTAAATATACAAAGGATTTCTACTTAAAAAATAAAACAGAAACCTCAACAACTCCTCAAATAGCATATTTTGGGGCTGGAATAGTGAGAGTCCCCTGAGATGAGGAATGAGGTTAAGTACACCCGACAGCCATGGGTCTTTCCAGAATGCATCAGGAGTACCAGGTAGCATACTCAGAACAGTAGGAAAATCAATGAAAATAACATGATTGGAAAAGAAGAACCAACCTTTGTGAGCTTAAAATCAGAAAAAAAAATCTACAACTAAGCAATGAGAATGAGTGAATTTACCGGTCAATAAACAAAACAAAACATCCAAACAAAAAGAAAGAAAGAAACACCAAAAACATCCACTGTCTGTATTGACTATGCCAGTAAAAGAAAAAAAAAATTAAACTTCCTTTAAAGATGTCATAAAAAGATGTCATAATGTTTACAAGGGCATAGATAATATCACATTCACAATCGCACCTTGCCACAGTTGTGCAAAACGCACAGAGAAAAGCAGAGGACACATCCGTCAGTATTGGGGTATGTTGTGTGTGCAGATGGGAATACTGTCAGTCATAAAGGTGTTAGTTTTTCCAAAAGTGATCTATGGAGTCAACGCAGTGTGTGTGTGTGTGTGTGTGTGTGTGTGTGTGTGTGAAATAGAGAGAGGAGAAAAAGAAGAAGGAAGAGGAGGAGGAGGAGGGAGGGGGAAGGAACAGAAGAAGGGGGAGGAGGAGAAGTAGGAAGACAGAAGAAAGCAGTAGAGATAGAGATCCAAACACTGGCGATCAACCACACTCCTCATGTAGACATACTGACAATACTCATCAAAATGATCAAAGCCATAATTGCCAGCAGGCTCTGACCACCTGTTTTAAATGACCACAGAACACAGTAACAGAGAACCTTCCTAAATCACTCACATTCAGAAATGAGGTCATTGCAGATAGAGCTAATTTAGATGAGGTCATGGCACAGTAGGGAGGGGCCCTGATATGCCTGGTGTCCTTATCAAAAGGGGAGACACAGACACTCATGCAGGGAATGTCATGTGCAGATGCAGGCAGAGATGACAGCAAGGTGTCTATTAGCCAAGAAACGATGAACACGGCCAGGCAACCACCAGAAGCTCGTTGAGAGGCACAGAACGGATTCTCCCGCACATCCTCAGAAGGGACCAATGCCTTGATCTCGGGCGTCTAGCCTCCAGGGCCATCAGAGAATAAACTTCCATTATTTAATCACAGCCAGTTTGTGGAACTCAGCTCTGGCAAGAGTCAGAAAGGAGCAGTCGTGGGGCGCCTGGGTGGCTCAGTCAGTTAAGCACCCGACTTCGGCTCAGGTCATGATCTCGCGGTCCGTGAGTGTGAGCCCTGCATCAGGCTCTGTGCTGACAGCTCAGAACCTGGAGCCTGTTTCTGATTCTGTGTCTCCCTCTCTCTCTGACCCTCCCCCGTTCATGCTGTCTCTCCCTGTCTCAAAAATAAATAAACGTTAAAAAAAATTAAAAAAAAAAAAAAAAGAAAGGAGCAGTCGTGCTGTTAGCAAATGCTTTACCCGGATGACCAATCTGAGCAACTTCTAGGGCCTTTATGATGCTTTTATTCTTCCTCTTGCCCTCTTTCCACTGACTGGTAGGAGACACAAGGATTAAACATGGAAACTATCTGCAGAATGCAACCGTTTTCCAGAATCTGGAAATCATCTTCCCTTCCCTGAAGCATTAAAAATATTTGAAGGAGAGTAATACCTCTAATTATAGTAAAAAATAATGCTGGGATGGGCACTGGCTAATTGCACATGCCCGTTCAATTTTCTTGTGATGTCTATACTTTGGTTTAGAACACAAAGTGAACTTACGTTAAAGGGAACCAAGTTTTGTCGAACTGATGTTTCTAGAAGTCTCCCAGCTTTATTTAAGGAATATAAGGTAATGATAAAGACAGTAACAAATTTACTGAAGATTCATACTGACTTTTCCATGATTGGATGGAAGAATAGTGTATCATCTGCATTCATTTTGAATATATATAATATAATATAATATTTATACTTGGATACCACATTATTTCAAATATATGTCTTAAATATGGAACATGTGTCCTCATTCCCTGCAGCGCCTCTTGGTGTATAGAACCAAGGATGAGGGAGATGTGGCATTTCTTCCCCTCTGGGGTTTATCATTTTGTGTCCTTGAGAGGCAACAAGGAAGAAATGGATTAATTAATATCGTAGGGAAGTTCTCTTTCCTATTCAGTAAACCGGGTATCCTGGAGAAACGCATCTTGCAGGCAAGATAGTTCCCAATTAAAATGAAAGTTCTGTGACGCACAAAAAAAGTGAAATAGAAACGATGAAGAAAATGCAAATTATATTGATGGTATATATGGTTTAACACCATTTACACGGAGCATCTATGAATTTACTGCCATTGGGGTAAAATTACCAGAATTGGATTTGCAACAGGAAAAAAAAAAGGAAAAGAGACATGTAGTTACGGCATTTTTTGTAGGAACAAAACACATGACAAAAATATGAATACAGATGTTAATGAGCAAGTGATACATACATTTCATTTTCGCTATACCTATCTATTTTTTAAAATGTGATGTGGTCTCAGTTCAGAAATGACAAATGCACATAAAACAATTCCAAAGACTAAATAATGCAACTGGCTCAAATTGATCTGTGCTACTGTCCTAGAATTCCATTAAAGAAAGATTAAGGGGTTTTTCCATGTAAGGTATAAAGTAAGAAATGAAAGTCTGAGCGATTTCAGGGGGAAAAAATCAAGCCTTCATACAAAGACATGATTCTGAATGAAATATGAATGAAATGCATCAGGATAGATCTCTTCAAATAGCATAAATAGCTCAGGAATGGCAAGATAAACTCAACCTTTTACTGAGAAATGATAAGGTTATGAAAGGGGGAAACGTCCTGTATAGTTTTCACACCCTCAATCGGACTCATTTTCCATGGTCTCATCAAAATAATTAAAAACAAAATAGAAAGAAGGAGGTATCTTGAGACTTCCTTTTATCATATCTATGCATTTAAAGTACAGAGTTCCAATTTCAAGGTAAAACTAACCAAAGCCTGGTTAGTTCAGATAATTGCTGATTTTTGTCTAAGTTTTAGAAAAAAAAAAAGAACATAGAAGGAAGACCCACAGATACGTTATTAATACATTTCTTCGGATGTATACATTTCACATGAACTGAGGGTATCTCCAGTGGAGCTCATCTGAGAGGAAAAGAGAAGAAAAACAAAGTATGTTCTTTCCCCTTCACATTTTTATTTTGGTCTAACACTTATTTTGTCTTCACAGAAATGGAAATAATAGGATTAAGAAAAAGCAATAGACTGCTGGTGACAATTAGGTAGATTTTTTTTTTAAAGAGTAAATTGTCAAATTTATGATGTAAACGCGAACACAGTTCTTTGTGATCTATTTTGCTTTACCTAGACAGCTCATTATTCAGCAGATTCTCCCTCATTCCCATCTACTCCTTGGGAGTATTTGTGCACGTGTAATACAAACTTAACGTTGTTCAATGTATTTAACAAGATCATGGGGTCATAGGACTTTGGAATATTATTTTCTGAGATCTGTTGGACTTCTATGAAACCATGCTGCTGAAATCATAGTCCCATAAAGTTCTGATTTTGAAAAAGGGTAGAGAGAGATCAAGAAGGTATGAGATTGAAAGATCCTATAAATTTGTAAGAGAGTGCGGCAGCCTGATTCTAATAAATCTTATTCAAATAAGAGACAGACAGAATTGATAGAAGTGTAGCGTTAATCCCCAGGTAAACTCTACAATATGGACACACGTAATTATCTAGCTCCACGTAGTGAGTTCTCTGCCACGTAAATTCTGGAAACAATTCTGTCGAGCATGAGAAATGCAGCTGTGAGATAAAGGGTGTGAGTTTTGGCTAACGTATCAGCCTTTCTCTCCTTCCAATTTTGTTATCCTAAAGCAGAAAAGAAAAAAACCGTTCAAGGTTTTCTGGAGTTTTTCATGTATCCACAAGTTCCTGACTTTAAAAATCCATCCTAACCCCTACCCGCCTTTCTTTCCTCTTTCCTCTCTCTCTCATGCCTTCTTTCACACAAACCAGCTGCAAGGGAACATCTTCCAACTCAACAGTGTTTGACCTCCTGAGTGCTGGATTGTGCACTCCTTAGATCACAGTCCATCAAATCCTGTAGGGGACGCTTCACTTGTGCCATGGTTAAAGCCAAACACAGTGATGACAGAAACATTCCAGTTTGAAGTCAGAGCAAGGCGGATGGTGTATTATCCACGTGGAGCGGTAGCCAAGGCATTGAGGCAAAAAAGTGGTCAGCGGGCCCGGGAAGGTAAATTAAGAGAATATCATAAAAGTCTTTGTCTGCCAAGTTATGATACTTGTCCTTCTTCCTTTTGAGCAGTAGAGCATAATTGGCTCTTTAGTATAACAAAGTCTTGCTCACAAATGTGTTAGACTCTATCCCAAAGGGAGAGATTGGTAGTCATAAAACCACCCTGTGGACTATGGCATGCACCCAAGTAAGTGGCAGCAGGGACATATGGTGGAGTGCAGACATCTGGTTGAGTCAGGAAGGGTTTACTCTCGGCTGTAATTAACATCAGTTGAAGAAAACAGTTGAAGGAGAGAAGGGCATGTCATAAACACAATTCTGGGAATCAAATAGAAGGGGGGTCACCACTGGGTGAGAAGCCTCATGAATTTCTGGATGATGGAATGCAAATGGGGACATATCGAACAATTAAACAACTTCAAGAAAGGTGCAGCCCAGAGAGTGCAAGAGGAGGTACTGACGTCATATGTCATGAAGAGGCTGGCAGCAAAGTCATAATTTGTTGGGCCAAATGTAGTGATTTATGTAAAAATATTGTATGTTCTATAAAATGACCACCACCATCAAGCAATAGAAACATTGTGAGTTCTAGTTAAAAATTGTCCCCTGGGGTGCCTGGGTGGCTCAGTTGGTTGGGTGTCCGCCTTTGGCTCAGGTCATGATCTCATGGTTCCTGGGTTCGAGCCTGGCGTCGAGCTCTGTTCTGACAGCTCAGAGCCTGGAGCCTGCTTCGGATTCTGTCTCCCTCTCTCTCTGACCCTCTTCTGTTTGCACTCTGTCTCTCAAAAAATGAATAAATGTCAAAAAAATTAAAAATAGATAAGCAAACAAATAAAAATTGTCCCCTAAAGTGCCTACCACAATACACAGGAGAATCTGTATTGATAGCCAATTAAGACTACACTCATACGTTTTCTTCGCTGATTTTTTCCGATAATTTTTTTCCAAGTATTTTGCCTTTCTGCTGCACATGAATTTGTCCTGACTGGAGCTCTAGAATTTTCCTTTGTAGCAATATAAGTATGTTAATTGAAATTAATAACATATATAATCCATTTATTCACATAAATAAAATTTCAACAGATAGAATTTTACTTTTTTGCCTTGTTTTCACAAAGGTGATATTTTTGCTGGTGGTGGTGTTTGGCCATTTGGGTTTTTCATTGTATTAGTTCTTACATATCTACTTTTTACCCACATAAAAGGGAATAGCTTGTGTTTTGGCTAATGTATACACCTGTGCAATACAGGTAATTGACATCCCTGCCAAAATAAAAGATATTTCCATGACCTCAGATGCTACAAGACAAACGATATGTTACATTTTCCATATGATTCAATCCAAAATAGTTTGAATTTCCCTGTGATTCCTTATTTAATGGGTAATTTGGGTAAATACCTTATTTCACGGGTAATTTGGGTAAATACTTATTTAATGAGTCACAAAGAAGAGATATCACATGTCACTCATGTTTTAACATTATTACTTCCTAAAAGAATAAGATTTTGTGTGTATTGTGGTGTAGATATGCTGGGCTGTGAATATATTCAGATTCATCTACAGATATTTTCATTTTCCCCTCATTTTTGAAGTACAGTTTTTACAGATGGAGTCATATTTCCTATTTCCTCGAGTTCTGGTAGTTTGTGCTTCCAAGAGCTTGATCATGTCATCCATTTTACAGGATGTTTGTCACACAACTGTTCACAGTGTTCTCTTGATATCTATTTCATTTCGATAAGATTGGTAGCCATGTGCCTCCTTTCATGTCTGACTTTACTAATTTGATTCTTCTCTTTTTTCTTAGTCTGTCCAGCTAAAGACGTGTCAATTTGGGGCATCTTTTCAAAGAACCAACCTTTGGGTCCATTGACTCTCTGTAGTGGTTTTCAGTTCTCTATTCTGTTTTTCTCTATTCTTGAAGATTTCCTTCCGAAGGCTATTTTTACTAAATATACAATCATAGGTAGATACATATGTGGTTTTTTGCCCCCTTGGAAGAGACTTTGTCATGTCTAAAATAATAAGGAAGAAATGGTCAGGATTTTATATGTGTCGGAGAATGCCAAGCTCTGAGGGAATGATCCTAGAGAAGATATAGTTGCGATAGAGTAAGACATATTTAAACTCAACAACTAGAAATGCAAAGATGGGATTGTCTGAAATTTATCTTAAGGGCCAGTTCTATGGACATGACATTTCAGAGCACCTACACCACCATGAGACATGGAAAGCGAAGGCAGCCGGGTGGGAAGTCTCAGCTGGTGTCAGACAATGCAGGAGACAGTCAGTATTGGTAAGGCACAATGCCATCTGCTTTCCCAGCTACAAAGGAGTCAGAGAATTTTGCCAATCTCTTAGTTGTTGTACATAGGAATTTTTTTGTATCACCAACTTAGTTTCTAGTCTCCTTTAGATATTATTTTATAAAGCTCTACTCAAATTGGCTGTATAATACATCGGTGGGCTCTTTAAACATCTTTATTGAATGATAATTTACTATACTTAACATTCGGCCATTTTTAAGTGTCTGCTTTAAAGACTTTTAGTAATTTACAGAACTGTGATCATTTACTTATTTCAAACGAATTCTTTTTTGGCATCATAAAGTTCTTTCCCACCCAACCTCCAATTCCCTCAGATTCTTTTATCCACAGATCTTCAGATAAGGCAGAATTGCTAAGATATGGCACAAATGTGGTCGATATTTAACATGAATGAGCAAATCAAGCAGTCTTGGTATAATAATAACTATTAATATATTAATGTTTTTCAAGGAACAGAAGAAAGCATAAAATGGACACAGGATAAAAGAAACCGTGATAACAGACATTTATGGGATGGTTCTGTGTGTTCCTTCTCTTCATTTGGTCCTCAAAGCAATCCTATGAGGTGGAAAACGTCTGTGTCCACTATACCCGAGTGACAATCGCTCTGGAAAGTCAGCTTCAATGAATGATCTACTTCTGTGTAAAAAAACTTCACAAAATGAATTCCTTGCTAACTCCAGGTTCATATAATGACACGTGTGTCTAGCGGGGATGAAAAAAACGTGCTGTTTTTCCCTAGCCATTTTTGTACCTTATGACTACTGGTCAAAGAATATGTCATGGAACCTTCCATCTGAAACTGATGCCGTCTTGCTATTTTCTCCAAACACACATGCTCAGAAAATGTTACCCTCTATCTGAAGCACAGTTGCTATGCTTTCATATAAGAATGCTAAAGTATTGGGGCACCTGGGTGGCTCAGTCGGTTAAGCATCCGACTCCTAATTTTGGCTCACGTCATGATCTCACAGTTCATGGGCCTCACATTGGGCTCTGTGCTGAGCAGGGAGACTGCTTGGGATTCTCTCTCTCTCTCTCTCTCTCTCTCTCTCTGACCCTTGCTGGCTTGTACACGCACTCTCTCTCTCTCAATATAAATAAATACACATTTTTTAAAAATGCAAAATTATTAGTATTTTACAATCCTCTGAATGTAATATGTGTGTTAGTATTTCTGAATAATGGGCACTTTCTGCAGCACCTGGCTGGCTCCATCGGTGGAGCATGTGACTCTTGATGTTGGGTCATGGGTTTGAGCCCCACGCTGGGTGTAGAGATTACTTAAATAAATAAATAGGTAAGTAAGTAAATGAAACTTTAAAAAAAGAGTAATGAGCACTTTCTTAAACCTCGTGTTCAGGGAACGTACAACATAGGGGTCACCGCATACAAAAAATTTACAAATTCAACAATATGTCTCATACGTGCAACCTTTGCTTTTGAAATGTGTGATGTGTACGATTTGAACGTTTGTGAAAAAAAATATATAATGATCTCTATCTATCAAACTAAAAAGTATGCCGTGCTACAGCAGGCTTCAAGATACCTCAAACATATCCAAGGGGAATGAATGAAGGTGCAGAAATGCAAGAAGGCAAGAAAGAGACTATAAATTGTTGGTCTCCTTTGAATAAGTGAGAAAAGACTTAGCGACATGGAAGTCCTGCATTTCACAGAGGCTGTGTTCACTCCTAACAGTGCAGCAATAAAGATATTCTATTTTTTTTACTTGTTTATTTATTTTTGAGAGAAAGACAGTGAGCAGAGGAGGGACAGGGCAAGAGGAAGGCACAGGATTGGAAGCAGGCTCCAGGCTCTGAGCTGTCAGCACAGAGCCCGATGTGGGGTGAACCCATGAACTGCGAGATCATGACCTGAGCTGAAGTCAGATGCTCAACAACTGAGCCACCCAGGTGCCCCAAGATATCATCCTATTGTATTCACTTCAAAGAGGCCATGAGTGCAAACAGTCCCTAAGCACATGGGTGCGGAAAATCGCCACCTGGGCTCCATTTAGCCAAAGGATTCGGCCAAATACCCTCAAAGTATTAACATCCTCCCTTTCCTGCAAAGTGAAGCTATTGATGGCTCCTTTTGAGAGGGGTGAGAATGACTCTCCTAAAGAAAACTGTCATAATGACTTTGGTTTCCTTGGTAACTAATAGTAGAAAAAAAAAAAGAGGGGACAGTGGACAGATTATAATCACATTTTCACAAGCTTAAGGTCAATATTTGCTTTGCTTTAGGGAACAAGGAGAGACCCGTTCCCAATGTGGCTCTGGTCAAACAGAAATACAGCAACCAGCCAGTGACGTCCCAGGAAAAGTCTGGCGTCATGTACTGGGGACACCTGTGCATCCCAGACAGGAAGCCTTGCCTTAACACGTGAGAGCCAAAAGCACAGGATATGGACAGAGGCCTCCCAACCACTTGGTGTTGGTTTTGGAGATTTTTTAGTATTGGAAACTCAATTATAACATCAAATTAAAACTCAATGATAGGATTTTAAAATTATCTTTTATAAAACTTCAAGACTAAAACATCTCATGTTAATAAATACAGGATTGTAATAACTGCATTCATAATAGGTATAAATGGTGCTCTCAAAAATTCAAACACGCTGAAATATATTTTGAAGCACATGAAGGCATATTTCGGGTGATGTTTTTAAGATCTTTTTTTTTCCCCACAAGGGGTTTTAAAACACCTAGTCCGAACCACACTTCTAATTTTAACACGTTAAAAAGCACACAGTGACCTTCAAAGAAGCTATTTGTGGTACCATCAGATGTATAATATGGAGCACAAAATTAAAATGGGAGATGTGAAAATAGTGAGCAATTTATCTCCCCTGACCCATCACTGCGAGGCATCAGGATTCTTAATCACACCTTCTAAATTAGTATCTTTATGTAAGCAAGTCTGCCCGTGAGGAAGGGGTAAATTAGTAACATAGAAGGAATTCATTACTTCTCTCAGATAGCACAAATCTACTTATTAATTACATCTGTCCAGGGCATTCATTAGCGTCATACTAGTGTGGAAAAGCCAATGCAAATATAAATGGTTCAAGTACAGAAGCCAAAGCAGATGGAAATAAAGCCAGACCCTAGATGTTTCAGCCTCGTGAGCTCTTTCCAGTGAGGACAGAAGCCATGCAAGAATCTTCTCCCGGGATGTCAAATCTAACAGAAAATCAGGTGAGGTCAGGCAGCATTTACAGGGCATCCCACGGGTACGAAGGCAAGGGTGTCTCAGCGTTGATTGCACGTATGAATTCCCGGGGTGTCTGGACACAAAGCCAATGCTGAATCAGAAGATCTTGGGTGGTGGGGCATAAAAACTATATACATTCACATTCGGTGCCATATTCTTTCTTTTAGTTATTTTTTTTTTTAATTTTCAAATTTACTTTTGAGAGAGAGAGAGAGAGACAGACAGAGATGGAGACACAAAATCTGAAGCAGGCTTCCGGCTCCCGGCTGTTGGCACAGAGCCTGATGTGGGGCTTGAACCCGTGAACCACGAGAAGCACGAGATCAAGACCTGATCAGGGATGCTCAACCGACTGAGCCACCCAGGTGCCTTTCAGTGCCCTATGCTAACCAGGAAGCAGCATATCCCAAATCTTCTGGGAAAAGAAAAAGAAGAAAAGAAACAGAGACGGGCTGAGTCATCCTGGGGGACCTGTTTCCATTAAGTCGTGCGTGACTTTTAGATTGTTTATCTTTACATTTAATATAAATCTGAGCCACTCTTTTATTATGTGCATGGCTAAATGCAGACACCCTTCCACACAGGACATTTTGTAGTTTGCCAGTGTTTCATTAGGATGGTTCTGCAAACCTAAATTAGATTCCTATCCAAACAAACCAAGCCTAAAAAAGTCTATATTAGGAGTAGTGTAACTATTTTCTCTTTGTTTCACTGAAACAGTTAAAAGAATGAAGAAGAGTTCTAGCAATAAACATGAAATCATTGGAGGTTACAGTGTTTTCAACTCCAGATTACAGGCTGATAAAGCTCATTCTAACCCCCTTCATCCTGAAAGAGTGTTCCAGTAGGATAGATACAGCTTTGTTATTTCTAAAATTCATACAGCAGTTAGGGAAATATTTATAAATATATCGTACTGCAGGGTCCCTGTTGCATGCAGTAAGTGAGATATCATCCATTTTCCATGCCTGGGTTGCTGAATGATCATTTGTGAAAGCAATCACCCGTTGAATATAGCTTCTAATAATCCTGTCCATCAATCACATTTTTTTCTTAATCCATCCATGCACCATTTTAAATGCAAATAAAGATCACCTTCCCAATATCTATGAAAATTAAATCCCATCACAAATGAAAATTTACAGCCCTATCTTATATTAGTTCATAGAGCTATATTCTCGATGGCTAAATCTCTCCAACACAGTCAAATAAAGTTAAGGGAGAAATCTAATTTGGCATGCTAATTCAGGCTTATGGTATTGACCTCTCTTTTTTTCACTGTGTCATTGTCGAACTGGTGACCCCACCCCCCAGCCACCGGACTCTGCAAGTCTGGGATACCCTGGGAACCACTGGTTGCCTACCTTGGCTGCTCACTTATGTTGAGCTCAGAAGTGAAGGCATCATGGCCAGCCAAATAACAACCCTCAAGGATGCCCACATCCCAGTCCCCGGAAATCTGTGCATGTGTGAACGCACTCGGTAAAAGGGACTTTGCACATGTGATCGTGTTAAAAATTCTGAGATAGGGAGATGATCCTGCATTATCCAGATGGGTTTCATGTAGTCACAATGGTCTTTTTAAGAGGGAGGAGGGACGGTCACGGTCAGAGAAGGAGATTCGAAGATAAAGCGGGGGCGGCCAGATGCACTTTGAAGATGCAGGAAGGTGCCTCTAAGAAGCCAGAGAAGCCAAGAATCCGGATTGTCCCTTAGAGCCACCAGAAGGAATGCAGCCTCGCGAACACCTACAGATTAGCCCAGCAAGACCCATTTTAGACTTCGACCTCCAGAAGTGTCACACAGTCTATCAGTGTTGTTTTAAGCCACAAGATTTGTGGCAGTTAGTTACAGCAGCCGTAGGGGACTCACAAGGACTTAACCCAGATTGCCTCCATTTGGACCATTTTAGTCTGCAGTGTAGACTTCACGGAGGAGGTGACGTGCGTCTTGGCCGCCTTCCTAAGCGTGACTACATCACCTGTGACATGATCCAGAGACTTGGGAGAAAACGGGAAAATGTCATCGTGCCTTTAGGCCATATTGCTTGGCTCTCTGTAAGGACCCAACCCGCGTCCCCTCTGCAGGACGACAAGGTGGAACCGAATTACTCAGGAAGAAAAAACCCACACCCAATACCCAACACGAAGCAGGAGACGAAAGGGAGACATTTGCAAGACTCCCTGCGGTTGCAAGGCTCAGGCCAAGACCTGTGCCCTTCACTCTGCTACACAACAGCCCACTGATACACAGCCTCTCACGACAGGGACACCGAGGCCGATGGGTGCCCGCCTCCCCGGTAAGGCACTTAGAGCAAGCCCCATGAAGATTGATATTCCTTCATTTTAACCGAGAACAGCATAATCACAGCCTGATGACCGGTCGCCTCCACCTAATCCTTCCCCTACTCCCTCCCTGCACCCCAAGGCAATTCGGTCCCTGGGCCACCTGCTCCGTTGTAATTACAGCCTTGATGAAGACAAAGCACGTTTGGATCTTTGCTATTGAGCGAGATATCATTATCCAGCCACGAAGGGATCACTCTCCCGGGAGCCAAAGGTCAGTGTGAGTTGTCAGTAATGGATGTCTATTCCACTGGCTGCAGGCGCTCTGCAAATATTAAATATCTATGAGCTTCCTCAACTTCGACGGATGTTTCTAATTGCAGGGGGACGGTCTCCGAGATGTATATGCAAGGGTGCAAGGAGAGCACAGGTAGGTTTTCTGCTCGCGGGAATAATTTACGGCAGGAGGGAGTGGTGCTGAGAAATGGTATGGCTCCACAAAATGTATTTTAAAAAATGACTGATGATAAATTCTCACATTCACAGACTCATCGGTATAGCTTCTTTCACAAATATCTGTTCACGGAAGGAAAGCACTGAGCTGCAGTTAAATACCTTAATAATAAATCCTGCTTTTAAATGGTATGACCAAATCTTCAGGAAGCGACATTGTTTGATTTTTCCCCTAAAAGGGTAAACCGTGTGAAACTGTGATTCTAAAAATTTGAAGCATGAGGGGCGCCTGGGTGGCTCAGTTGGTTGAGTCTCCGACTTCGGCTCAGGTCACAATCTCACAGTCCGTGAGTCCGAGCCCCCGCGTCGGGCTCTGGACTGATGGCTCGGAGCCTGGAGCCTGCTTCCGATTCTGTGTCTCCCTCTCTCTCTGCCCCTCCCCCGTTCATGCTCTGTCTCTCTCTGTCTCAAGGATAAATAAACGTTAAAAAAAAATTAAAAATAAATAAAAATTAAAAAATATGAAGCATGTAAAACAAAGCGCATGTATAAAATAATGCATCATTTGTAGTGATTAAAATTTTTTTTAATGTTTATTTTTGAGAAAGACAGAGTGTGAGCAGGGGAGGGGCAGAGAGAGAGGGAGACACAGAATCCAAAGCAGGTTCCAGGCTCTGAGCTGTCAGCACAGAGCCTCACACGGGGCTCGGACCCACAAACCACAAGATCATGACCTGAGCCAAAGTCTGACACTTAACTGACTGAGCCATCCAGGCACCCCAAACTCAGAACTCAGTATGACCCACACACTGAGCTGAGAAAACATATTTTGTGATTATATTCTAGAGAGATATACATATTTATATGACATTTGTTTATTGATATACTGATAATATATGCACACATTATTAAAATTATAAATAGTATATTAGTATTCATGTAATATATAAAATTTATATCCCTATGATATGGCATACTGTGCAATATGAATTAGTATTGCATATAAATGTATACATGTATTCTTTAACTTCATCCCATCCTATATCAACACAAGATGTTGTCATTGTTTTTCCCCATTCCACACATGATAAACTGAGGCCCAGAGACTTAGCTGTCTTGGCCCTGCCCAGATCTACAGAATCAGAGCTTCCCCAGTTAAATTGGTACCAAAGCTGTTTCTTTAGTTTTACATTCTAAGGACTTAGAAATTCAGTGACAATTTTGCGATGATAAACGCAGGTCTTTTGGCTAATTATACGTTGTATTTCTCATAGAGAGATGTATAAAATGTGAATGGTAATCCTCTTAAAGCCACCCCAAGGAAGATAAGTGATCAGAAATGTATCACTGATCTGCATTGATGTAGTTCCTTTTTTTAAAAAATTTTTAATGTTTATTAATTTTTGATAGATAGAACACAAGGGTTGGGGGAGGAGAAAAGAGAGAGGGAGACCCAGAATCTGAAGCAAGCTCCAAGCTCTGAGCTGTCAGCACGAGCCCGATGCAGGGCTCAAGACCATGAGACCCACAGACCAGGAGATCATGACCTGAGCCGAAGTGGGTGGCCCAACCGAATGAGCCTCCCAGGCGCCCCTGCATTGATATATTGCTAAAGCACGAAAGACACAATGTACATTCTGTACCAAAGAAGTCCTGTCTCTTAATCACATGCAAAAGTACTAGTGATTATAAATGTCCAATATGCTAACAATGACTGTGTTCATTTCCCAGGGCTGCTATACACAAAGCACCTCGTGCTGGGTGGCCCCAAATCCTGAAACAGTCTCTCAGTCGTGGGGACCAGAAGTCTGAGATCCAGGCGGGCGGGGCTGCTGAGATCCGGGTGGGGTGAGGCTCGCACTCCTCTAAAGGCTCTAGGGAGGGTCCTCGCTGCCTCTTCCAGCTTCTGGGGCTCCCGGAAATCCTTGCAGCTCCTCAGTTTGCACCTACACCATTCCCGTTTCTACTGCTACCTTCGCAAAGCACGCTTCCCTCTGTGTGCATCCACATTTCCCTTGATTTCAGTAATTGGATTAGGGCTCCCCCTGCTCTAGGATGACGTCATCTGGACTTGATCACATCTGCAAAGACCCTGTTTCCCAATAGGGTCACCTTCCGAGGTACTGGGTAGGCACGAAGTTTGAGGGGGCACGAGTCAACCCAGTAGGGTGACCTTCAAGATGAAAAATGCGAACAGCACATTTGCGTCATTTTAGACACGTCTGATCACAAGGAGGATGGTACTTGTTGCATAGAGGTGACCACTACAGGAACCACATCGTCCCAGTTCTAGAGATTTCCCGGACATCACAGTGCCTACGGTTAACAATACTTTATTGAACCCTGAAAATTTTGTGAAGACAATTGATCTCAAGTCAAGTGTTCTTATCTCAAAGAAAAGGAGGGTGAGCAAGAGGGAAATTTTGGCGGTGATGGATATGTTCGTTACCTTGGTTCATAGCAGTGATGGCTTCATAGATCTGTGGCTATGTTCACATGTATTGAATTGTCGTGCGTTTCTTTGTATATCAATTATACCTCAATAAAGGTGTTAAAAAAAAACAAGAAGAAAATCCATATCCCCCACAGGTCAGAGGTAAAACTATGATGGAACAGGTCAAGAGCAGGGGGTGATGTGTCTATGCACACTGGATTCCCATGCAGGTGGAGGGCACGTTTGATTGGATTCATTTTCCAAGATACATCCATTTTCTTCTAATGCTACGTACAAAGTTTTCCTGGGTGTTCCACTGACCTTTCCATAAATCTGTTATTCTTCTCACATTCCTCTCCACAGACCCTTTAAAAAAAAAAATGGTACTTGTAGAAGGAAGATACAGAAATCTATTACACTTTCCTTCCTTGAACCTTTTCCTTTGGTGATGTTTTTCTCTTCCTTTCTGCATTGTGATAGCATCTGTTCTCTATGTACAAACCACGAAAGGACTTCATGGTCAAGACACTTCCTTGGGTGTCTATTACATAACTGGTCTATTGAAGTTTTGTAATTCTGCTAATCAGCATAAATCCCTGAAGGAATACAGCTAAATTTTCCTGTTTATTGGCTGTTTTATTTTGCATGCATTGGATGCTTCTATTTAAATATATTTGGTTTAATTTGTTTTATCGCAGTAACTAATTTGTTGTTGAATAAGCTGGATGCACACTGCCCTTACTATCTACCTCCCAAATTGATTTCCTAAGTGTGAAATTAAAATGTCACACGAAGAGCAAACTTTAAACAATGGGTTGCCATGCCTTCTGACGGATGCTATACTCCCACCACTAAATCCAGCTTCTACCATTATATTGGGAATACAATTAATAATGATTAACTTCAGAATATGGCTTATCACGTCATTCTGTATTTTCTAGGAGAAAATTAATTCTACACACAGTAAAGTGAGCCTATCTGTCACGTGTTAAAGAGCTATTCAATTCGGAGCCAGGATTTTGTTGAAAAAAAAAAATGGTAGTCCTTTGGTATCATGCTTTTTCCTGTGATGGGAGGAAGGTACCAAGGTAGGTGTTTAAGGAAGATCTACAGGTCCATGAAAAGGTGAAGAGAAAGGTCTATAACACTGGAAATCCTGCATGTTTCTCTGGCCCCTTGTGCGCAGCCTTGAGCTCAACTCCATACGGACAAGTAGCCTGCAGATGACAAGAGGGTCAAAAATCAGATCCCACTGAGGGTCTCTTATAACAGTATAATAATTGCTCCCAAATCTTCATCCTGGTCAGCTGTTTTGCAGATAGATGCTTTTGCTCATAAAGAGGATTGGGCAAAAAGAAATAAATAGTTCACTCCCTGAAACCACACCATCACAGGGAAGTAACTTGTGTGAATGTTTGCAGAGAGCTGGTGGTGATTCCACGTGGAGGACATTTCTATAGAAAGAAGATGGCATCATGGAAAGACAGTGGGCTTCTGGCGCTGGTGGTACCCAGGGGAAGCCAGTTTCTTGGCTTAGAAAAAAGTTATAGAATAACTGCGAGTTGCTGCATCTATGTCTTACACAATCATATTCACATCAAAGATAATGACCAAATGCACTATTTTATGTATTAAATTAGTATGTAATGATTCAGGAGCAAAGGAAATGGCTTATCAGCCACTGAATTCTCATGCAAACTCTTGTGTTGACTACCCATGAGACTTTGAACAACTGTCCATGGGACTTTAGACCATTTGCTTAATTTTTCTGTGCCTAAATTTCCTTAGATGTTAAAAGGGGAGAAAACCGGACTTTCTTCATGGTGTGACAGACAAATGGTGTAACACGTCCTGAATGCTTACAATCATGTCTGGCGTGTTTAAATACACACATACCTTATATATTATTCTTACAGGGGAAACCGTAAGAGGGAGAGCCTCCCTTATTTGTCAGTTTTCTCAGGGACAAAACAAAGGTTGGAGGGGAAGAGTACATTTCTGCAGTGGAGCCTTGGAGAAAATCTTTGATTCCCTTAAAGGCTGATAAAAGAGACAATATTGAACTCTGTTGAATCACACCCGTTATAGATGGTTATACTTGGAGGACACATGGGATCCCTGTTAGCATCAAATCATAGAAGCACTTCTTGTCATTAATTCTTTATTATGAATACAATTCCCCCAAAGGGAAAAAGTATCACTGGAAAAGAAATTCTTATTATTTCATTATAAAATAAAAATGTAAGTACATGATTTTGCAACGGGCTTAAAGCCACTGTTAAAACATTAAAATTAAAAGGGAAAAATCCCTGTGTCCAAATAATGATTCTTTCCAAAGTAATTTTTTGGTTTGGGTTTGGTTTTTTTTTTTTTTTATAATTGTCCTTTTGAGAGAGTGATTACCTTGAATCATGTTCAATACTTTGTAATGTTTCAATAAACAAATAGAATTTCCCCGAAGGGCACTTGTGGGACTAAATTGTTCATAATTTGCTTTCAAAACATTTTTTTCCAAGGTAAGCGAAGTCCTGTTTAATTTCCCATTTAAATGATTCTTGAATTTCTTATGAAAATCACAGTACACTGAATTTTTAGTCTGGCATTCAGATTTTGACACACACACATTCACATGCAAACACGGGCCATAATGTTCTTTTTTACATTATAGTCAACTCTTATTTAAGTATTCTTTCACAATTGGCTTTAAAGAATCTGCAATACCTCATTTCCCTTGGGCAATCAGTCCACTTTAAATATTTAACATTTAGCAGGGGAAAAAGGACAAGGCATTGCCATGTTAAATTGTGTAAGAGTTATTTTTAGGGTGGTAGAATAATGCTAATTTCTTCTTCTTTGTACATTTTCTGCATGTAAAGTTCCCTTTCCTTTAACTGACATTACAAAATAAAAGATCCATTTCCCCCCCATAAGTTCTTTGTCTTTATCTGGTAGATACAAGATTTTTGTCATATTATGATCACTTGCAACTGATGTATTTTTTTCACCTTGAATTCTTTACAATATTAACATGTACTTGCACAAAAAAATAATAATAAGGCCAGTATTTGAGCCAAATATAGGATACCCTATACCAATTAATATGTCATTATCTACCTGTATCCCTTTCACGTATGCATTTATTTATAAACTCTCCTTTCTCATTAGCTTCCTTACGTTTTGCAAAATGTCATTTCATTTGTTTATTTTTCTAGAATGTGCCTGGGAATATCTATCATAGGGAACAAATGGTCTTCCCATGAAATTACAAGTCCTAATGAAAAGAACAACGGTTCTAACACAGACGGCCTGTATTGAAGATACAGCTCTCTGGATAGACGTAACAAAGACTTTGTCTTTTCCAAAACAAATTGTTTGGTGGGGGGAAAAAAAATCACACAAACCAGAAAAACCCACACGAACCATCTTGTGACACAGAACAGGGATCAGCACGTTCTCCACAAGGGTCAGATAATCCATATTTTTCATAGTGCACACCACATGGTCCACTGTGACCTGAGAACACAGAAGTGGCTGTTGGCGAAATGCAGATCAACGCGGGGGCCTGGCTTCCAGCAAAACTACAAAAATAGGTCACAGGGCCTGATGGCCCTTTGTAGTTTCCGAACCACTGGTGTAGAAACCACCTAACAAGGATCAAAATATGCGTCTCACCATTTATGCAATGCCCAGGCTTAAATTAAAAACCAAACACAGTCGGTTAAGCGTCCAACTTCAGCTCAGGTCATGATCTCATGGTTCTTGAGTTCGAGCCCCACGTCGGGCTCTGTGCTGACAGCTCGGAGCCTGGAGCCTGCTTCCAATTCTGTGTCTCTCTCTCTCTCTCTCTCTCTGCCCCTCCCCTGCTCGCACTCTGTCTCTCTCTCTCTTTCAAAAATAAGTAAACGTTCAAAAAACCCCACAAGGAAAACCAAGAACACATAAGCGGTGCAGGAATCCTGAATCCCTGCAGAACAGATGCTGGATGGTTCTCTGTCCTGAGTATTGTCTACCTGTATACACGTTTCTGCTGAGGCTTCCGTGAAACCAGGGACAGGGTGCAAGTCCCAGGATGCTGCAGAGCACAGGGGCACAGAGGTTGTCAGGGCACAGCGTGTCCAGAGAGCGCATTTCCTAAACAGAACGTTGTAGAAGTGAGGGCAGAGAAGAGAAGGGGTGCCTTTAAAACAAATTGCTTTCCATTCAGCCCAGAAAAGCAGGGAAACAGAACTCTCACAGTGCCCTTTGGACCAGAGAGGACTGGACACTGTCCAGGCCAGGCCGCCTCCCCGGCCCCACACTGTTGAGCAGAGGGTTTCAGGGACTCCCCTCCGCCGGCCTGGGGACAGCAATCGCCTTGTGCAAGATGAGGAATGGAAACCGCCCAGCTACACACACACCCCACACCACAGTAGCAGGAAAAAATTGCCTTACAACCAGGTCTCCCACGTATACATGAGACAGGAAATGTGCAGAATAAAATGTGACACCGTGTGACTCCATCCAGCAACTTTTCACCAGCATCCACGGTGCTGTTTTAGAACTAGGCGAGGAAGGGCAGACACTGCAGCAGATCAGATGTCCCACTGCCCCAGTGGGGTATCTGCAAGAATTCGTCTTGGGGGGGGGGGGGGTGGGAAGCAGACAGGTGAAGACGTGGAGATAACCCAGGTTTCTATTTTTAACTTATTGCTAATTTCTATCTCAGAGATAGAGGGAGCACCAGCAGGGAGAGGGACAGAGACAAGAGAATCTCAAGCAGGCTCCAGGTGGAGCCCCACGCGGGGCTTGATCTCACAACTCTGTGTTTCTCAGGGAGCAGCTGCAGTCACCACACCTGACCCATAAGTGGGCGCCATGCTTGTAAAGACCGAAATTTGAATACAGTCTGATAAATTCATTGGGATGCACAGGAAAATGTTCATCGGACAGACATCAGGCACATTTAAATGTTGTTTACTGGGTCAAGTAATTGTATGAGTTAAAACTCTTCCCCCCACATGAATAGTTTGCTATAAACAGTGTTATGGAATAAAAATGACTATTATTCTTCCTAATTATCCAGGCACTCGTTGCCTTACCATGGAATCCAGCCGGAGGTGTGTTATTCTAGGATAGCGCACGCAATGAGACCAGTTGGATGGGAGAAATCATAGAAACAGGTCAGGTTTTAAAAATTAAATTTTATTCTATGGTTTAAGGGAAGCTAAATCAGCAGGAAATGAAATCCTAGCAAAAAAAAAAAAAAAAAAAAAAAAAGAACTGGAAAATGAAGTTTTGGCCTCAGGGGAAATATCAAAAAATGACTAATGTGAGGGGGAAAAAAAAACCCCAAAAAACCCAAAACTATAGCTCAGATTGAGCATGTGGAAAAAAAAAAAAGAAAAAGAAATGGAAATCACTAATCAAAAATGTATGACAGAGTCTTCAATAATAAATGATGTGTAAACACAACACTAATGTGACCTTGTACATTGTGGTTTAAAAAGAAGAAAAAAATGTAAAGGATAAAATAGCGAGTACAAAGAGGTGAGTGTATTTGTCCAGGTAGGTGGTACTTTGGCTGCATCAGGAGGAAGGGAACGTTTCCTTTACCATCAATGGAGGGGACAGGTGGCCCAATGGGCTCTCATCAGGTGGCTCCTGTGCCTTGGGATTGAACGTGCTCTTTCAGCAAGGAACCAATTTCAACAAGGAACAAATACATCTCCTGCCACTTACACCTGCCCTGTTCTCCTGCTGAGAACCATCCAGGTATCTTGGAGCCTGGATATCTGGAAGATAGCTTTGGTCAAAGCAACATGAATTCAACCAAGCGATGGGTAGCTTTGGTCAAAGGGGTACGGCTTCTTTCTGTCTTGGTGATTTCTCTGGTGAATTGGTTGAGTGCTTCCAATCTTCGGGTAACAAGTAGAGAAACATGTGGGAAAAGTCTTCCAGTAGTTAGGGTGAGTCTAGCAAACAGCCCAGGTTGGGTCTGGAGCCTGTTTGAACATCAATAGCAGTCAAGCAAGTGACCTGCCTTCAAATCCTCGTGGGGATTGGTCAGGCCCTGAGATGGTCTATTACCATAGTAGGTTGCTTGGTGTTTAAAGAGGAAACTCGCTGTCCATTCTGACATTTTCTACAACTATAGACAAAACACTGTACTATGGACCATCCGTGAATATATATGGAGTACTTTTATTTCTCTTTGCTTCATTTCCTTGGGAAAAAAAATATTTTCTATCTGTGGAAGAAGTGGGGCCAAGGTGTCAACAGTACACATCATTTCCCTTTTGGTCTAAAGTAAAGCATTTGGGATAAAATTTAATAGTCACTGTGGTGATTAATTCCATGCATCAACATGGCAGAGCCATAGGGTGCCCAGATACTTGGGAAAACATTACTCTGGGTTTGTACATAAGGGCGTTTGGGGGTGATCTTAACGTGTGAATCGGTAGACTGAGTGAAGGAAACTGCCCTCCCTGACTTGGGTGGGCCTTGTCCAATCAGTTGAAGGACTGAACAGAACATCAAGGCTGTGTCTCCCATGAGTAAGAGGGAATTCTCCTGTCTGACTGCCTTGAATCTGGGACATCAGTTTTCTCCCAACTTTAGACTTGAACCAAAACATCAACTCTTCCTGAGTCTCAAGCCTGTGGCCTTCAAACAGGAACTATGCCATAATAATAACAAATAATAAAAATAGTTGCAGAAATCTAGAAAGAGTGTAGAGATACGAAAGGAAAGCATTCCATTTCAGACCAACGCTCTGAATCTTTTAAATACTTCACAAAACTTTTCCTTAAACCATCGCTGCATATGATACACAGATTTTGCCTTTTCTCAGAGGAAAATGTGGATTTTCATCAAACGTGACATGACTTTTTTGAGTCTGAAAATCCTTGAGTCCGGCTGAACCACATGCAGACGCCTGGTACATAACATAGATCACAGAAGAGATTACCTAGTTGACCACCTGGGAAACCACTATACAATATCTAGGGTGCAGGAAAACACCATTTGAAAACCACTATGTGTGACCGTTTATTACTAGCAGTGGGACGGAAATGATCAGTAACAGGTGTGTAATCCATCCTTGCTCATCCCTGGTAAAGAAGGAGGGAAGATAAATGGGTCAAATCTTCTGGAAACATGCTGATAAGACACATCCTGGCAAGCACTCCGTTGTAATTTGTCAGCGGGAAAGTCTCTATCTGTGGTCTCTATGCATGGAACGCTGTGTGTAGGGTGTATCTAGCTTGGACAGAATTGCTTATGGAAAACATTTATAGGACATGGCCTGATGGAAAATTGTCCATAGGCTACGTAACTGAGGAGAAACTGGAGACATCGCATAAGCAACATGGGTCCCTTCAGGGTAAGTAATGCGACTGCATACATCGATGAGTGAATTCATGTAAGTCTGGCCAGAGCTTGTGTTGATATGGTAAGAAAGAACCACACTGGAGTCCCCAGACCACCTCTGTTTCTGCTGTACCTCGTTTTGCCATTTGCATCATGGATGGACCTTGACAGCATTATGCTACAAGAGATGAGTCAGAGAAAGAGGAATACCGTGTGATCTCACTTAAATGTGGAGTCTACAAAGAGCCAAACTCATTGAAACAGAAAGAATGGTGGCTCCCAGGGGCAAGGTTGGGGGAAACAGGGAGGTGTTGGTCAGAGGGCACACACTCCCGGCTCTAGGATAAGCAATTTATGAGATCTAATATTCAGCGTGGTGACTGTTGTTAACAACACCGCTAACCAAAATATACTGGAAAGTTGCTAAGAGAGATCTTAAGTGTTCTCACCACACGCACACAAAAATTAGGCTGGAATTATGCAGGCTAGAGGAGTTGTTACTTAACCTCATCCTGGTAATTCTCTCAGTGTATGTGTATCAAACAATCACGTTGTACACCTTAAACTGACACAGTGTGGTATGTCAGGTCTATGTCAATAAAGCTGAGGGGGAAAAAGTAAAATGCAAAGAAAAATATAAAGTATCTTAAGCAAAAGGAGTGTTAAGCTACTCTCATTAGTTAGTAAATTCATTTGTCACATGAAATATTCTTTAACCAACACTTGATTTTAAGAAAATATGCTTCAGAATACTTCTTTAAAATATCTTTGAGATAATTGTATTCTCTTTAATTTTTTCTCTTTCTTTATTTCATGTCAGAATAAGAAGTGTCATGCTTTCTTCTCTTTCTCCCTTCCTTCTATTTTGTACAGGCCCTGTATTAAGGACTATTGGGCAATACTTTTAGCATTATTGTGGAAATTCCAGGCTCTGTCTTCAGTGGGATTCTCTCTGTCAGCTTCATGGAAAAGGTCTATGTGCCAGGGACCCCGGTGCAAGGCAGTGATTCCATGAGACATAAGCTACATGGCTTGTGAAAGAGGCATCCCCAACATGTACTACGTAGTTATGAAAAGAGGCGTCGTCTTTGTAAAGTGTTTAAATTTTTAAGAAAAGGTAATTCCATTAGAATGTACAACTTTTACTGTCCATCATGATAAAAATGGACCATTTGCTACTAATATCACCTATAGCACGATCGCCTGAAAGCACATACTTCTCTATAACAGTGGGTGTTGAATATTAAACAGTGGGTTAGTTATCTATCACATTGTTGCTGTGTGCCCATGTCAACTAACAAGTTTCAAAGAGCCTTCTTTGCCCAGATGGCTGGAAGGTAGAATTTTCTGCAGCTTCCTCACTCATATGCCTTGTACCAAGGCTGGAATGCATTAGAGGTGGGGCTTACACGAATGATCAGTGGAAGCATCAACATATGGCCCATGCGTGTGTCTTGGGCTTCCTCACAAGATGGCAGCCATAGCGTTTCCTTAATACCAATGCTGCTGGGAATCTATTCGTTTGCTTGCATGTTATCTGCAGGTCTCCCTTGGTGAAGTGTTTTAAAACATATTTTGACACATGTGGGTTGTTTATTTTCCTATTATTGACTTTGGGCATCTTTCATATAAGAAATATATTTTAGTAGGTCTTATGGGAAATTGTTTTACCAATGCTTCAATTTCGTATGTCTCAATCTTACCTATCTTATCATTGTTGAAGGGCAGGTTAAGTGAGTATATATTTATAGGTGGAAAATTTCTTCCTAGAACGCCTTACAACATTACACCATTTTTATGGGATCTTTTGTTAATGACAAGAAGCTGACTGAGAGTCTTATTGTCAATCTTTGTAATTAATTATTTGTTTTCAATGGCCAGTGTTTCCTTTATTCTCATTCTTTTTATTTGCTCTGCCCACTTGTGAACTATTGAATCTGATTGTTTTGAGCGCAGCTGTGTAAAAACCACTCAAATTTTCCATCAATTCTTCATATATTGCTACTCTTTGAGAGTTTGCATAGATATATTTTGTACCATCTTTCCTAATCTCTTTTGCTCCTGACCTGTTTGATAGTTTACCTGTGTTTATCTATGCCCTGCCTCCTTTATAAATTCCTTCATAATAATCTTTTCTTTCTGCCCCCCACACTATGCAAATTACTGACTCTTTCTTACACATTTCTAATCTATGTTTGATTCTGAAAATCAAGGTATATATTTTTAAAGTAAGATTTGTGGGTTTTCAGTCTAATAGGTCTATTTGGTTTACTTCCAGATTTGTCATTTCTTGATAAATTTTGTCTTCTTCTCTTGCTGTATCTGTTTCTTCTATTATTTTTTTTTTAGACAGACTTCCTTAAATTCAAAAATTTAAACTATTTTTAGCGATTAATCATTGTAATCCTAGAGGCGATTACTACCTTGTGTTATAGGATAAAGCAATTTTATTACACCAGTACACATCTTTTAAGAACTTGACTCAATTCTGATTTTGGTCCCAGACATAAAGCAGATTAAAAGTTGGGTGTGTAACTTTTTAATTTTAGCGTGTGACATCTTGGCTAATGCTGTTCATCTCACACTAGAATCCCTTTGCCCCATTCTCTATTAAAAATCTTCATTCCTCTACACTTTTCAGATAAAACACCCACATCTCCAAGAATCTATATCTACCTCCTTTAAGATTTAGCAAATGACTTCTTTCTTCCTTTAGTATCAATGGTATAAATGTCTATTTTTACAATTGATTTTTTTTTTACAATTGATTACAATCTATGTAGATTTGTTCACCAGAACTTTGCACATAATAGTTATTCAAATGTGAGATGAACTGAATTGTTCAAGTAAGCTGTTTTGAAAATATTAATGCCTAAATGTACTCATACATGATTTCAACATTTTCGGTCAGAGTAGGAAGGGGAACCAAAAAGCACACTACTATTTTTTCAGACAAATGTAAGTATTTCCTCATATAAATACATATTTAAAAACTAGTGACTTCATGTATTTTTAAATATTCGTGTGGCAGAGAGAAAGCTATCAGTTCCTAAACAATTACAGTCAGGAAAGGTGAGAAATAAATAATATAAATATGAAATAATTATTTCATGAAATAGAATGAATTTACTTTGAGACACTAAAAACTTTATTGGGCTTAAGAACACTCTATTGTGTCCTTGCTGTATGTGATAGGATTGCCCACACTGTGGATTTAAAGCAAGGACAGTTTTATTCAAAAATAAATATCACGATGTGCCCAAAATATCACATTATGCATGATGACAACAGAAGAGGGCACAGGAAATGGGCATTATTTCAGTTCAACCAAATACAGTTTCCAAAATATAAGGAGCGGACAGTAAGGGATTAAAACGTAATTGGCAATCATTAAAAGGCAGTTATGATTCCAGGTACCATGCAAATGTCCCATTGAATCAACACATCGACTCTGAAAGGGAGAGATCATTCTCCATTTCTGCATGAATAAAGACTAAAGACAACCGGCAGTTGCCCAATCACACAACTAGCAAAGGTCAGAGCTTCTATGAAAAGCCGGACACCCTACCCCGCCCCCAGCAGTCACACCAATGAAAGTGCTCTTGCCTCATGCAACCCTTTGCTCAAGGAGGATACCATTGGTTCTATCCACCAGCATTCCATGTTTTATTCCCCCCTACCATCTTCCCTGTCTACTTTCCTTTCAACCATCATACTAAGGTGTGTTTCACCGATTCCCAGTTCCTGACAGTAAGAGAGGATTCCTATATTATGTATATTCACCGTGATCATTGTTTTTTTGATGCTTATTTATTTTTGAGAGGGAGATAGAGGGTGAGTGGGGGAGAGGCAGAGAGAGGGAGACACAGGATCCAAAGCAAGTTCCAGGCTCTGAGCTGTCGCCACAGAGCCAGATGTGGGGCTCCAACTCATGAAACATAAGATCATGACCTGAGCTGAAGTTGGATGCTCAACCACTGAGCCACCCAGGCACCTTACAATATTTAAGTTTATTTATTTTGAGGGGGGGATAGAGAGCGCAAGTGGGAGAGGAGCAGAGAGAGAGGGAGAGAGAAGCCCAAGTAGGCTCCGCACTGTTAGTGCAGAGCTCACCATGGGGCTTGAACCCATGAACTGTGAGTTTATGACCTGAGCCGAAATCAAGAGTCAGATGCTCAACTGACTGAGCCACCCAGGGTCTCTATATTATTTCTTAAAGAACAGTTTTAATTTTTGTGGGACAGAAAACAATACTTCTAATATACATTTCTTTTCATGCTTTAGTCTGATGATAGTTGAGCACATACTGATCACACAAAATTTCTCAGCCAAATTTATGTCAATGAGTTAGGGCTTCATACATGTTTTCTGTTTCCTGATGAGTTTTATATGCTATGGGAAAGACACAGTATACGATTTTAAAGGACAAATTATGTCATCAATATATACCTGTAATTAGGAACTTACTGGACATGTCATAATTGGATTAAAATTGCTGTTAGAAGCTGTACCTTGACAAGAATGAAGCAGTAAATCAAGTTTTAAGTAGCAAGATACAAAAATGCTGGTTTAAAGGAACACATGAACCCCAATGTTTACAGGAGAACTTTCAACAATAGCCAAATTATAGAAAAAGCCCAGGGGCGCCTGGGTGGCTCAGTCGGTTAAGCGTCCGACTTCAGCTCGGGTCATGATCTCACAGTCTGTGAGTTCGAGCCCCGCGTCGGCCTCTGTGCTGACAGCTCAGAGCCCGGGGCCTGTTTCGGATTCTGTGTCTCCCTCTCTCTCTGACCCTCCCCCATTCATGCTCTGTCTCTCTCTGTCTCAAAAATAAATAAACGTTAAAAAAAAATTAAAAAAAAAAAAAAAAAGAAAAAGCCCAAATGCCCACTGATGGATGAGCAGTGGAATATTACTCAGCAATGAAAAGGAATGAAATCTTGACATTTACAACAACGTGGAGGGAAATAGAGGGTATTATGCTAAGCGAAATTAGTCAGAGAAAGACAAATATCATAAGATTTCACTTATATGTGGAATTTGAGAAACTAACAGAAGAACATAGGGGAAGGGAAGGAAATTAAGATAAAAAGAGAGAGGGAGGCAAACCATAAGAGACTCTTAAATACAGAGAACAAACTGAGGGTTGCTGGAGGGGAGGTGGGTGGGCAGATGAGCTAATGGGTAAAAAGTAAAAAAGTTTTCCAAGAAATTTTTTAGTTTATTTATTTATTTTGAGAGACAGAGCATACAAGTGGGAGAGGGGAAGAGAGTAAGAGGGAGAGAGAGAATACCAAGCAGGCTCCACACTGTCAGTGCAGAGTATGGGGCTTGAACTCATGAGCCACAAGATCATGACCTGAGCTGAAGTTGGACACCCAACTGACTGAGCCACCCAGGCGTCCCCAAAATTTTAAGTAACAATTGAAGGAACACTTAGCAATGATAGCTCACCGGTAAAATTGCTATTTAAGTGGTTTAGGTGGTACCAGATTATGTCTATTTTCAACAAAATCAGATGTAGTCATACAGGTTTGTTGAGTTCTATTCAAATAATGGAGGAAAGATACATAGACCAGCATAAAAACATTTTCAATAAAATTGCTGTGATGTGGATTTAAATTTATCTTTACTTTCTGTGGGTTATTTTCCCCACTTAAGTGAGAGAGAGAGAGGGGGAGCATGCATAAGTGGGGGAGAGGCAGAAAGAGAGAGAGGGAGAGAGAAAGTTTCAAGCAGACTCTGCACTGTCAGCACAGAGCCTGACACGGGGCTTGAACTCATGAACCGTGAGATCATGACCTCAGCTGAAATGAGGAGTCAGATGCTTATCAACTGAGCCACCCAGGTGCCCCTTCCCCACTTAATTTTTATTGATTATAATCTTTGATGACCAGAAGAATCTTGTCTTAATAGTGATCTCTTTATTCATTCATTTCCTCATTCATTATATAAATATTCATTCTATAAGCATCTATTGAATATACATGACAACACACAGCTCCCGGTCTTGGGAAATTATCAGCAAATATTATCATCTGATATGTTAGGGCTTAAGCACTAGGTAGATAGACAAAAAGATAATAGATATATAAATTATAAACATCATAGATATGGTTTATAAATATAGTTTAGAGATAGATGGAGATACATAGTATAGGGGCACCTGGGTGGCTCAGTCGGTTAAGCATCCAACTCTTGATTTTGGCTCAGGTCATTATCTCCCAGTTCATGAGTTCGAGCCCCGCATCTGGCTCTGTGCTGTCAGCTCAGAGCCTGTTTAGGATTCTCTCTGTCTGTCTGTCTGTCTGTCTCTCTCTCTCTCTCTCTCTCTGTCTCTGACCCTCCCCTGCTCATGCTCTCTCTCTCTCTCTCAAAATAAATTAAAAAAAAAAAACTTTCGACACATAGTATACAGATATGTATACAGACACACACATATACATTCTAATTGCTGTTCTCATGAACTGAAAAATGAACACAAATACATATGTGTATAGATCCACACAGAATTTCCACAAACACCATCAAAGCCATTGCTGGGACATGTAGCGACTCTAGTCCCATAGGTGCTATGATTAGTTCTTTGTCTCCTTCATTTCACACACTCTACACCATCACCTATATATATGCAAGCTGTCTAATTTTGTTGCTGGGTCATTTTCATGCTTCGATACGTAAAACCCAGGCCACAGTTCAGAGTAGTTCTTTCTTGTACAGACATGTGCTTTAGAGGTGCTGCTCTTTACCTAATTTGAAACCGAGTTTCCTTCTGTTCGTTAGAAAAGGTCCATGAATTACAAGGGCAGCAAATGACATTCGAATATGTCAGGCAGGAAAACCCTGGCAAAGATGATTCGGGTGATCTTTGCTCACTTGTGATGTTTATGGATAAAGATCACCTAAACGTGTGTTAGTGGAATTTTAAAGACTTCTTGCGAATGCAGGTAGTTGGCGGTTACACTAAAAGAAATTGACTAAGCACCCAGACTGAGGTCATTATCTGCCTAACCCAACCATTTATTTAGAGGGTTATTTTTTAAAATAATCTAAACCTGATAAATCCGGTGCCGTTAAGGGAGATTTGTAATACTCCACTGACTTCATTTTTAAGCCTCTGTCTTCGGGTGCAGATAGAATCAAGTGCTTTTGCGTTCTTTGAGGCATATAAATGGTTTCCATTGTCGGCCGTCCCCTGGGACTTTGTTAGTCCCTGTCAGGGATCAGAGATAAGGGCCGGGGGATGAAGGTGACGGGAGAGAAGAACACAGTGTTGATAAAAATCAGAGCGCCCTTCTGATAGTAAGGGTGCTATCAAGCAGCTCCCTGATACAAATAGCTTTGCGGGCTCTTTGGAATCCAACAATTTCACTTTCTTCGCGGGAAGTAATTACCCTGTCTGACCTTCCTTCTATGACGGGGCCAGGCTCCCAGATACCAGGCAGCTGGCTTTGCCCGGGGCTGCTAGGGGCTTTCCTTCAATACGTCTTGCAACCGCAAAGATTTGTAGGATTCCGCTTGGGAGAGCCTGTCATTATTTTCTGCTCAGACCAGGGAAGAGTGAAAGGAAGTGTTAATGGCTCATGCGGGTTCCTGGTGTCCTGTTTCCAGCACATGCGGGCTTCAGGAGAAAATCTGTGGGTGTGGACTCCTTGTGTATGGTTTTTGTTCAGCACTAACATGTTCATGTTTGATTAATAATTACATGACCTATAGAGAACATGATTACTTGGGGCCCCTTCTGGTTCAAAGTCTCCTTGACCAATCCACCCATAGCATTTTGGAAAACACCGACAAGTACTCCAGAAGGGCTATTTAGCACATTTCCCTGGCACTGGCCCTGGTTTCTGTAAGTCCTGTGTGCTTTAAAAAAAAAATTTTTTTAACACTTATTCATTTTTGAGACGCAGAGAAACAGACCGCAAGCAGGGGAGGGGCAGAGAGAGAGGGAGACACAGAATGGGAAGCAGGCTCCAGGTTCGGAGCTGTCAGCACAGAGTCCGACGTGGGGCTTGAACTCATGAACCATGAGATCATGGCCTGGGCTGAAGCTGGAGACTTAACCAATGGAGCCCCCGAGGCGCCCTAGAAATAAGCTTTTGTTCTATATTTACTCTGCTGACCCAGGCAATATTATCATCCCAGCACTTAGAATTAATGATGCTATACCCTTGAGGATTTATAGCAACCTGACAATAGATGCAGACTTAAATATATAAAATTTTGTTAATGTTTACTTACTTTTGAAAGAGAGACAGAGAGACAGAGAGAGACAGAGTGAGGGCAGGTCAGGGGCAGAGAGAGATGGAGACACAGAATCCAGTGTCCAGGCTCTGTGCTGACAGCTCAGAGTAGGGCTTGAACCCATGAACTGTGAGAATCATGACCTGAGCTGAAGTCGGACGCTTAACCCACTGAGCCACCCAGGTGCCCCTGGATATATAGACAGACAAGCATTAGGCTGCACACATAGACTCGTGCACATGGAGTTCAGGCTTCACCGCCCAAAACAAGCATCAGACGTTCACCTGCCTGTCCCTCTCAAGTCTCAGCTCTGTTCTCCCATCAAGCCCCATCCATAGAAACACAGGCATGACACTTAAAAGCAGAGCCACCGCGGTTTGACTCGTTTCTCTGAAGCAGAACATCCTTTGTTCTCAGGATCCTTAACATACATGGTTCAGGAGGAGCTGGGGACAAGAGAAACCCTATGATCAGTCCTCCGTCCTGGGAGCAGAGAGAGGGGAGGGAACGAAAACAACATGTGCTACGCGCCCTTAACTGATTTTGCTGCAGATGAAGATATGGTTAAATTAGGAACAGTTTCTGCAGAAAGAAAGAAAGAGCGAGCAAGCGAGAGACAGAGTGAGAGAGAAAGAGAGAGAGAGAGAGAAAGGACAGAAGGAAGGATGGATGGAAGGAAGGCCGGAAGGGAACGTCCCTGTCTGAATGGTATTTGGGGAGACAGAAAGTACGCAAGAAATGAGAACGTAGTTTATGTTCTGTGGTCAGGGAAACAGTGGCATCCTTAGCAGATGGAAAAATTATAGTTCATGGCAGCCTGGATCGTCAGAATAGGCTAACATTGGATACGGCATGTCCCGGATGCTGCCTGGTGAAAAATGGGCCTCATTAAAGCTGATTTCCTTTGGTTCTCTTTTCTATGATTGCACAAGTGACTAAACTATGAACCCGATCCCCAGCCCAAGGCTCTCGCATCATAGAAATGTTAGGTTAGACGGGGGCACCTGGGTGGCTAGGTCGGTTAAGCGTCTGACTTCGGCTCAGGTCATGGTCTCATGGTTCGTGGGTTCAAGCCCTGCGTCGGGGTCTGTGCTGACCGCTCAGAGGCTGGAGCCTGCTTTGGATTCTCTGTCTCCCTCTCTCTCCCTCTGTCCCTCCCCTGCTCATGCTCTGTCTCTTTCTCTGTCAAAAAAAAAAAAAAAAAAAGAATAAACATTAAAAAAAAAAAAGAAATGTCAGATTGGACAGAAAGCAGACTTTCTTTTTTTTTTTTTTAATTTTTTTTTTTTTTTTAATGTTTACTTATTTTTGAGACAGAGAGAGACAGAGCATGAACGGGGGAGGGGCAGAGAGAGAGGGAGACACAGAATCGGAAGCAGGCTCCAGGCTCTGAGCCATCAGCCCAGAGCCCGACGCGGGGCTCGAACTCATGGACCGTGAGATCGTGACCTGAGCTGAAGTCGGACGCTCAACCGACCGAGCCACCCAGGCGCCCCTAAAGCAGACTTTCTTCAATGGGTTTTCCCATGCCCAGAGAGCTAGTGGATCCCTAAAGTTTTCCACCTATCCGTCCATCTCTTGGGCAATTAGAAACACTTCCTATGGTACCAGCACCATTTTTTCAAACATAAGTGGTAAAGTCCTGAGGGACCATGGCAAGATACGCAGCACGTGGCTGTTGGTTTGCTTTTAGGTGATTGGTTGTGTCCTGGCAGAGTGCTATTTGCAGGCTGTCCCTGCAGCCCATGTGACTGGACACCCAGGATCACAACACAGTCCTGCCACACTCTGGAAGCCTCGGTACCCCCAGGCACCTCAAAGCAACATGGTGAAACGAATGGAAACAGACTTACGCTTTCAGCTATCACATGTAATTCGCTTGAAAGCTTCCCAAACTGAAATTCAAAGAGAATGAAAAAGAAGGAACAACAGAATGACCAAGAATTGTGGAGCAAATTCAAAAGTCATAGATTACTCACTCTGGGACTAGCAGAAGGACAAGAAACAGATAATGGAGTAAAAGAAATTCTTAAGGTCATAATGACAGAGTGTTCCGAAATCAGTGACCGACAGGGACCTCATAACACAACTCAGGATAAATACTAACGATGGTATCTCTGGGTTTCAGAGTCAAACTGCACAAAATTGAAAACAAAACAGAACAAAATCTTGAAAGAAGTCAGAGGATGGGGAGAAACACGTTGCTTATATGTAAACAAAGATAAGAATTTAAATGGATTTCCCATCAGAAATCACACAACCATTGGGGCGCCTGGGGGGCTCAGTGGGTTAAGCGTCCGACTTCTGCTCAGGTCATGATCTCATGGTCTGTGGGTTCGAGCCCTGCATCAGGCTCTGTGCTGACAGCTCGGAGCCTGGAGCCTGCTTCAGATTCTGTGTCTCCCTTTCTCTCTGCCCCTCCCCTGCTTGCCCTCTGTCTGTCTGTCTCTCTCTCTCAAAAATAAATAAACAAACATTAAAAAAAAAATTGGAAAAAAAAGGAAATCAAACAAGCAGGAAGAGAACAAACTGGCATATTTAAAGGGTTGAGAGAAAACAATCACCAACAGAAAATTCTATGTCTAGTGAAATGATCCTTTAAACATGAAAGAAAAATACATTTTCTCATAGAAACAAAGGCTGAAGGAATACATTCCACAGACCTGTTCTGCCAGAAACGTTAATAGGTTGAAGGAAAATTATATAGATCATGTAGATGGGAACTTTGGATCTGATAAAGGAAACAAAGCTTCAGATAAAGAATAAAATGGAGGTAAAATAAAATATTTTAATATTGTATGCTTAATTGAGCTAATAGATAACTCCTTGTAATTATAGTAATATATTGAGTGATTTTAACATACAGATAAATGAAATAAATTAGAGCAATGCTGTAAAGGAGAAGAGAGGAATTAGGGACATTTATTATAAGTTACTTTCATGGAACATGAAGTGATACAATGATTATTAAAGGTGGATATCAATTACTTTAAAAGGTATATTGAGAATTCTAGGAAAATGAATACTTTTTAAAAAGAATTAATATGGGAGGAGGGTGCCTGGGTGGCTTAGTCAGTTAAGTGTCCGACTTAGGCTCAGGTCATGATCTCACAGTTCGTGGGTTTGAGCCCCACGTCGAGCTCTGTGCCTACAGCTCAGAGCCTGGAGCCTGCTTCAGATTCTGTGTCTCCCTTTCTCTCTGCCCCTCCCCTGTTCGTCCTCTGTCTGTCTGTCTCTCTCTCTTTCAAAGATAAACATTAAAAATAAAATTAAATTAAAATTAAAAAAAGAATTAATATGGTGAGAGGGACAATAAATAGAAATTATACAAAAGGCATAATTTAACCAAGAGAAGATGGAAAATAGGGAAAAAGAAAGAACAAGTGTAATAAAATATTTATAAATATGGTAGATATTAATCTTACTGTATAAATAATTCCTTGAAATGGGGATGGTCTAAACATGGATTCAATGACAGAAATTATCAGAATGGATAAAAACATAAGACTCAAAAATGTTGTCCCCAAGAAACTCAATTCAAGTATAAAGACACAGATAGGAAAAAAGTCAAGGGATGGGTTGTTTCCAACCCAAAGAAAGCTGGAGTAGCTATATTAGTTTCATACGAAGCATATTTCAGGGCAAGGAAAATTGTTCAGGGTAAAGACACACACATTATGCAATGACACTGAGGACAATTCTCTAAGAAGATGTAAAACTGTTTATTATGCATGTGCTGAGTAACAGGACATCAAAATACATGAATAAACACCTCTATTTTATTTTCATTTCTTTTTTTTTAAAGGAGGCTCCAGCTCCCACGTGGGACTTCAACTTGTGACCCTGAGATCAAGAGTCAGATGCTCTACTGACTGAGCCAACCAGGTGCCCCAACACCCCTCTTTTAGTAACTGGTAAATCAAACAGGCAGGAAGTCAGTAAAAATGTAGCTAACCTGAGCAAGACTGCCAACCACCTTGATCTAACTGATATTTATAAAATATTCCATCCACCAACCACAAAATACAAGTTACTCTCAAATTCATATGGAACATTCACCAAGATAGACCACACCCTGGACCATCAAACACTCCCTAACAACCTTAAAATAATAGAAAGCATGCAAAGTATGTTTTCAGAAACCAACAGGAATTGAACATGAAATCAACAAAAGAAAGCTGTTTGGAAAATCCCCAAATATTTGGAGAGCAAAGAACACAATTCTAAAACACACTATTTAATATTTACAATATTAAAAGTAAATCAAAACGTAAGGGGACCTGATCAAAATTTGTGAGATGCAGTCAAAACAATGCTTACAGGCACATTTTTACCACTCAGTGCATCCATTAGAAAAGAAGAAAGACTGACAATCCATAATCTAAGTTCCTGCCTTAGGAACTTGCAAAAAGAAGAACAATTTAAGGCTAAAGCTAGCAGAAGAAAAGAAATAGTAAAGAGGAAAGCAGAAATCAATGAGCTTGGAAATAGGAAATCAACAGAGAAAATCAATGAAAGCAAAAGCTGGCTATTTGAAAAGGTCAATAAAATAAAAGGCCAGGGTAGGGGACACAGATGTTCAGGGCATATCACGTATATATGTCTATAGAGATTGTATATATTTATAATACATACATTTAAATATATTTTATATATAACACATATTGTACACTTTACAAAATAAAAATCGTTGTATATTTGTAAACCTAAATACATGTTTATATGCAATACATATGAATACACATAGTAATATGTATTGTATAGAATATATCATATCCATTATATACATACGTCTATACATATATAATGTGTGCAACAGTGAATCGCCCTTGTAGTTGTATAAGACCAGGTGTCACACAGCCTTCTGAATAATAGGAGGCAATTCCATTCCAACCCTAGGTATTGAGCACTTACACTATGTTAAAATGTATCAAACAGAAAGATGGATAGAATATTGGTGCTAATCCCAAGTTGTTCACAATGTAGGACAGGAGGAGCATTTGGTGCATTGTGGGGAGGTACACAAGGATGGATTTCAGAGTGTGGTAAGGAAGGGATGAGGGGGACCCCAAATGCCAAGTTCAAATACACTGATATTTATTGATGAAGGGCCCGCTATGATCCGAGTGTTTCTATATAGTGAGTCTATAGTTTTACTGGAACTCTTGGAGATGTTATGGATCCCAGTTTTACTGGAAAGGAAACAGCCGCACAGAGAATTGACATCGTTGGGATTCGGGGATTGGTCAGTGGGGGACATTCTTTCAATCTGGCTCTGCCTGCCCCCAGCTGGCACAATCGTCCCCACACCAGTGCATTCCAGCCCACGTTCCCTGGAACCCCGGGGTCCCCTGGAGGAGGGAGCCCCCACAGGCAGAGCAGAATGAGGAATGAAACGAAGCATACATTCCAATGTGTCTGTTGCATGAGTTTGGCTCAGCAGAAAATTCAGCTGACGGAACATATCGCTGCTACGTTTACATGTGGAACCCACCACACTGCACACTATTAAAGTATGAGGGACACATCAGACATCTATCTGCACCCACGTTCTGTGCCCTTTTACACCTATTCAACCCAAGCTCTCTGTATAATAGGACACCATACTTTTCATCTTAGGAGAATATTTCTAATCCTCAGTGTGCCCATGCAAGGGTTTGTTATCAGTTAATCAGGATATGTGTGTTTCACTTTGTTAGAAAATTGGAGACACTTCCCCAACCTAATGACCCAAGGGTAGAAGGTGGATAAGAATAACATAAGCAAGGGACAGATCTGTTGTGCTCTTGGTAACATGAGAAAACACTAACCGCTATCCCTCATTGAAGTTTTCTTTGCCCCAGATGCTGATATGCCCTGGAGGGGGTCTCAGAGAGAACCCAATGTCTCCTGGCAGCCAGGATGTCCTCTGGTCCCCACACTCTCCCTGGAAGGTCATTTTATAAAGTCTGTGTCTTTGAGTGCCAAAGTAAATGGAAAGGCGTCACCGTTCTGTTTTCTGTTTTGGAGCAGCGTTCTCCTGGAGGTCAGGACAGGGACCATTCGATCTTTCTTTCTTCATGATATATTCATTCAGCTTGGTTGTAAGAGCTACATTGAAACATGCTTCCTTATTTGCCTTAGCCACGGCATGCCACGTTAACAAAAATACCAAATCCAGTACAGCTGTGGCTTTTGAGAGGGGCCTCTTTGCCCACTAGGCAAAAATATTCCTCTTCATAGATTACTAATGCCATGTTTCTATCATTTCTGCATCCCAGCCCCACCCTGGAAATGCTAATGACTTATGATCCTCTTGAGAAACTGTGTAGATGTGCACCATGGCGGTCAACATTGATCCTGCAAATAATCATGTTTGAATTGTTGGCTGATTTCACTTCTTGGGTGGATTTTAGTTTTACAGAAAAGAAAAAAAAGGTATGTGGCCAATTCCCTGGCTGTTCACTGTCTCCTATGAGGCGGTTTTGCACATTCTGCATTTCATATACTCAGCCCTATGCATTTCCTTAGAAGAGTCACCTGCAGGAAACACAATGGACTTCCCAGACTGGAAAAACGTGAACATGAAATCTATTAAAACAGAACAAAGAAAAATGGATTTCTTTCCCCTCAAAAGGAATTCAAGACTACTAATTCACTTTTACATTCTTTAGTGAATGGATGGTCAAAATGGTCTCGCATAAGCTAGCTTACACGGAGTATGGACAATGCATTGTGTATCCCTGCAGATTAGCAAATAGTTTCCACATCATGATGTTTGGTTAGTGGTTACACACATCATGTGGTGTAAGAACCCCCCCCCCCACTTCTTTTCTAGGAGATGAAGAGGAAGGAAGGAAAGAAAGAAGAATAGAGGAGAGGCAGGAGGAGGCATGGAGAGAGGAAAGAGGAATCTCTGAAAAGACAATGAGGGCGGAAAACAGGCACAGGTGCACACGTGTCTCCAGATGTTGCATGAGCCATCTGCCCTGACTCTGTAGATGAGTTTTCGAGATGAGTTTCACAAAAGTCCTTCTTTCCTCCGAGTGGGCGACCATTCAGTCTCTGCACTCCTAACACCACCTGCCTATAGAGAAGGGATTGCACCTGTGTCTGTATGTCTGAAAAAAAACTACAGAAGGTATTCTTTAAAAAAAACCTAAAATCCTTTTTGTGTCATGAAAGTAAAGTTTTCTATCTGCCCCAAATTATAATTTCTAAGAATGTCAGGTAACTATATGGCTTTTTGATTTTTAACTGGTAGCCCAAGAATTAAGATATACAACAGAAAGGTAGGTATAATAAGATATATAAGTATTTAATGGTGATATACAACTATATATATTATCTATTTATATAACTACCTATCTATCCATCCCTCTATCATCTATCTTTCTACCCATCCCTATATCTATTGATCTGTCTATGCATCCATCATATCTATCCATCCATCCCTATATCTTTCTAACATCTATCTATCCATCCATCCACCTACCCACCCACCTATCCATCCATCCATCCATCCATCATATCTATCTATCTATCTATCTATCTTCAATCATCTATGAGCTATATGTATATTAGCTACATGCAGACAATTCACTCCTGAAATGATTGTCCCTTTCTTCAGCATGCATGTGTTCCAGGAAAGGTTACCAGTCATTTTGGAGAGTATGTGAAACATATTGACCCAATATGGGTCCCGATATGGGAATATGGCACACCAAGAAGCCAATTCAGCTGTCTTTGCAACCGAGATAGACATAGGAAGAGCAGTCCATCTTCTGGTAGGGAGCAATGTGCCCCTTTAAGACACTCTGTCAGAGGAAACAGTCAGGGGGTTCATATGGAAGCCCCAAATGGCAGGGTCTCTCCAGGGAGTGAGCTCTGATTTGCAGCTGCTGGTGACTGAGAAGATTCTCTCTCCGCCCCCTCCCTCTACAGAGCCTGCCTTGGGGAAAAGAGCAGCGGGATTTATTTATGAGGCAATGGTAAATGATTCTTTCAGGCCACACTGGCATGGCTCGCTATTCAGTAAATAAAATGCAATCCTTTCAGACTGCTGGTGTTGCCTTGCAGGACTAATATCTACCTGGAGGCTGACAGAGTTCTGTCCAATTTTGGCCAAGAGAAATTATATTCCAGATTAGATGATCTGAGCGTACAATACCATAGTCTTGAAATAATGGCCTGAGTTACAATGGTTCATGCTATAATTCTATCTCTCATTGCTTAAAAAAATATCTTCTCAAAATAAAGATATAGTAGTATCAGATCGAATGTGGCACTGAACAGACAGAAATATGCTGGTCCAGGAACAGTGACAAATGAGCACAGGAGGTTGTTTAGAATTTAGAAATATAAAGAGCTTGCTTACCGCAGAGATTCAGCAAGTCAGTTACTCCAGATGTCCATGGGTCTTATAGCCGGAGATGACCCTGGAAATAACATGAAAGAAGGTGACTTCAGTCTTCATTTATTTTTCTCATTCAAGGGAGACCACTTGTGCATCGGTGAATTCAATTAGGAGGTTGGAAACCCGAATGTAAAGATATATTGTGTGCCTTGAGACGTCTAGCATACCATCAAAGCAAACAGGAAGTTCAGCTCAGCCTATAAAACTAATTACCGGGAGATCTCTCTGCAAACAACCGCCTTAGAGTTTCTGAATGTGAAGAAATGGGCAGCAGCTTGGATTTTAGCTCTATGGTGTATAATATATGTTCTTGGATTATTACTGCTTCTGTCCTGAAACAGATGTTTGCGCTTAGAAATAGTCTCTGCAGACTATTTCACCTAAATGGGAAGGACTGATAAAGGGAGTTACCATATTCGTGACAAATACTGTGCGCAATTCACTTGTAACTAAATCTGCACCGTTTTGTCAGGTAGCAAAATTAATGACTAATGGGTAGGGGGCCCTTTAGAGGTTGCAAAGCTGTTTTGCAGTGCTTATATCCAGAATGATTTTTCAAACATGTGGATCTAATGAAGGTCCTATTAGTCATGGATCAGCCATAAGCCTGTGGGCGAGTTTCTCCACCGTTCTGATGGTCTCTGTTCTCATCTGTAGGGATGTTAGCTGGATAATGTGCAAAATGCGTGATGTACTATTGAAAAGCCACAGTGCCTATTAAGATGATATTATGATGATTATGGTGATGATAATCATGGTGATGAAGATGAAGAGGAGAAGGAAGAACATGAACATGTTGAAATATTTTTCTGTCTTGGTCTGAATTCCCTAAAAGCAGCACCCTGCGGTGTGTGATTTATTGCGAGTGTGGAATATTCCCAAGAAAAGCTCGTAAGAGGGTAAGGGAAGCCAGTAGGGCAGGGGAAGCAAGTTACGTGAAACTGGTGTTTCAGCTGGAGTCTGGCCTTATCCGGGCCTGGAGGGAGCTCTGAGTTGTGAAGAATATCCCCAAGTGGTCTTCCTTTGAGGGAGGGCTGAATTTTGTGCCCTCTCACCAAACACTCACTGGTTGGGAGCCAACCCAGAGGAGGAGTGAGTGACCTCTCAGGCATTTCCGGGCAATGTGGCTCTCATCAGCCGAGGGCAGCATTTCTAAACCTGGGTGCCTTTGCAATATTACCAGGGGACATTGGGTAATATTTGAACGCATTTTTTATTTGACTGAGGATGCTACTGTCATTGAGTAAGTAGAACCCAAGGATCTTATTAAACAGCTTATAATTCACAGAACAGCCCCTACAAATGAATTATCCAGGCTCTCATGTCAATAGCCCCAAGTGTGGAAAGCCCAAAGGACATGTTTCTGGAGAAGAAAGAATCTTTGTGGGATTGGCAGCCAATACTCATGGCAGCTGGTGAATATGTGCAATGACCCAATGAGGAGAGTCTGGCAGGGCGAACCAAGTATCCACTGGCATTTGTATGTCTGTATTGGCAACTATTTTGGAAGAAGAGCTAGTCTTCTGTCTTCCATTCAAGATAGCAATTCTTTAGGGGTACCCGGGTGGCTCAGTCAGTTAAGTGTCCGACTTTGGCTCAGGTCGTGATCTTGTAGTTCATGAGTTCAAGCCCCACATTGGGCTCTGTGCTGATAGCTCAGAGCCTGGAGCCTGCTGCAGATTCTGTGTCTACCTCTCTCTGCCCCTCCGCCCCTCATGCTCTGTTTCTCTCTCTCTCAAAAATAAACATTAAAACACAAAGAGAGCAATTCTTTCAAAGTCAGGAACTTATTTTTCTTTTCTCCGTGAATGGTTTCCAAAGATAAATAGCTGGCTGATGCCAACCCAGGTCACTCGGAAACTCCATTTTGCCAAGGACTTGGTACCAACTGCAAAATTAATGTTGGTGTTGCTGGGAAATTCTGAAGGAGCTGACAGGCTTTGAGGAGGTGATGAGAACCCACTCCTGTGATGAGGTTTCCTTGCAAAGTTTGGATGTTTGATTCCCTAGTGCTTTCATTAACATAATTGAAGGGAGGATTTATTTTGTGCTGGTTAAGTGAACTTAAGGAGACTAATTATATGCTGCCCTCCTTGCAACATTAATTTAGTCTTGGAATTCTTAACAGCAGGGAGAGGACATGCTTAAATATTATACACAATGAATGTCTTTGGTTGTCTCGAGGACAGGGACGATGGCTTTTGTCCATTTGAATTACTGACAATTCATAGTATATTTCTATGTGTTTAAGTAATGAGACTATTTGCTCCTGATATTCATGATTAATAAATCAGAAATAGGAGAAATTGAAAGGAAGGGTATCTCTTAGGGAGATATCTTGGCAGCTCTTTGCCAGAATGATTGATGTCTTGGTTCTTTCTTTATGTGACTTGGAAAATATACAATAGACTGTGGAGGAATATGTTGGTTTTTATCATCAAATGGTGTTTGGGGCAACTGTCCCTGCTATTTTGTGATTTCCTTCATTTCTAAGCCAACGTGTTAATTTAAAAAATATATATGTAATATAAAAATACATATATGTTATTTCCAGCTTCTTAGAAGGTACTGCTTTTGCAGAAATATCTCAGTTTTATTAAATAACCAAAATCAGAACTATGACTCTTGACTTGCTCTAGAGTAAAAAAGAAATGAATCAGCAGCAGGCAGCACAGCCAGCAAGACACAGAGTCTTCTAATAAAAGTACTGGGTGCAAACCTAGAAAAAAATTACTTCTATTTTTTTGAAAATTACTACAAAATTCCCATTTTTTAAAATTCATAAAATTCACGTTCCTTGTGTCTCTCCCTGAGTGACCTGGATTTTCTCAGATATCTAGTTGTAAAATTTTGAATTATGGTGTGGCACTTGCTAGGATGGCCTACCCTGGAGAAATGGGGAAGGGGCAGGGATAACACAATGTGATGTCGTAGGGTTGCAGGAAAAATAATACTTCAGAAGAACAAAAACGAGAAGGATCGGATGCAGGTGATGCTGAAAGAGGTACATGGGTACAGGTGAAATTCTATGAAAAGCATAAATTGCTAAGCAATCAAAGAAAATTTCCGAAAGAAGTAACAGTTCCATTTTCACAGGTGAATTTCAAATACTTAGTAGCTGAAAATAACCTGTGTTCTTGACTCAAGTCTTCCCATAATCAGGGGCGCCTGGGTGGCTCAGTCCGTTAGGCGTCCCACTTCAGCTCTGATCATGATCTCATCTTCCGTGAGTTCAAGTTCCGCATTGGGCTCTGTGCTGACAGGTCAGAGCCTGGAGCCTGCTTTGGATTCTCTGTCTCCCTCTCTCTCTGCCCCTCCCCCACTCATGCTCTTCCTCTGTCTCTCAACAATTAATAAACATTCAAAAAAAAACACAGTCTTCCTGTAATTGAGTACCTTGATGGAGGTTGTACTTAAGATGTGTTAGGGAAGGTGGTTGGCATCTCAGGTAACATACTGGTCATCTGAGCTTGGTGAGCCTGGCAGGGTCTGAGTCCTGAGCCCCAGGTGGCAGGTGTGGAAAACTGACTTCATTCATTCCCTTGTACAGTCAGCAGGTATTGAGGTGGGAGGGAGGGGGCTTTGAGAAACAAAAATCCACACACCCAATGGGATGTCTATCCCATGAACTTTCTGGTTTTCACAATCACTGTGGACTTAAAATAGTAACTACACATCTGTTTTAAGAGAATAAAATGAAAACAAACGGAGTCAGATGGGACCGGCTATGGGAAATTCTAAGCGGACATGCCCCAATCTCCAATCATGTATGCATTGTGGGAACAGGAGCCCATGGTGATGTGGTGGTCAGCCTCATGTGAGACACAAAGGTCAGAAGCCATTTGCTTACGGGCTTCAAGCAAAGGAAGTAAAATCTGCTTGCAAAATGCACAAAGGTTTGCCCCATGATTCCCAATTCTAAATAAAATTTATAGAACTTACTGAGATAAAAGTTGAACCCAACCCCGTTTTTATGGGCCTTATATTTAGACTATTTTTTATGATGATAGGATGGCTTTGTGCTGTCATTTTCAAAAGCCCGTAAAATCAGCACCACCTGTCGCAGAGAGCTGAGATTTATTTTTCAGGAATTTATGGTTTCAATCAGAGGTTGCCTACTGGATTACTGGTTACGCACCATTGCAATCCACAGGGAAGAAAGCTTTTTACTGATAACGATTCAGATCACATATTGTTTGGTTACTAACCAAAGCAATTACCATGGGAATCAAACTTTTCATATATTCCTTGAGAGTCACGGGATTCCAAAGAAAAGGATGATAAAGACGGAAAATCAGTAGACTCCACTAATTCCTTCCACACGTACCGAGCACCTGTCACGTGTCACAAGTCTAAACAGCAGAGATGAGGAGGAAAAATCTAGATTCTAAGTTTAAACGCTCATCCCTTAGAACCATGGTTAATCCTCAGCGGAGGGTGAATCCATCAGAGACAGATCCTGAAAGATATGCTCCTTTGCCTCATGTAGTGAAGTATTTCGAAACAAGAAATATTTTGGTATTGAAAATCGGTTTTGGAGGCTGGTCACTTACATTGACATACATTGGGTGGATTTAGATGCATGTTCCCTTGGACCCAAATCCTGGCTCTGGTTAACTGTGCCAGTGGATAATTTATGCACTCACTGATTCGGTGGCTCAGATGCCTGGTGGAGGTAATGGAAGGAGACAGATTGCCAACTCGAGGGGAAAAGAGGAGTAAAAGGCATTGTGAACACACACAGCAGAATTTTAATGGCCTTACCCACTTGGAGATGTGTCAGTCTCTAATATGTGCGGCATTAATTGAGTGGTTTATTTATTTTCTTCTCAGCATTCTTAACCGACTGAGCCACCCAGGCGCCCCAACTTCTCAGCATTCTAAAGGGCAAATACCTCAAAGCGAATCCTATTTATAAAGTGCATCTCTGTTAGGGAAGCTTGTATTATATATTTATATTTTGGAAATCTCTATTTATTATTCCAATGCTTCAACATCTTGGTTAGGTGCACAGACGTTCAAGCCAAACCTTCTGGGTTCAAACTGCGGATTCAGTGATACTAGCAGGGAGAGTTCAAGCCGGTGACTCCCCAACTCTTTCTTTCTCATTGTCCTCATCTGTAAATTGTGAATAAAGTACGAACTACCTCATAAGGTTCCTACAGGGACAGATGAGCAAATACACGGAAGGTGCGTGGAAAAGTATCTTGCTCCTATTAAGTGCTATAAAGTGGCATCATATTTAATGATTGATCTATATGTATTAATTATATATTATATTATTGTTATCCCCCTACCAGCAGTAACCTTCTGCCTCAGTTCCAGACTTATGTTCCTTCAGGTAACACACAAATATTTATTTTGGTGACGTCTATATCAGGTATGATGATGCCTCTGAGTAGCGGTCATAGCATCCCTCCTTGGCTGGGTACCCACTACACTTCCAGCCACTGACCTGTACCATTTTAATCCCCATGCCCACCGCAAGTTATCCTCTGGCTCATACACTGCACTGTTAGCTGGGTAATCTTTCTCTCCAGCAAGAACGTACTTTCATACAATGCGTGTATTTGCTGTATATCTGTATGCAAAGCCAGGGCACAGTGTTTCACATTTGCTCTATTCAGCGTGTGAATAAAGAAATGGGTCAAACCACCTGTGGAAGTGGAGGGCCCTTTAAAAACGTGGGTTCGCTGATGCCTCTTCAAATCTTGGCCAGCCCCACCCCCACCCCATCTCAGCCACGGAGTAAGAGCTACATTCGGTGGGGAGCCACCTTGTGCCAGGAACGTCACCTCCATGAGCTCTATTTCTCATAGCGGCTCCCCAAATAGGTAGAGTTTCGAGAAGCAGCCAAGACCACATAGCCAGTGAGCCCAACATCAGGCTCTGAGCCCCTAGACCAGCTGGGTGTTAAACCTGGAGGACTGCCATTCCTTCACGAGTCTTTGGGGTGGCACAAAAATAATCAATTTAGGGGCGCCTGGGTGGCGCAGTCGGTTGGGCGTCCGACTTCAGCCAGGTCACGATCTCGCGGTCTGTGAGTTCGAGCCCCGCGTCAGGCTCTGGGCTGATGGCTCGGAGCCTGGAGCCTGTTTCCGATTCTGTGTCTCCCTCTCTCTCTGCCCCTCCCCCGTTCATGCTCTGTCTCTCTCTGTCCCAAAAATAAATAAAAAACGTTGAAAAAAAAAATTAAAAAAAAAAATAATCAATTTAAATCTATGTATTTGTCTACATGTAATGATGATGAAAGAATAAGCCAGCTATATGGACTCGATGGGCCTTTCCATTTCTCTCAACCCTGGCACGTGCCCTGACCAACGTTTTTGTGACCTTGTTAATGCACGTTATGTTTTGTGTGATATAACTACGAGGTGATTTAAATGTACAGGCGTTTAAAGTTCCAGATCTCTTCTCTCAGCAGCAAACGGTAGTGCCTTACGCAACAGTAGGGACAAGTGGGTTAAATAGCCAGTGTTTGTAAAACGCTTTGTGATTCTGCCTGTGTTTTTCCCCACTTCAGTGTGTTTCCAGTGGAGAACAGAAAAGATGATGAACTCTGGGAAGACTGCCTGGGATATTATTGAATTACCGGTGTCCTGTTCAGTGATTTACGACCTGTGGGACCACAGACCTTAAGACACTTGTGTTCCAGGGATATTCCCCAAATTCCACTACTGCGTATGCTTTCTTTCGATTTAAAATGTACATTCATGGGGCGCCTGGGTGGCTCAGTCGGTTAAGCGTCTGACTTCGACTCAGGTCATGCTCTCGTGGTCTGTGAGTTCGAGCCCCGTGTCGGGCTCTGTGCTGACAGCTCAGAGCCTGCTTCGGATTCTGTGTCTCCCTCTCTCTCTGCCCCTCCCCCACTCATGCTCTGTCTCTCTCTCTCTCAAAAATGAATAAATGTTAAAAAAATTTTTTTTAAATGTACATTCATGATAAAGGAGATTTCTTAAATATGTGATACAAATTGTAATCACCATTATGCTGCATTTTGCTCCTAAGGAAATGAAAGAATGATCTTACTCCATAATAAATGAAGCTGGAAGTTAAAAGGATGATATCTGAAATTATTCCATTTGTGTTTTAAGAGAGTTATTATAATTTATTTCATATTTACCTAATTTTGCCATAATTCATTTGGTTCTTTCATCTCACCTGTTTTGTTGGACTTAATTTATCTCATTTATTATTACAGGCATTGGAATCACCGGGAAATAACTCACACCACAGGTAATGATGGGATGTTAATATGCTCCAATAAATTATCTTTATTTCTTCTGGAGTTATACTCAAAGATAGATAACTATGTGCCAGCAGTCAACAAAGCAAGAAAAATACTTTCAAATACTTTCTTCTAGGCACACACAACACAGTCCTGACTACATACTGGGGTTTCATGATAAGAAATAATAGCCCGATGGATTCTGTGCCATTGTTAAAATGCAGCATGCTGGCTTTGGTTTTTTGTTTTGTTTGTTTCCTGGTTTTAGGGTTCTTTTTCTGCATTTTTTTGATCATATCCTATTGAGCTGGGATCACATTATACTGACATTAATTATATACCTGGTTAACAGATCTTTGTAGAAAACTGAAGATCTATGTTTACACAATATGTATGTGCAAGGACTCAATAAAAAATTAAAATTTAAATTCAGTTTTTAGAAATTAAAATTCTATCGATGGGGGTGCCTGCATGGCTCAGTCAGTTAAGCATCTGACTTGGGCTCAGGTCATGATCTCATGGTTTGTGAGTTCGAGCCCCACGTCGGGCTCTGTGCTGACAGCTCAGGTCCCGGAGCCTGCTTTGGATTCTGTGTCTCCCTTGCTCTCTGCCCCTCCCCCACCCACAGTCTGTCTCTCTGTCTCAAAAATACATTAAACATTTAAAAAAAGTGAAAAAAAATTCTATTGATGAATCTGAACTAGAGTTTGTAATAGGAGAAGTGGGATATGTCTCATTCCCGTTATTTACTAGTTTGCAAAGTAATGAGTTGATTCACAAATATTTTCTAAGGATAATCAACGTGCATATTTTTAGCATCATCACGAACTCACCCATTTAAATATACATTTAAATGTATATTTTAATACATTTCAATTATTATCCTTATTAACGGTCAGAATGTATCATCTTTGGCCAGTGGGAGCCTATTCAAGTCGGCTCTCGAGTCCTTTAGATACTATCCTAGAAGTCTTTCAAGGTTTTGCTTCCTAGTGACTACCCAGTTAATAAAAAGGAATTCTTTTTTTTTGTTTGTTTGAGTTTATTTTTTTTTTGAGAGAAAGAGAAAGGGAGAGTGAGCATGAGTGGGAAAAGGACAGAGAGAGAGAGGGAGAGACTGAGAATCCCAAGTGGGTTCCATACCATCAGCACAAAACCTGACATGGAGCTTGAACTCACAAGCCAGGAGATCATGACCTGCGCCGAAACCAAGAGCCACCCAGTGCCCTGACTTCTTCTTTACAGATGAATTGTAAGTGAAAAATTAAGAAAGATGGGTATCAGTAAACTAGCACTATTTTTCAGCCCCTTAGGAATTAATGCATTTAGGCAATGATCACCAAGGCCCGCCAACATCCCAAAGAGAGAGACAACCGTGTCTTTGTAGATCCTGGCGGGAAGGCTCCATGCCACTTATGAAGAAGTCTTGCCAAATTCAAGCTAGTCTTGAATCTGGTCAAAATTCTAGACCCTGCAATTTAAGTGCAACAGAGGTCCAAACTGCCTGGTAGGGAGTTCTAGAGCCAAAACTTATTAGATTTCTCCTGAATTGATATAAGTGGCCAACTGCTTTTATCTCCACACCCGCCACTGGTCAAGGTCCCCCACTTGAGGGATGTGCACACGTGAGGGGAGGCAATTCTATGCAGCGCAGGGTAATTCTCACAAAGGGATGAAACTAGAAGCAGTTAGCAGCCAACATTTCCAGCAGATAAAGGAAAAGGAGGCCACTCTGAAGATGGGCCACTTAGGACCCTGTAATGTATACCACCAACCAGTCCGTAATAACTCCTATATGTCAAGCTGTTCCATGTCTTTGAGATCTTCGTTAACAAACCTCATTGTCAATCACTCACTGCCAACTGCTTGATGCCAATTTAAGCTGCTTGGAAGGTCACACGTATGGAGCAAAAGTTGTCCAAAGGAATATCAATGAAAGCAGAAAACATGAGCTTGGGGAGTGACGTTTCACATTAATGGGTTTTACAGTGTAGTCTACGTTACTAACCACCTCTTTGTCACGTATGATAGGACTCTCCTTTTTCTCTCTTAGCTTTAAGCAGGAAGCATTTCAACTAATGACCAGGAAGGCAAAATTGATTCTGGAAACACCAAAGAAAGAGTGGGTATTGTTGTCATTGGATATTGCATTCTGATACATGATCTTAGGTTTCTAGACTCACGATCCTATAGCTAGGATGTAAATTAAGCTGTTTGAAAGAGTGGCAATGGACATTTCTAAATACGTATTTTTAATGTGATTTCACCACTTCATGTCATTGTATAAACCAACAGATACATTGTCAAGAAATCTGCATGGCTCCAAAAATCCCAAAGAAAACAATGTGACCTTTTTCTATTATGTAGAGATTACTTTTAATATTTTGTTTTATATTCCAGTCATTGACTATGGGTAGAAATAATATCATATGATGCTTACCATAATATTCACACGTTCTACACCTTTTTTGAATATGCATTTTTTCAATTGGTAAATCATAAATATCCTTTGCTATTAAATATTTTTCTGTATTATTACAGTACTTGATGGATTATATGGATATAGTACAAATAATTTATTCAGCCCTCTAATGATAGAGATTTAGAAAGTTGGGGTATCCTTTTATTTACAAACTTTTATAAAAAAAGTTAGTAAAAGCCTCACTGAATACCTTAAAATGTCCCCCATCATTTCCTGAAGAAAATTCCTAAGATGGAATACATCATCTGTTTTTATTTTGCAAGTGAGAATTGTGTTGATATCTCTTCCAGAAAGGGCAAACCAAAAACAAACAAACAAAAAAATGCAATCCAGCAAATTCTCAAGCTGAATTGGGATGGAAAGTTCTGGTCGATGAGTCTTAAGAAAAGCGATTCAGGCTTAAAAAATTGTGATGTGTTAACAAAATGCACCAAATTTTGACTACTTGGAATGAGAGCAATATATATTATTTTATCTTCTTTTATTACTTCATGGACATTTGGAGAAAATGTATATGTATTTAATGCATTCACACCCTAATTTTCCTGTGAACATTTCAAAGGTTAAAGACCACTTACTATGTATGAGTTTGTCTGTAATAGGAAATTAACTACTCATGCAATTAAGGCCCCTGCTTGGAGCTCCCAGTCTGACTTTGAAGTGCTAATAAGACAAAATTACTCAAATCCAGGAAAGAAATTAGGAAATGTAAAAATGTTAATTAAATTCAGAAACAGAACTAATACAAAAACCAATGTGAAATGGAAATTAAACACGGGGAATATATATATGTCTGTGTGTGTGTGTGTGTGTGTGTGTGTGTTTAGATAGCAGGTAAAAAGAATCCAAATTAAGTAGAAAATTACAAATAGATCTTTAAAATTGTATCAAGTGATTTTGCCCACCTTTAATAAGTTCAGTGATGGTTTCTCAGAAGGTAAATAAGGATCCAATTACAATAATTGGGTGGATGTTTCCTTCACAAAAGTACAGTCCCATAATTATAACAATTGAAAACAGAAAATCAACTTATCGTCAGATGTCATGCAAGGGCCTTTTCTAGATGGAATGTGGTGGCTAGGATCCCTGAATTTTCCTTTTAGCTCCATTCCGAAAATGAGAGTCATAATCCCAACAAAACCGGGGTGATATAGGTGGGGCTTACCATGTCATCCCCTCAAGGAGACCTGATCCAAGGTAACTGTCCCATAAACTTCCCAGGTGATTTGAATTTTGACAAAAATTCAGTGGACCAGGGATCCTTCCAAATTCGCTCTCTGGGTTGCAGTGAAATGGCACTTAGGAAGAGTTTCCTCAGAATCACATCACGTGTTACCGCTTCTCCCTCCCCTAAAGCAAATCTGTTTTGAACCTTCAAGGTGGTTGTTATTAGTTTTTTAGCACATGGTGAGCAGGAAGAAAATGCAATTTAAACCAATTTAAACCAATGCATTTCGGACCATATGTATATGTGTTTCACACTTCCTGCCATATATTTCTGACAAAAATATTATTGAAGATGATGTTGAATCATTTTTCTTAGATTTAACATGTACTAACTTTAAAGATGCATCCCAGCAAAGACACTCCTGGATCAATAATATTTCTTGACAAATGTTGCACCTTTCCAATAGGGATTTAATTTTTACTTTTAGTATGTGTTGACTGTTAGTATTAAGTTTGTGTTTTTGTCACGAAATTATATTTCAATTGAAAGTATGAATTTTTCGTTTTTTGGTTTTTTTAGTAAGCTCCACGGCCAGCACAACCTCAATGCAGGGCTTGAACTCATGAACCTGAGATCAAGATGTGAGCTGAAATCAAGAGAGGGATGCTTAAGCGACTGAGCCGCTCAGGCGCCCCATGAAATTTTGCTATTTTATTTGTTCTTTGTTCAGTGATACCAAATATGTGTGTGTGATATCCGAGGTGTCTCTCCTCGAGAATTCGTGTTCTCCATTTTTTTTCACTGAGGTATAATTGGCATATACTATTACGTTTGTTTTGGGTGTACAACATAGTGATTTGATATTTGTATACATTGTGAAAGAGTATCTACTATAATTCTAGGTACCATCTGTGACCTTATGAAAGTAATATAGTATCATCAACTATATTCCCCATACGGTACATCACATCCCCCTGACTTGTATGTATTTTATAACTAGAAGTGTGAACTTCTTAATTCCCTTCACCGTTTTGCCCTCCCCCACCCCTACCCCTTTCCTTCTGGCAACCACCCATGTGTTTTATCTGAGTCTGCATTTTGTTTTGTTGGTTTATTTCGCTTTTTAGATCCACATATCGCGAAATCATGCAATAGTCTTCTTCTGTCTGACTTATTTCACTTAGCATCACACCCTCTCGCTCCATCCATATTGTGACAAATGGCAAGCTTGTATTTTTTTAAATGGTTCAGTAATATTCCATTGTGTGTATGTATATGTGTGTGTCTGTGCGCGTGTATGTGTGAGTGTGTATCTTCTTTATCCTTTCACCCATGGGTGGACACTAACGTTGTTTCCTAATCTGGCTATTATAAATAATACTGTAATGAGCTCAGGGGGCAGGTATCTATTCAAATTAGTGTTTTTGTTTGTTTTCTTTGAATAGATGACCAGTACTGGAATTGCTGGGTCATATGGTACTTGTATCTTTAATTTTTTTTAAGGAACCTCCCTATCGTCTTCCACAGTGGCTGCACCAGTTTGCATTCCCACCAACAGTGCACAGTGGTTCCTTTTTCTCCACATTCTTGCCAACACCTGTTGTTTCTTGTCTTTTCTACACTAGCCATTCTGACAGATGTGAGGCGATATCTCATTCTGGTTTTGATGTACATTTCTCTGATGGCGAGTGATGATAAACATCTATTCATGTGCCTGTTGGCCATCTAGATGTCCTCTTTGGAGAAATATTTATTCAGATCCTCTGCCCCCTTTTTAGTTGGATCGTTTGTTTTTTTGTTAGTGTTCTCAATTTTTTATGTTCTGATTTTTTCTCTCATTTCTCTTTGGGACCCTGATTACAGGTATTGTTCCATAGGTAATACTATAAAGGCACTAAGAGATTGGAATAGGAAAGGATTGGGATATATACATATATATATTGTGTGTGCGCACACACACTGTTTGGTGGGAATGCAAACTGGTACAGCCACTACCAGTGGAAGGAAGATGCTAGGGAGGTTCCTAAAAAAGTTAAAGATACAAGTACCATATGACCCACCAATTCCAGTACTGGTCATCTATTCAAAATAACAGACAACATATATAGGTGTGTGAGTTGTGTGTGTATGATATAACACTTGTTACATCATGACATTGTGATGTGTTTCTTAGGAAAGTATAAATATACAAGTACAATCCATCTTTTATTCTAAAGTAGTATCTATTCTTTTTCCTGTTGAAACCATTGTTTTCTTTACATTAATTTTATAGGAATGGCAGTATTTTATTGAATTTTTAGTTAAAAATTTTTTTAATGTTTATTTATTTAATAAATAATATTAACAGGGGAGGGGCAGAGAAAGAGGGAGACACAGAATGCGAAGTAGGCTCCAGGCTCTGAGCTGTCAAGCACAGAGTTGCTGTGACCTGAGCCGAAGTTGGGTACGTTACCGACTGAGCCACAGAGGCACCCCGGAACGGCAGTATTTTAAATATTAAGAGTTAATCATACCTACACAAATTATATTCTAAAACTGGTGTGAATTCACAGTGAAATTTCTGAAGCCCCTCAGTTAGCTTAGGGATCTGTATCTTCTTAAGGGCAATGTGTAGATTTGCCAGTCTGAGACAGAAAGGCACTGTAGACAGAAAGTATTTCCTGTCAATTCCCCAGGGTGGACCGTTCTAGGACATTGTCTGGTGGGGCAGAAATAACACAGAAAGCTGTCACCCTCTCATGCAGGTTGTGATTAAGCAGGTGTATGACCATCCTTTCCAAAGCGCGTTCTTACTCAGAACACTCATTTCAGGAGATTATCTGAGGGAGAACAGTGTGGGTAGGTCCTGGGGTCAAATAAAATGTACAGACTTGCAACACATAGCAGAGTATTAAAATCTCTGAAGTCTCCTACAGGGGAGAGTCCTGCTTTCCTTTCTCTTCCCCTGCATTTATTTACACACTTTTTAAAATGTGGGAGTGCCTGGGTGGCTCTGGGTGGCTCAGTCGGTTGAGCGTCCAACTTCAGCTCAGGTCATGATCTCACGGTTCGTGGGTTCGAGCCCTGCATCAGGGTCTGTGCTGACAGCTCGGAGCCTGGAGCCTGCTTCAGATTCTGTGTCTCCCTCTCTCTCTGCTCCTTCTCAGCTCGTGCTCTCTGTCTCTCAAAAATAAATAAACGTTAAAAAAATAAAAAAATGAATAAAAATTAAAATGAGGCATTTTCTCCTCCCTACTAAGTATGGGCATATCTTTTTAGAAGATACGATAGAAGGTGAAAAATTTGCTGAATTGGGAATACAAATAAAATACAATCTTTATCCTCAGCTTTCTTGTGTATTAAGTGGGCTGAAGAAAATACTTTCTATGTTTCCTTTTATTTCTGAAGATTTATATCTCATGGCAATAGTTAATTCATTTGACTATTTTTCCCCTAAATCACAGCACATGCCTTTTCCCCACTTTATTTTCTGTGAGGCAGATACATTTTTGATAACAGAATATATTATCTGAAAATATAAGAATATTCTTTTCTTCCACATGACCATATTTTCCTCCAGTTTAGCAAGAAAACAATGAAATGTATCCTTTGGAATATCTTCAGTTGAATCTAGAAATCTATGCATTAATGCTAATTCTACCAGTTGCAATTTATATCATGAAAACACATGTATATAGGGATCTGAAAACCAGGCAAGACTGAAATATAGCCTTTTGGAAGTTGCCAAAAGAACATTGTCTTTAGTTTCCAATTTGCTTTTTTTTTTTTTTTTTTTTTTTTCCTGGAAAGAGAAACCTGCTGAGGGATGAAACGGTCTAATTAACTCTCGGGTTCGTAGGAGACACATGTGAAAAAAATAAAGGTGAAAGGTAGCAGTTTCCTGTCTTCATCCGTAACATGTCTTGTCATCCACATGCAAGGTTAGTTATTTCTAAATATCTCACCTTGAAGATGTAAGCGGGCTGTCACAAAAGTATGCAATGGTGCTCAATTTAGAAGTCATTTTTAAGAGAAGAAGTGCTTGCAGTTGGAGACCCTTTTTACAAAAATGCATAAAACCGCTGGTTTTACTAAGCTCTTTATTCCACTGCCTGTAACGTGGATTTAGCCCAGTGACAGTAATAACTGAGTAATATCTAACCGGGCTCCAAAGCAACTCAATGACACCAGTGCTTTTAAGGTTTGGGCAAAGAGTTTAGGGCATATATTATGGGCAGCTATCCATCATAGGAGAGCATTACTAGCACAGATCTATACGCAAACACCATATCATCTGATCTAGAAAAGCTGACAATGTAATGCCAAGGTATGGAAACAGCCTACGATAGACGAATAAAGCAAATATGAGAGAAATGGAGAGAGAGAGATGATAGGTAGACAGATGATAGGTAGGTATATAGATGATAGATAGAAAGACACACACATGGAATATTATTCAATCTCTAGCAAGAAGGAAATCAAGGAATTTTGTCATTTGCCACGACATGGATGGACCTTGTGGGCATTCCACTAAGTGTAGTAAGCCAGACACAGAAAGGTAAGTGATGCACGGTCTCACTTACGTGGAATCTATAAAAATTGAACTCAGAGAAGCAGCAAGTAGGATAGTACTAGTTAGGAGCTGGGAGAAATGACAATATGTTGGCCAAGGGAGAAAAAGTTACATTTATGCACAGTAAATATACCTGGTGGTCTAATATGCAGTGTGGTGACCACAGTCCATAACACTGTGTTGTATACTTGAAAGTTGCTAAGGAAGTAGATTTTAAATGTTCTCACCACACACACACACACACACACACACACACACAGATGGTAATGTGAGGTGATGCACACATTAATTAACTGGATTGTGATGACCATTTCAAAATGTGTGCATATGGCCAAACACCAGGTTGCACACCTTATATGTATAATTTTTGTCATTATACCTCACAAAGCTGGGGAAAAGGATAATAAATAGCACCAGCGTATTCCAGGAGGATATGCATGTCACTTTGGTACACCCTAAGATTGTCGGAGAGTTGTAACAAAACCCACAGTCTGAAAGGTCATGTGAAGAAAAGTCTCAGCGAAGAGGTTAGAGTGGGAGAGAGCCAAAGCATAAGAGACTCTTAAAAACTGAGAACAAACTGAGGGTTGATGGGGGGTGGGAGGGAGGGGGAGGGTGGGTGATGGGTATTGAGGAGGGCACCTTTTGGGATGAGCACTGGGTGTTGTATGGAAACCAATTTGACAGTAAATTTCATATATTGAAAAAAAATTAAAAAAAAGAAAAAAAAAGTCTCAGCGAGCAGAACAGAGTTTTATAGAATTATCAGGAGAATCAGAATTTTGATAGGATCCTTCAGCCACCTGGAAGACATCACTCCCACATTTGGGATCTTCCATTGACTTGCGAAGTGACTTCCATAATCTCACGAAGGTCCAGGGGCCTCGGTCTTGTTAGTACAATTTGCCAGGTCCCCCATCACATCGTAAATCCTACTTTAAGACGGGTGAATCCTAGAGAATGAAGTCATCCAGATGCACTTTCTCATGGACATTTGATGTGGGGACTTTGGAGTCCCGAGGTGTTATGCCATGAAGGCACACTCAACATCCCAGTGCTTGTCTTCTGACTCTGAATCCTGTGCTCTTTTCAAAACTTCTGTCTACCTCCCGTCTTCCATGTTTTGTATAAATGCCTGCTCTTCTTTTGTATCAACCTCCGCTTTCTTTATCTTAGTTCATGTTTTCATGTGTGGATCCATGGAAGGTTTAGGCGAGTGCCTCAACTTGGGCATTTCTTATCTCGTGCTGGACTCAGCACACTTTACTCAGCGACTTCATCCTAATTAAGCCCTTAAAAGCATCAGTCTCGGGGCACCTGGGTGGCTCAGTCGGTTGAGCGTCCGACTTCGGCTCAGGTCATGATCTTGCGGTCTGTGAGTTCGAGCCCCGCATTGGGCTCTGTGCTGGCAGCTCAGAGCCTGGAGCTTGCTTTCGATTCTGTGTCTCCCTCTCTCTCTGCCCCTCCCCTGCTCATGCTCTGTCTCTCTCTCTGTCAAAAATAAATAAACATTAAAAAAAATTAAAAAAAAAAAAGCATCAGTCTCCCACAGCTTCAGTTTCGGTTTAACCTTTGTTTATCAGTTAATCGTTTATTGTCCAAATTGCACAAGAAAAGTGTTTGTGGAAGATTCAATAATCGGCCCCAAGTTCTGACTCCCGTGCTCTGAATTATATATCCACAAGCTTGCCATGTTCTTGGGGCTTGGATTGGACCATACGACTTTTTTTGGCCGATGGAAATGAGCCACTACTATGTGAAGAAAAGACAAAAAAAAAAAAAAATGCCTGCACAGATATCATCATCCTTGGGCTTCAGTGATACGCCCCTGTCCCTCCTGTCTGAGTTCCTAAAGGAGCATCGATGAAACATACCTGACGTGAACTGGAGCCTTGGCCCCAGCCACAGGCAGGAGCAGAGAGGCTGAGACTAATCCACTCCAACAATCCTTTTCAGAATTCAGAAGGGAGGTCACGCTGCAGAAGTATTATGGCCCAGGTGCCATAATAGAGTGCTTACAAATTCTTTCTGAGGTAATTGACACACATTTTCGAGGAGTGGCTTTTTCTCTCGGTGCCTTGTATACAACATCCGCCTGCACCTTTGCCCTAATAAGTAGCCACTTCAAAGCCGGAAAACCCATCAGTCACCAGCCTCTACAATTGTGTTTCCAGGAAATCTTAAGAGCTGCATTAATGCGCGCGTAACCTATCTGTAGTCGTCTCACCGCTTCAGCACGTGGCAACGACTTCAGCTCTGGCCTTTATAAATATCAGGGCTCAGAAGAGAGAAGAGGTTATGCATTCTTTGTAAGGCACAGGCAGGAAAGCCGTATAATTAGCTCACCTAAGTCAAATATTATCATGACTGCAGAACTGTGGCCAGCGCTGGCTGTCATGCTAATGTCCCCCTTCCCTCCCAAACTTAGCAGCTGTTGCTTTTACGTTCTCGAAGAAGCCACCCGTATAACATTTAGCCTTCACGTTATCTGAGAAAGCGAGTAGTATAGATTACAGTACCCACTTCCCGCTTTTCCCTGGACCTAATCCTCTTTTCTAAGCAAGAGTTGATAACACAAAGGCCAGCTCCTCCCGAAGTCCTCCCCTCCATCCAAGTTCGTCCTCTGTTTGACAGAAGCTTCATGTCAATGATTCAATCCTTTGACCTACTCTGGATGGGAAGATCTGTCATATTAGCAATTGAAATTGGATTTTTCCAACCAAATGAAAAGAGTATCTGACTCGACTCATTGTACATTTAAATCACACCAACCATATATTTTTGTATGGCGTGCACTTTTTTTTTTCCAAGAGGACAAGAGAAGGGGCATTGAAAAATCTATAAGAGAAAGATGACCTAACTGAATAACTATATCACAACCTCAAGAAATATTGTCCACAGATAAAAAGAAGGCACCTGTCCCTGTAAACACAAGAATTAGGTGGCTTATGGAGCCCCGGGTGGCTCAGTCAGTTAAATGTCCAACCTCAGCTCAGGTCACGGTTCGTGAGTTCGAGCCCTGTGTCAGGTTTGTGCTGACAGCTCAGAGCCTGGGCCTGCTTCAGATTCTGTGTCTCCCTCTCTCTTTGCTCCTGCCCTACTCACGCTCTGTCTATCACAAGTAAATGAACACTAAAAACAAGAAATGGGTGGCATTTCATCTTGACTCAACCATCAGCCTGGGTATGCAACGATTCAGCTATCAGCCTGTAAGTAAGACCAAAATTGGCACTGAAATCCAACTGATTTCTTTTCTACCCGGGCACTACCCAGAGTCCATTGAAAATTGTACTACACTGTCAACATACTCCTTGCTAACACCCGAACAAGTAATTCAGGCACATGGCAGACCAGCCCATGTGTGAGAGCCAAGAGACATATTTGAGGAACTACCTTTAGCCCTTCAGTAAATTTAAAATAGGCCACATCAAGAATGCTGGTGAGGTTATACCATCACACTTCAGGGGTTTTTTAATGCTGTGGTTCCACTTTTATGCAATAATTATGCCCAAGTGAACAGTCCTCAACCTACACTGTCAAGAAAGGAATGCCTTCCGTAACTCAAAATATAACTGACCCATCACTCCCTGGGACAGAATTTAGAATGGAGACTCATGGTTTTTAACAGCAAGCCAGGCAATAATCAACAGTTGGGGTTGAGCGGCTGATGCAATACTGTGCTTTTTGGTTACTTATAAAGACAGAGAGTATCAGAATTGAGTGATAGGTCCTATTTTAATCTGTCACCACTTTCCAATGACCAGGGCCAGCTACAATCTCTTCCACTCAGACCTCCAAGCTACCCGTCCTAATCATGATTTTGTATTCAGCAAATAGGTCTCTCTTCTGGAAATTGCACTTAATGGGAACATCTTATCGGTACTCCGATATCTTAGAGGAAATTCAATGTGGCGCAGATTGAGGGACATGGAGATCTTGGCAAACTGATTCCTAGGTTGAGAGGCAATCCCCTGATCGATTGATCAGAATGTATGCGGATTTAGTGGCTTTCAGAGAAACAGGACAGTGAGGCTACGAAAGCTGCACAGGTGACTTCTATCCCTGAAGCTTTGTGACAGCAGAGATATGTCAGGGGTGGGTCCATCTTTATTTTCTCCTTCATCCAAATCAGAGGACGGAAATTAGAGTCACCAGTGATTAACAGTATCACATAGCAAGTATGAAGTTCTAGGATGCAGTGACGTATACACATCATTTAACAATTTATATCAGCAACATCCAATAGATGGAAATATTCTTTACAGAAATTTCTATTGGACGTTGCTGATATTAATAGTTAAGTGACATGTAGACCATGTGGTAACCGAGCATGAACAGTGTTAAGGATCGACGGACACCTTGGGTTTTCATTTATATTTAAGCATATTTCAGTTTTAAAGTAAAGAGCCACACACTGAATATATTGGACAATACAGATTTATGGTTTTTTATGTATTTTTTTCAAATTGTAGATTCACTTTTTTTTCTAAGTAGAAATTTGATGCTAGGAATGCTTTTGGGTGTATTTGGAGGGATAGATGTACTCTTACATAAAGGTAAGGAATAAGTCAATGCACTGCATATCCCCCATTTTACCAGTTTCTTTCCCCCCAGAAAAACCTTTACTATTAAGTTTATGGGTTCCACATCAAGCCAATGCCATCCACCTGAATGACTCCCAATTTCAATCATATATTAACTACAGGGACATAACCACTGATTATAGGATTGTCTTTCAGATGGAAACTTGTGCACCATAAAATCATATTTGGGGACTAGTGGGGATATACACCTCATGCTGGAGAGAGGTTAGAATAAACAGGGCAATTTGAGGTGAGCCAGAACATGGAAATGAGTCAGGAACGTATGAATTAGTCAAGAATATCAGCTACTCTGAGGAGGTTGGTGGACCAATTACAATATTGGCCATGGGTTTTCAGCCTGCTGTATATCTATATTCCAGTGCAGATTTTTTTTCTCTTGAATCTCACTGTCTCTTGTCACCCCAGACAAGTTATCCCATCTTGATGTCATCCTAGAGCAGGAATCCCTCAGTCAACTGCCAGTCAGCCTCCAGGAGGAGAGCCACCAGTCTGACACATACGGGCCAAAGCCCTGTGGCCAACCAGCCCCGACCAACAGGACCAGGCAAGTAAGGTCATCCTAAACTCAAAGAATGGCAAGCTAAACAATCATGTCCGCTCTTGCGGCAGATGGGGAAGGAAAAGCACAACAGACTGATGTTTGGTGGGGCAAAGTTTGGTTAAACATGGGACAGCATTAGGCAAGCCTGTGTGAAGGCAGAGGTACAAAGAGCGTCCAGAATTCAGTTAGAAAGGTCAGAAAAGAGGCTACTGCATGGGAGAGAAGTCGGTTCAACCTCCAGTCCTGTGTTCAATCTTTTAGTGTCTGAGCCAGGAGGGTATGTTTCTACCTGCTCCTAAATATGGAGGCACATAGACACTGTAATTCCCCAAAGATGCTTCTGGAACACAGGATCCCTAATACCTTTTATCTCCATTCTACACATGCATTCTCCAATTTATAAAGCATTAGATGCCACCCACCACCTTTGTAAAAATATAATTATTTGAGCTTTTTAATATTTGAGGTTATAAAGGACTGAATGCATTCCTAAGATAGGCATTTTGAATAAAACGTATTAGAATAACTTTATGGAGACTTGGATAAGCGGGGATTACAAAATGGTAGGTGAAACTGAAGAGTCTATTGAGGGAAAGTAAGTAGCCTTTTCCATCCACGTTGCTAGGTCATATAATACTGAGTGCAAATAAAAAGGTTCTCATTATTGTTCTCTGTGGTTGGACCTTATATAATGTCATAAATGCGAAGGACTTCAGCAGATTCACAGGTATGAATTTATATGTAGGTATATATAGGTATGTGTATATATATATGTGTGTGTGTGTATGTATATATAGGTATATACTACATATAATAATACATATACCACATATAAAAGTATATATAGACTTACATACTTATATACACATATATATACTATATATTCTATATACTATACACACACACTTATATATCAATATTTACTTACACCAAAAATATACCAAAAAAGAAATATAAAACATAAATTAAATATATATATTTATAAATACATAAATTATATATACTATATATTATGTATATACTATATACACACATGTACAAATAAGTATTTACTCATACATGCCAAAAAATATACCAGAAAGGAAATATAAGACATAAATTAAATATAAACTTACATTTATATACAAATAAGTATGTATTTATATCTATACATATATATGCCTCTATATGCATAGTTATAAATATATGTAAGCATATAAATATGTGCTTATATACACTTATATACAGCATAGTACATATATAAATGTACTTATATATAGTATATACTTATGTATATAAACTTGTATATACTTATAGACTTATATAAATGTATAAACATATATAACATATTTTATATAAATTTATTTATATTTATATTTATATTTATTTATATGCCACAACTGGTTACATGAGGTCCTGTCATTTCTTTTTTGGTAGGAAGTCAATTTAAATTTTATATTGGGCCTTCTTCTGTTTCCAGTTAGGATATAGAAAATATGAAGAAGAAATCACTCTTATGTTATCAAACAGTGGATATGGTACAAATTGTATTTATTATGAACACATCAGAGATTTGAGGAAGCCAAGAAACCTATTAAGTTAAATTGTAAACGAGATGAGCTCTCTGTGTGAGAGAATGGCCAACGGCTGTTATTATCCCCAAGGAGTTGGAGGAAGGAGTAAGAGAAGGCAGAAGGCAAAAAGATAAGGAGGAAGATTTGTTCCAGAAGCTAAATTGCAACTAATTCTCCATGGCTGTATGGTCCGGTGAGACGGTTAGAATCCTGAAGAGAGCCACAGAAGGATTCTGCATTTCCCACTGACTATTCACACAAGGTCTGTGCAAATGTACAAAGAGCTCACTCGTGCCTGAGGGCAGGATGGGAGACTTGGTGTTCATCCGCAGTTACTAGGTATTCAGGCCTCATCCAAGAGCCATGTAGCCACACTCCGAAGGCAGAAGCTTGGGACAAGAGCTAAGAGTCATCCTCCAAAGCACTTCTGGCCTTCCTAGATTGTAAGGTGACAGTCTTCTAGAGTCTGGGGGAAGACCATTGGTGCAGAGAGATGCCTCCCCAAAACAGAAATATCAGAGCAGCAGTAGAGAATAAGGGGAAAATCCTTAACAAACCTAAAAGCTGGCCACTGGGCAGTAAACAAAAAAGGCCACACATGGAATGAAATTATGCAAATGCTCAGCAATTATGCTGAAAAAACAAAAACAAAAACAAAACCTAAAGCCTACTCTCAAAACACCTGAAGGAGTCAAGTTCAATCAAATCAAAGCTGTAAAAGACCAATTTAGTGGAGATAGAGGTCATAATAACACAGCTTCACACTCTAGTGACTTAATAGGAAAAAGGATATATTTTCCCCCTGAGGTTAAAGATTATATGGTTCACATTCTACCCTTCTTTGACCAAAATACCTGGTGTGCAAATCAAGCATCATGAGACATGCAAAGAATTACAAATTTTAAATGTGTAACACATGTTTAAAAGAGAAATAGTCAATAAAAGCAGACCCAGAGGTGGTCCAGATACTGGAATTACCTGACAAGGAATTTAAAATAACTATGATAGATTGATAGGTAGATTGATAGTTAAATTGATAGGTAGATAGGAGTTAATGCAGAAGAGGAACAAAAGAATGAAGACTGGATGTTTTCATAAAAAGATTGGAATTCTAAAAAGTTACCAAAAAGTAATACTGGAAGTTAAAAACTTCAGTATGAAAAATGACATATTCACTAGATTCAGCCAACAGGAGATTAGAACAGCAGAAGAAAAAGTGTATGATATGTTGACATAAGTGCATAGAAAAGTACCCAAACTGATAAACAAAAATTTTAGGGCACCTGGATGGCTCAGTCGGTTAAGCACCTGACTCTTGATTTTGGTTCAGGTCATGATCTCATGATTCGTGAGATTGAGCCCTGTGTCGGGCTCTACGCTGACAGCTTGGAGCCTGCTTGGCATTCTCTCTCTTCCTCTATCTTTCTGCCCCTCCCCACTTGCAAGAGCACACACGTGCATGTGCGCGCTCTCTCTCTCTCTCTCTCTCTCTCTCTCAAAATAGATAAACTTTAAAAAATTTACATAAAATAGTGGAAAACAAACAGAATAGAGCATCTGATACCTGACGGAATTTATTGGAAGCTAAACATATGTACATTTGGAGTTTCAAGAGATGTTGTATAGAAAAGGCCAGAATAAATATTTGAAAATGAAGTAGGTGAAAAAATTCAAGAGTGGAGGGGCGCCTGGGTGGCTCAGTCGGTTAAGCGGCCGACTTTGGCTCAGGTCATGATCTTGCGGTCCGTGAGTTCGAGCCCCGCATCGGGCTCTGTGCTGACAGCTCAGAGCCCGGAGCCCGTTTCAGATTCTGTGTCTCCCTCTCTCTCTGACCCTCCCCTGTTCATGCTCTGTCTCTCTCTGTCTCAAAAATAAATAAACGTTAAAAAAAAAAAATTTAAAAAAAAAAATTCAAGAGTGGATAAAACACATCACCCAAGTTACATGAGACGCTCAGGAATCCCTAAGCAACATTAGTACGAGGAAAAGTGCACTTGGTCACACTGTAGTCAAGCTGGTGAAAAAGGAAGTGATATGTAAACCTGAAAGTAATCAGACATGAAAGACATGTTTGAGGCAGAGAAACAACGAGAGGGAGAAAATCTGACACGTCACCATGTAAGGGGAGCCCAGAAGACAATGGATTGAAAACCAGCTTGCTGAAGGTACTGTGCTCTGGAAATCTTGCAACACCAGAAATGTAAATGATGGAGCCTTAAAATGTAGGAAATAATGTAGTTCTAAAGGGACACATAGAAAACAAGCCACCCACATTTAGTAACAGATGGAGGAAATATTCAAGGAAGACAGGGAAGGTTTGAACAAAGTTGCCTATTTGAAATTTATGTAAGGGTATACCCAGCAACTTCAGAGTATACGTTGATTTTCAAGTGCACTTGGAACATTCAGTTATGGGCTGCCCTAACAATAAAGCTCAAAAATCATTAAAACTCTAGAACCACACTCAGGGTATTCACTGACTAAAAGGATATTGTACATTAAGAGCAGTTACATAGGTAGACAATCTCCCAGGTACTTCAACAAAGCAACGGGGGTGTGAATGTGTATGCACGCACCTGTGTGTGTTTGAGTGTATTTGTGTGTGTCTATATTGTGATAGAGAGAGAAACAGAAATAAAGAAAATCTACATGTTTAAAATTAAGAAAACATTAAAAAAAATCAGCAGTCAAAGAAAAAACAAAGACAAAATAGAAAACATTGACCTGCCTGATGATGAAAAGACCAAAATATCAAATATGTGTGATGTGGTTAAACAGTGCTTAGATTTAAGAAAGAGCATAAAACCAATAATCTAAGATTCTACATTAACAAGCTAGAAAGAACAAAATGAAACCATGGTAAGTTGAAGAAATCGATAAAAATTAATGCAGAAATTAATATTTTAAAATATGCAAAACAGAGATATCAAGATTAGATGGGCTTTATGGGGGAAATTTTAATGAAATTGCACACATTTATAATGAATGGCAAGGAGAAAGACAGAAAACAGAAATTAGTAATACCAGGAGTGGAAAGGAGACAGCAGATGTTCAGATGATGAGAAGGCTATACTATAAATAAGTTTATGATAATAAATGCGGAAACTTACATAAAAAAATTTCCTCAAAAACCAAAATTTATCAGTTGGATATGTATCAGGGGATATGTAACTATTACAATGAATTTCATAGAGGATAATAAAAAATATCATTAAAAAAAAACGTCCAGGTGCAGACAGATTTAATGGTAAATTCTCCAAAACATTCAAGGAAGACATGAAAGCAATACTACATAAACACTGCTAAAAAACCAGGAATATTTTCCAGGTTGTCCTAAAAAGTCAGCACCACCTTGAAACTGAAACCTAAGAAACACATCACTAGATTAGAATATTATATCTTTGGTAGCTATATACCTACACGGTCCAATATGGCAGCCATTAACCACATGTGGCTATGGAGTGCTTGGCAATTCAGTAGTCCAAATTGTAACACACACACAAGAATTTCAAGACTGTGTATGAAATGAAAAATATCTTAGTAACTTTTATAGTGATTAAACATTAAAATGATAATACTTTGGATGTACTACACCAAATAAATTTAATATTAAAAAAAATAATATTACAGGACAGCTACTCCATGAATGGAGATGCAAGAATGCTTTCTAGAATATTAGGCAATTGAATCCAACCATGTATGTAGAAAAGTGGTTACCTCATGACTTTGAAAAAGGAGGAGAATGTACACTCTCTGATATCAACATGTACCATAATACTGCCATCAGAACAATATCACTGTGTCATTTGTACACAGGATATTGTACACTAATAGCAATTAAATAGGTAGACAATCTCCCAGGTACTTTAACAAAGCAACGGGGGTGTGAATATGTAAGCAGACCGCAGGAGGAAATAGGATGCCAGAGATAGACCCAAGCATACATTTCGATAAATGGTGTTGGGATAGCTGGCACACCAAAAAATATGAGAGCTTACACTTCTGCCTGAAGACTTCTAGCGATTAATCCTATATGGGATATGTACCTGAGTTTAAGAGAAATATTTGGGAAGAAATCATAGGAGAATTTCATCTGACCATGGAGTAGTACGGTTTCATTGAAAGGACATGAAAACAACCAAATATGAAAGAACAAATGGGAAAATTAGACTCAATCAAAATTGGTAATTTGTACATATGAGAGGTACCGTTGATAAAATATTTAGGCTAACCATAGACTGAGAAAAATGATATACACATATATTTTGTTATGTATAAATCTCTCTCTATATGCACATATATATTTTTAGAGTCACATCCAGAATATATAAACAATGCCTACAAATGAACAATGAAGGAGAAAATGCAATTAAATGGACTAAAAATGGGTAATTCACAATTGAATACGTAAAAATTGCCAATAAACACATGAAAAGTTGCTCAAAATTAAATTGAAAACAAACTACCAGAATGACCTGAATGACAAAGAATGACAATTCCAATTATTGGTGAAGACTGGGGACAGGTGGCATTTTCACACATTGCTTGAAAGTACTCAATTGGACAACCTCTTTGGAAAACCTGGTAGATCGTTATGTACAAATAAAAAATATCTAATATTAAATATTATATATTAAAAATTGGTGATTTCTTAAGACACTAAAAGTATATCAATCCTACAACTCAGCAAGTCCCAAGAACGCAAAAAATATATGTCCGTGCAAAGACACGTGCACAAATGTTTATAGAACCTATATGTGTAACAGCCCAGACCCAGAAAACGACACAGATATCCAACGTCCGGAGAATAAACAGCTGTATATATTTCCTCAAGGGACTACTAACATGCAGTCAAAATGAATGACGTATTGATAAATACAACACTATAATGCATTCCAGCAATGTTATAGTGAGGTTAAAAAATGATACAGAAACACATAGTGTTACGTAATTAATAAGAAATACAAGAACGGGGAAAACTTTCCCATGGCAATAGAAACCACCAAATGGTTTCCTCTGGTGTGGACCCCACACCAGATGGGAATGGGTTTATGGGGTGGGGATATTTGTAGGATACGGAAATGTTCTGTGCATACACTGGGTAGTTGTCACATGAATGCCGGCGATTGACAGAAAAGCATTAAATTGAGAATTTAAAATCAGTGCATGTTCTGTGTGTGAATGATATCTCAGTAAATATGTATATTTTAATCCAACATTCAATGCTTCTCCATAAAACCTGAAAGAAAATGACCTCTCTCCAGCACAAGGCCATAAAAGAAAAACAAAAGGCAAAAACAACTCTGAAGCAAATGATTTAATATCTGGCACAAATTCTATTTAAGAACCAAACGTACGTTGAATGTATTAAGTGTGACACAACTGAGTTTTTAGCATGAGAAATGGCCCACAAATATGAAAAAAAAAAAAAAAAGGAATATAAAAATTCCAGTCCAAACCCTACCAACATCTTTTGGGGATGTTTCTATTCTTTGTTGGGTTATAATTTTCCCCGATTGATTTATGAAACATACTCTTTTATCTCTTCGCATGCTCTGCTGTGTTTAAGGAGTAAGGAACAACAAAAAAGACAGAATGACCATGCTCGATGTTTCAGCCAGGAGCCAAAAGATGTCCAGATGCAAATGCTATTAAATTATATCCCATTTTTATTCAAGCACTGTCAGCTTCACATGTTTTATTGTATTCCAATTTGATGCTAAAACAAGCCGCAGAATTTAAATCTTTCTTGCTCAGCGTGTGATGACAAATATGGTCTCAGTCATCGTTTCTGAGTCACCTGGGTGTTTATACTCTGGGGAGAATGTAGCCCTGACCTTCCGCATGTAGGCAGTAGCCGATAAAAATAACAGACCTGTTTACCAGTGGCAGGCAAAAATGGAGCTGCCTTCTCACTTGCACATGTCACAGAAAAATCTATTGAGACAAGAGACAGGCAGCAATGCAAAGATCATTAACTTAAAAGGCTCTGTCAGAAACCTCATCACACAATACTTTGCTCACAATGTGTAGCAGAGCATTTGGGTCTCATTTGGAAGCCTTGAAGCTTTCAGATTTAGGACGTAACTGAGAATTTAAGGGGGAAAATACACCTTCGTGAATTTTCATGAAATGAGTGGGCTTAAAGACGAGCCCCTCTCATTTTAACCCATAATATCACAGAATCACCCATGCACTTGGGGGATCCACAACGTTACATGGTTTCTAATGAGTTGAAAGCTTCACATTTTTTTCCCTCCCCAAATCATTTATTTATTTATTTAAGAGGTCTACCAAATAGAAGAATATTATTTCTAGATTACGGTCATGATTTGTAGGTAAGATAATCAAATGAGATAAAGCAATCGTCTATAAGGTCCATTTTTGTTTTTTCTTTCATTATGTCATAGATTTCTAGATGTATAGTTACTTGTGTCCATTGGAAGCATCAGAAAGTTACCTGTTACCATGACAGTGTATGTGATGCTATCAATGAATTTTAAGAGAAAAATAAAGGAAAAATATTTTTCTAGCATCATTAAGAAAAAAAAGCAACCAAATTTTAAAAATTACCCATCTGGTATACATGTTTGTGAAGCACACAGGTGACTGAAATAAAGAAACTTTGTAATGTCTTTTGATTATTTCCATTCACTGAAATCTACTCTTTCACAGTGAGTGTTCTGCGGCAAATAGTGAAATTCAAAATCTTTAACTTCATCTCTCTGCAGTAATGTGTCATTTATCTGGAATCATTCATCCATGAGTTCTTCCACGAAAGTAGCTTTCCCCAAATCTAACACATCTGGAGGAAAATACTTCTACAAAAGTAGGTGATGATTTAATGTCATCCTTAAGTACTCAGCGCTGTTTAAATGAGAGCTTCCCAAATGGTGTTGTCAAACACATTGGTGCCCTAGGTATTTATTATCTGATATATGAATTTTTTTGCATTAACACCTATTAAAACCCTGTGGAATTGTTACTTCCACAGATCTTTTTTAGCAGATGCTAACGTACTGTGTTATCTTTTTTTTTTTTTAAACGTTTATTTATTTTTGAGACAGAGAGAGACAGAGCATGAACAGGGGAGGGGCAGAGAGAGAGGGAGACACAGAATCCGAAACAGGCTCCAGGCTCTGAGCGGTCAGCACAGAGCCTGACGCGGGGCTCGAACTCACTGACCGTGAGATCATGACCTGAGCCGAAGTCGGACGCTCAACCGACCGAGCCACCCAGGCTCCCCCTGTGTTATCTTTAAAACTAACGGTATTTCAAAGAATACAAGTACAATAGGGTAAATACATCTTAAGTAAGCAGCCTCATGAATTTGGAAAGCAGATGTATCCGTGTGATCATCACCCAGAAGAAGATACGAAACATTTCCATCATCCATCAGGAAGGAAGATTCTTCATGGCCATTTCCCCCAAAAAATCCTTATCTCAAGATCATTGTGGATTAGTCTTGTCTGATCTTAGACTTTTTCTGTCAGTGGCATCACATAGGAGGTGGGCTTCTGAGTTGACCTTCTTTCACCGAACAAACTGTCCCTAAGGTTCATCTATGCTATGGTCAAGTCAGTAGCATTTTGTTTGTTTAATGGTATTCTATTGTATGAACATGACACTTTTTTTTATGGGCATTTAGGGTTTTTTTCCCAGCTTAATTTTGCTTATTCTTGATAACTCAGGGTTACAATTACGGAGATCAGTGATCGTATGATAGGAGAAATAACTTTATTAATTTTGAACCATCATGCTAATCCATCTAATTGATACTGAATGACCTAACTGTATTTCATTTTTAATATGGTAAGAAATTATAATGTGAAACAACTCAAGGAAGCAGACATAAAATCAAAATTGTCCAAAGTGGAATCCTCTTAATATTATCTAAAATATACATTTTAGGGGCACCTGGGTGTCTCAGTAGGTGAAGCATCCGACTTTGGCTCAAGTCATGATCTCGAGGTTTGTGGGTTCAAGCCCCATGTCAGGCTGTGTGCTGACAGCTCAGAGCCTGGAGCCTGCTTTGGATTCTGTGTCTCCCTCTTTCTCTGCCCCTCGTCCACTCACACTCTGTCTCTCTCTCCCTCTCAAAAATAAATAAACATTAAAAAAATAAAATATACATTTTATCTATTGGTTTAATATTCTCAAAGAGAATTTGGTAGTGACTCTAAAATCTAAATCTAAATCTAAATCTAAAATCTAACACCAGCAACAACAAAAGTTCACTGGTACCTACCAGGAACTGACTGAAAAATCCACTGGTGTTAGATCTCACCTCAGATTTCTGCCTAAGAAACATCCACCTCTAGAAAATTGTGTTTGAGTATTTAGAATTGCATATCATTCTTATAACATCTGCATGATCACTAAGGCCATGAAAAATTCTCACTCCCGAAAATCACTCTCTTTTATGCATAGGCATTTCAGGAAATTCTGGCAACATATCATTTTTATTGTGAATCCTTGCTGGTAGTTATCTTTTTAATTCTTCTTTCTCCCAAACTAAGAGAGGTGACTTCTTCTTCAAAGCATAATTTACTTTCTGAAGGAGGCATTCTTAACCAGTGATCCCTATATGGGCTGAAAATTCCTAAAACTATTATGTGCAAAGGTACATATAAGCATTTGTCTGGCCAAGGTCAATAGTTTTGATCAGAAACTCATAGGTGTTTATGAATCCAAAAATGTTAATAAATTCTGCTTAAATAATGAGACCTTGTCTAACCTTGCTGATATCTTGACAAATGTCAGAAAAGAATAATTTCTTATAATTTAGGGAACCAATCTGTCAGTTGTTAAAAAGCAGCGATTCCTGTTTTCAGATGACAGCAAAGATTTCTATAAAAGTAAAGATTTCACCTTCTGGTAAATTCTTCCAAGTTTCAGATTGTTCAAAAACTAAGAAGATTTAAAGAAAACGAAACTTTTGCCAGATTATCTAACCCATGCAATTGCACGGCTATGGTTTCAGACTTTCTGACCACAAAGAAGATAGGGAGATAAATTATATCCATAACGTGATTTCATACAGGGACAGAGTAGACAAGTTATATTCACAGATGTCTTCTTAGGAAGTTGTAGGAGAGTTTCTTTCACATTATATTTTATACTTAGAAGGGGGTATTAAAATACCTTTCAATTTAGTTTCTTTTTAATTTTTAATGTTTATTTATTATTTTAAGAGAGAGAGAGAGAGAGCACAAGCAGGGGAGGGGCAGAGAGAAAGAGAGGGAGACACAGAATCCAAAGCAGGTTCCAGGCTCTGAGCTGTCAGCACAGAGCCCGACACGGGGCTCAAATCACAAACTGCGAGATTGTGACCTGAGCTGAAGTCAGGTGCTTGAACGACTGAGCCACCCAGATGCCCCCAATTTAATTTTAAGAGGTGGTTTACTCCAGCAGTCCACTGATTTAGAATGAAGGCGGTTCAATTTCAAACTGGTCTTTGTAGAAAAAACGAGTGAGAACTTGTTAGAACTTGGGGTTATACATCTTATCTAAAGAACTACATTAATTGAACCTGAAATTGGATACGTAAATACTAATGATTTATTTTACAAAATCAAACTCACATAAATACATTACTGACCCTGGTAAGTTTATCACCTCTTATAAATTTTTAATCACTTATTGGATACACACACACATTTTTAAAAATGTTTATTTATTTTTAAGAGAGAGAGAGACAGAGTGTGAGTGGGGGAGGGGCAGAGAGAGAGGGAGACACAGAATCCAAAGCAGGCTCCAGGCTCTGAGCTGTCAGCACAGAGCCCGACGTGGGGCTCGAACCCCCAGACCGCGAGATCATGACCTGAGCTGAAGTCGGACACTTAACTGACTGAGTCACCGGGGCACCTCGACACATACACTTTTTTAAATCATGGAAATATAAGGAGTCTTTGAATAAATTCCATCTTGGGTGAAAGAAAATGACTACAATTTTAATATTAAAATTGCATTTTTTAATTTCCTGGCAAGACAAAAACAAAATCTGAAAACCAGTATAACTTTGGATTTTTTGGTCACACAAGCCCCAAGGGAAAAATAATGGATTGATGGAGCCAGGACAAAAGGTACTTATTTAGATGCTCTTGAAGCATTCCAAATGCTTAAGAAACTACATGCAACATTCACTTGTCAAAGCCAAATCTTTGTAACCGAAAGAAGAGAAAAAAGAACAAGGCGTCTCATTTTGGAGTATCAGGTTCCTGATGCGGCCACGCTTATGCCTGTAACCCTGCCCTGTTCCCTTCTTGAGCAACCCGCTCATGTCTCAGCCATGCCTAATGGCCTGTGACAGCTAACATCCTTCACGGAAAGAATGTCATACTCATGACTCCCTTCTCCTCAATTCACTGACATTCCTCACAAGTCACCTTAGGTTCAGTTTCTGCAGGAACTGTGCCCTGATACTCTCCACCAGCTCACTCCAAGGCGTGTCAGATGACAATTCTTTGTGCTTCTGTGACACCCATGTACACTTCAATTGCAGGACTTTCTATCCTGTGCCTCAGCTGTTTGTTGACTCTTAACTTTTACACTGTGGATTGCCAGAGGGCAGGTGCTACATTTTTCTTCCCTTACGTACTTAGTCCCAACACAGTGTCTGGACATATATTAAATATTGTCAGCCATGAGTTTAAAAAAGAGATGAACAATAATTTTACTGATATCTTGCCTTTATAGCTTAAGGACAGTGAGAATATTATTTAATTTCTTTGGAATTTACTTTGGTTTTGGAAAAGCTGTTCCTGTTAAGCAAATCCGTACCTATTTACTGAGTTGGAATTTTACCTGCATTAATAATTCTGGAGATAAAAGGACCCTCAGCTGAATGCTTTTTTACATTGATCATTTGAGTTCCAACAAAACCTGAATTACGGATTAGATGGTTTCTTTCAAAAAATATTAAGTCTTTGAACTGCATTAAAGAAAGTTGTCTTTGGGGACAAATGTGTTTTCTTAATTCTTTTTGTTACTTTCTTTGCTCCTGCCCCCGTCAATCTGTTCCACGGTTTCTTGTTTTCTAGTGAATTTCTCAGATTGCCTTACTTTCCTTTTCATAGATTTGCATTCTATTTTACATTCTTGACACGTGTATTTTCAATTATTGCCCAACTGCTTTCACATCTCTCCCTGCATCACATCTTACTCTGATTCAGCCCATCTCACAGTACATGTGACACTCCAATGCTTAAGAACTTTCATTAGTTCTCATGATGAGATTCCTTCCATTCAAGACTTCCAATACTCTGGGCTCCACAACCTTGTCTCACCTTCCCCCTCACGTTACCCACAACCCCTTTGCTGGAACCTGTACAGATTGGAATGCCTTTGGCTGAAAGTAACAAAACGTTAAACACCAACGCAGAGTGCTCCCATGTTGACAAATCCAGTGGCTCAACGAAATTTGCAGAGGATCACCCTCCTTCCATCTTTCCATTCTGCCATCTTGCTCTTCAAGCTAGCTTCTTTCCTTCCCCAAGAGGGCAACTATGGTCCCACGCATCATACCACACCTCACAGAACAAAAGTACAACAGAACAAATACACCGTACAGATAGTAACATCCAGTGGTAGAGGAGAAGCTGACTTGTCCTTTCCAGAAGCCCCCCAGGACACATTATCTAAACTTTCCACTCATTTGAACCAAGGACTTTCTCCCTTCTAGTCAAATCTCAAGAAAGTGTTTGGACTTCTAAGAATGGCTCACACCAAGGAAAATTATCCTTTGATTAAGGGATAGGGTCAAGAGTTTTTGAGACATCTTAGGGTTGGGTTCATATCTGAGACATAACAAAATTATAAAAAAAAAAACAACCCAAAACCATCTTTTATTTGTTGTCAGACCATTGTCTATTCTGTTCTCTGCCCCCTGAAGCTTAAATGGATGGATTACATCAATGGGATCCTCTGACAGTGGGAAGCCAGGTTAGTAATTCCAATGGGGATCTCTGGCAGGAAAAAAAGAGGGTTCCTGATTCCAAATTGGTGCAGTGATCTTATAATGGGTTTCCAGAAGGTCAGATCAAAGCTTCTTCTTTCAGGCACTGAAAACTTGCCTCTGTCTTTATTTCTCTGGGCGTAGGGCTGCACTCCCACCAGCCCTGTGGGTCCTACCCTAATATTTGGGCGTCTGCTACACCCTACACTATTCTGGAAAGGAATCCCCCTGGGTGCTACTTGCTACAAAGTTTTTCCACAAAGAGAAAGGGGAATTTGCTACTTGGTAGGGAACTAATGCTATAATACATTATCTGTCTTTATTTATAGATTCTTGACATTAACTTTTGTGTCTTTCCTACTGAACTGTAAATTGGAAATTCTCTATCTAAAGCCCATGAGTGTGCACATTTTTGCATGTATGTACATTTTGGCATTTACCTAAAAGGCCACCTGCTTTCATTTAAGGAATAATCATAGAGATATATGTATGCTGGTTAAGCTCTTAGCCATAACATAGAGTTTATATGTTATTTCCTTTTTTTTAAGTTTATTAATTTATTTTGAAAGAGAGAGAGAGAGCATGCAGACCAGAAGTGGAGGGGCAGAGAGCAGAGGAGAGAGAGATTCCCAAGCAGGCTCTGCACTACCTATCACGGGACTCCATCTCACGAACTGTCAGATCATGTCCTGAGCCAAAACCAAGAGTCGGATGCTCAACCAACTGAGAAAACTGGGTGCCCCTGTATATTGTTTCTTAAGTTTAATATCATGTATGAGAAGTATTTTAAAGTCACGTACATGAATTGGCATGTTGGCAACTGGATTGGAGGCAGCTTGACTTAGAGATATTTATTTAGAAATATTCTTCACTGTTACCTTTAAACATAAATCCTATGTGTCTTTATTCCTGAATATAATTCAAAGTAATTACTCAATTACTTACTATTTAAAAGAGCTTTCTGAGCTGTGTACGCCATGACCCATAATTTAGATATGGCATTTGTAAGGTATTAGAAGAATAAACGTTGCTCTATATTTATATGAAAAATGTTTAAGTGAATGAAGAGATTCTAATCAATAGAATTAGCATTCGATATAAAATACTCATCAGAACACAAAGTTTAGAGCAAATGCTACTACAAATAAATAAAAGTAGTAATTAAGCTACAATAAATTTCCAGTCAAATAAGTCAAGCTGTGATGCTAGACTTAGACACCCGATTTTGTGAGTAAATTAACTTTAGTGATGACTATAATAGGGACAAAACGTATAGACTACAGAATAAAAACCCATACAAAAAATCTAAACACTATTGTCAAGGGACATCATATAAAATGCAACCAAACAACTGATTTAAAGGCTTAGGGTAATATAAACTAACATGGTCATATAACCAAAACTTTAGTTTTTGGATGAGAAAGATTAGAAAATATTTGCATAATATAAACACTGGCTAAGGAAGTGAGTGATCAATGATTGGGAGGCTTTGAGAAGAAATAACTTTTTTAAAAAAATTTATTTTGAGAGAGAGAGAGAGAGAGCACATGAGCAGGGGAGGGGCAGACAGAGGGAGAGAGGGAGAGAGGGAGAGAGGGAGAATCCCAAGCAGACTCTGCACCCTAGGCACAGAGCCCAATGTGGGGCTTGAACTCACAAACCATGAGATCACGACCTGAGCCAAAGTCGGACACTCAACTGACGAAGCCACCCAGGTGCCCAGGAAACCACTTCCTGATGGCAAAAGCATCTGAGAAATAATTTCAAGGTTATTGCATGGTCTTTTATTGACGATTCCAATAGTTTAGAGACTAGCTTCATTTTTACACTTGACTTGGTTGGACCAGCTGTGGTTCTAGATATGGACAAACTCACTACGTAACAGCTGGAATTTATGTCACCGTGACAAATCTGCATTGGCTCTGGGGACATTACAGCAGACCCCTGAACAACTCATGGGTTAAGGGCGCCAATCCCTTGCAAAGTCCAAAATCCATGTGTAACTTTTGAAACTGATTTGCTTTTCTTTTTTTTTTCTTTTTTTTTTTTAATTTTTTTTTTTTCAACATTTTTTTTATTTATTTTTTGGGACAGAGAGAGACAGAGCATGAACGGGGGAGGGGCAGAGAGAGAGGGAGACACAGAATCGGAAACAGGCTCCAGGCTCCGAGCCATCAGCCCAGAGCCTGACGCGGGGCTCGAACTCACGGACCGCAAGATCGTGACCTGGCTGAAGTCGGACGCTTAACCGACTGCGCCACCCAGGCGCCCCCATGTGTAACTTTTGACTCCCCCTAAATGTAACTATTAATAGTGTATTGTCGACCAGAAGCCTTACAGATAACAAAAACAATAATACATATTTTATATGTTCTATGTAGTATATACTGTGTTCTCATAATAAAGTAAGCCAGAGAAAAGAAAACGTTACTTAAAAATCACCAGGAAGAGAAAATACATTTACGGTACTGAATGCCTAATTTATTGGAAAAAAAATCCACTTCCAAGTGGATCCACTCAGTTCAAACCAGTGTTGTTCAAGCATCAGCTTTCATTTAATTGCTGTGTTAATCAGACAAATGCGAAATGGGTCTTTGAGATACTGTGTGGTGATAAGTAAGACTTAACTCTTCCTCTTCTCAGATTCCTTCTGACATTCTGAGTTCAGAAAAATCACTCTGTACAATCAATTAATGTATTAATTACAGGAGCTCATGTGGACATTTTTTCAAACCTTTGTCCCTCCAAGTGGAATTCTGTTATATCAGAAAATACCACCACAATGTTGGACTTTACACAGCAAATGCCCTTTATCTCGATAGCCATTGACCATCTTTTTTTTTAAGTGGTTAGATAGGAAATGTTGCTGGTTTTACGTGCAAACTACTGAATTCTGCCATCTTAGTGTGAAGGTAGTCGTAGATAATGTGCGAACAAATGGGTATAGATGTGTTCCAGGAAAACTTGATTTATAACAACTAGCGGTAGGTTGTGGTTGACCAGAAGCGTTAGACTGCAGAAGATAAAGATGAAAAAAAGTATAATGCTGAGACCATTTTGTTTTTATAAGGACCAGAGGTGAGGTGGAGATTGCTTTTTGATTAAAGGCGGTTGGAACTGGACCCTGCTGACAAGCGAAATGAGGAGAACACGGTAAAACAGGGGGCTTTCATGACCTAGGCAATAAGCAAGTTATCCATGCTGACTGTCCTTAATTTCTGAAAAAGTGTTTTCAATGTCACCCACATTATATTCTGAAATCGTGAGGTGTGGAGACTTGATTGGAAGTCCACTCGAAAAAGTGCCAGTGATGAGGGACCTTTGCTACATTTGCACAACATATTGTAAAGACTGAATCGTGTTCTCTGTGTGGTGGCAACCGCTAAAGACAGAGAGGAAGTACAAAGCAGCGCGTTGTCAAAGACCAGGTCCCCCTAGCTGTCACGCTATTGCGTTCTGAGTTTGCCAACAAGTTCCTGTAACACAACAGGAGCAAACACTACATGATCTTTTTTTTTTTTTAAGAAGGATGATCTACCTTTGGTAAAATTTTCTTTCTTGAAAGGTGGCAGTTTGTGAGCTTAAACGTGGAAGGGGGAGGGAAAAAAAGCATTTAGCAGTATAAACGCTATCTTTAATATACCTCAGTTTAATATACCTTTAACATACCACAGTTGGGAACATCTTTTTGATTTATGTTTTGTTCAAATATCTATCATTGAAAAATGTACTTTTTAATACAAAGATATTATCAATATTTCTTTGTAGCAGATACTAGGGATGATTTCCTTTTACCCTTAAACTGTTACTGTGCACCATGACCCATCGTGTGTGTGTGTGTGTGTGTGTGGTTTAGTTCAACACCCCACTTTATGTAACTCTCAAAATAACTGTTTATAGGCTGCTGGATCTCCATTCCCAGGTGTAGAGACCTACATGTACCTGGGAACCCCTTAGGCTGGCCATTAACCATAGGACGGTCCACCTTTCTTTATTAAAACTGACACAACCTTGAATTTACAGTTCAGACCTCCCATGGGGTCAGGCTGAGTCTAGGAATTTGTCCTGTCTTCCCGTCTGTTATATCACTACCTTCCCTTCCAGCTCCCTTGGGGACACTCCCTCAACATCTTCGTTAACTCCACTTCTTATGGTTAAATCGATACTGTATGCTCTCAGTCTAATGAATAAATTCAAGTAGACAATGAAATAGGAATCCCCACACAAGGCGATGGTTGAGGTTTTCAAACGTCAGATACATTCATGGAACTTTACCAAGCCAGTGGTTCATTGTCTTACATGAGAAATACGAAGAATCACACTGCTAAAAATTACCAAATCACCTTTTTTTTTTTTTTCCGAGCTCTGTCATTGTAGTTGAGAGGTGACGTAATCAAGTGTTGTCTGTGTGGTTGTACTTCCATGGCATTTGGAGGGGGAAATGGGCTCAGCTCTTTGAGGCAAGGGACACTTGTGCTTGTCTGGTTTGAGAAAGCCTTGTCAAAAATGGTTGTGTTGGGGTGCCCGGGTGGCTCAGTCGGTTGATCCTCCGACTTCAGCTCAGGTCATGATCTCATAGTCTGTGAGTTCGAGCCCAGCATCAGGCTCTGGGCTAACAGCTTGGAGCCTGGAACCTGCCTTGGATTCTGTATCTCTCTGTCTCTCTCTGTCCCTCCTCTGCTCATGCTCTCTCTCTCTCTCTCTCTGTCTCTCTCTGTCTCAAAAACAAACATTAAAAAAATATCTTTAAAATGGTTGTGTCAAATTTTAAATTCACTGCTCTTGCATTGGTAAGACACATGGGGAATAGTTAGGGAGATAGGTAGAATGCACCCACTCTTCAAAGATGTTCATGTACTGATCTTCAGCTGCTAAGAATATGTTAGGGTTATCCAGCCAAAGTAATTGGGTTCTCTGATGGAAGTAAAGTTGTTGGCTGACCTAAAGATAGGGAGATTATCCTGGGTTATCTGAGTGAGCATCGTATAAATCACTTCAATTTGGAAGAGGGGGACATGAGAGTTGGTGTCACATAGACAGCAGCATGAGGAAGACTTGACTGGTGACTGTTAGCATTGAAGATGGAAGGAGCCATTAGGTCAGGAATGGAGGAAGCTTCTAGAAGCTGGAAAGGACAAGGAAACAGATTCCCCCACCCTTAAATCCTCTGTGCTATAAATAAAAGAACTACCAAGAGCTTGGTTTTAGCCCAATAAGACACCCAGTACACTATAGTAATAAGATATGCACATATAGTGTTTAAGACGCTAAGTTTGTGGTCATTTGTTATGGCGGCAATAGGAGACTAATCCAGTCATCACTGACCATCACCCAAAACCTCACCTACCCCCCAGAGACAAAGGTCAATGATTGGATATAGGATAACAGAATCAGATGGAATGAGCGTCAGGAAAAAAAGAGAAAGTTAAACTTATTTCACATGCCAGAGAATTTTCTTATGTTTCTTTTTCATGGAATCATCCATCCACGCTTTGGGATTCCACTGGCTTCCATCTAGTTACAATATTTAATTAGGAATCCTTCCCCCTTCTTGCCAAGGGTTGACTGGATGACCTACTTAGGTCAAGGGATCGATGCCTTTCATCTTACACCTATTAAGTGGGGGATTGATCAGTGGCAGGCAGAGAATGCACTGAGTTAAGTCCACCAATCAAAGATGGGCAAACGCAGAGATAATTGTGAATGTCAGCTCTGGCAGTTCAGGGCTCCACCTAAAATGTCACCCAGAGGAGCAAGATTCACATTGCCTGTGGGGAAAAGGCTGTTATTTGGGTAAGGACACAGGAGATTTGTTTCCAACTCCCACTGAGGTTAATGAGTTCAGTTTTGTATAGATTGAAGGTAAAGGGAAAGCATTCACATGGAAATGTATTTTTTTAGGCAGTAAAATGCCCAGACCTGAAATTTGAGAGAATGCTGAGCATTTCAGAAAGAATCTTAGGTTCCTGCTGTTTTGCAAAGTGAGTACAACTGTGTTGAATCAGGCTGGAGACATTCCTGGTGATATTATTTCATCTGAGGCAGTGAATGCCTGTTACAGAAGTCAAAAGTTAGGCAAAAACAAAAAAAAATATTCCAGGCTTAGTGCCTTTTCTTGAATAATAAACTATTAAAATAATAAAGAAGCATTATTTCTATTTTCCATGGAAGATTATGGGTGCAACACATACTTTAAAGCAAGAATAAAAATGTGCATCTAGTTTTGAGATGGTCCCTTTTTCCTTGCCTTTTTTTTCTTTCAAAAGTCTTGATCCAGTCTTGTATGTTAGTCCAGATCCTCTGCGAAACAGAAAGGACAGGATTAGAAGACCAAAGGTTTATGAGGGGATATTTGTGAGGGAAGAGGACAGAGCCTGCAGGGAGTAGGAGAGCCATCAGACCAGATGGGCCTGTATCCAGTGGTGCATTGGGGCAGGCAGGCAGGAAGGTGGTGAGGAAGCATCTTGGCTTACAGCACAGTTCAAAGACAGATCCACAAGGCTGTGGGAGTATTCTCAAGTCAGTCACAAATCATCTGCCAAAGACATCCTGTGACACTGAGGAACAAACTTGCTTTTGACTCCCTGTGGCTTTATAGGCACGGGTAGGGAACACCCGCAGGAGGCTGAAATTTGGTTCAAATGCAGTGGTGGATTCCCGAGCTCAGTAGCTGGGCTCCCCAATCAATGATGCATTCAAAGATATGCCTGGCACATTTTTATGGCTGCCATAGCTGACTACTGCTTGCTTTTGGCCTCTCATTGTTAGCTCCCATGCAACTAATTTTTACAGTCTGGAAGCATGAGTTTTAGTGTTGCTTTGGTCTGGAGTCCAATTCGTTTGGGTGGGCACCAGATTACAACCACTGATGAGAGCTCTTGGTTGACTGTCACTAAACCAACTCTTCATGTAGAGACGATGGCGTGCAAGATGTTCTCAGCAGCTCATTGGAGAAAGTCTCCAGAATCATGTTGGTTTTCTAACTAACAAAAGGACAAGTGAGGGTATAGGATACTTTGGTTGCCACCATAGATGCCTTGAGTTTCATACAAGAGGGTGTTAGCCTTCTTGAATCAAGCCCTGAGTCTCCTACCCATGGAATCATACGCTGGCCATGTCTGGAGCCTAAGATTATCCCTAAGGAAGATTTTGACAAGGAGTCTTTGCATCCTTTATGATATGCCCTTTTGAACTCAGTAGAAGAAAAATCTGCCTCTGCCCCTTAAAGAATCTTATTTTCTTTACATTCAGAGAGGACACAGTATTGATTAAATGTTTCAGGGAAAAAAAGATGGTCATCATAGTGGTGATGATGATAATGATGGTGGTGATGATGGTGATAAAGATGATGACGATGGTCGTGGTGATGATGGTGATGGGGTTAATGATGGTGGTGTTGAAGGTCATGATAATAATGGTGGTAATGATGGCGATGGTGATATTGATGATGGTTTGGGTTTCTTGTTTTTCCAAGTGCTGTTTACAACCCCCATATGGTGGCTTGTGAAAGTTTGTATTCCAACTTCAAAACCTTTGTGGTCCACACACTCACATGTGTCTTGAAGCAAAGTGCTCATCTGAAATACAGAATCTCACAATGTTCCTTAAATGAATTACTGAGAATTTGGACACACTCTCTACCTATCGTTTCTAATTTCTTCAGAGTTTTTGGTAACTTGCGCATCTTTGAGTTGACTGTGTTGTCGTAAAGGCTACTTGAGAACCTGTATTAGTTGAAAGATGCAGTAAAAGATCTATTCTGATATACAGATATGTGAGGTGAACAGGTTTAAATGACTCACACTCTCTTGGTCTGTTTAGGGTGCAGTAACAAAAATGCCACAGACTGGGCAGCTTAAGCAAGAAACATTTATTTCCCACAGTTATGGAGGCTGAGAGTTGAAGAGCAAGGCGCTGGCAGATTTGGTGTGGTCAGTACACGCCCCCTGGTTCATAGATGGCCATCTTCTCACTTTGTCCACCCATCATGGACTGGACAAGGTGGATCTCTGCAGTTATTTTTTTATTATTATCATTATTTTTATTTGAGAGAGAGTGCGTGAGCATGAGCAGGGAAGAGGGGCAGAGAGAGAGAGAGAGAGAGAGAGAGAGAATCCCAAGCAGACTCCACACTCAGCACAGAGCCTGACATGGGGCTCAATCCCACAACCCTGGGATCATGACCAGAGCTGAAATCAAGAGTTGGATGCTCAACTGACTGGGCCACCCAGGCATCCCTGGGGATCTCTTTTATAAACACACCAAACCCATTCATGAGGTCTCCACTGTAATGACCTGATCACCTCCATAAAGCACTGCCTTGATAACATCACCTTGGGGGGTAGGGTTCAATATATGAATTTGGGTGGAACACAAATATTCAGTCTATAGCACCACTGAGAAGCTTTATTCATATGGTTGTAACAATTTTATTATGCATCAAATGTGGACATAATATCCTCTTTGGCAAGTAGGAGTGACATCGTCATAAATCGTTAATGTGTGAAAAGAAATTGCTTCTTCCTCTGACAGAGGTGATTTCCTCAGACTCTGAGCTGTTTATTTGAGGCCTCTTGCAGTGTTCAGAATAAATATCTGACAGGACAGCGACATTCCCAGTGACTTAGGTGTTATCATGCCTGGCTCGACGCTGACTATCTCTTTGCCTAGCTAAAGAGAAAGTTTTTTGATTTGTATTTAATCTTTTCCAGTTTGTAAGTTTGTACTAAAATTGGCATAATTCATAAGGATTGAACTGTGGATTTTGTGGTATGTATGGCTTCTGGTTATTTCCTGTGTATTATAAATATAATTGTGAAATTGTTCTTAAAATCAACCATACCTTACGACTGGTATACAGAAGAAGGTATGAAATTAAAGGGAGGCTGGGTGGCTCAGTTTATTAAACATCTGATTCTTGATGTCAGCTCAGGTCATGATCTCACAGTTCATGAGTTCAGGCCCCGCATCGGGCTTTGTGCTGATGGTGCAGAGTCTGCTTGGGATTCTCTCTCCCTCTCTCTCTCTCTCTCTCTCTCTCTGCCCCTCCTCCACTAGCACTCTCTATCCAAATAAACAAATGAACTTTTTTTTTAAAAAGAAGGTATGAAATTAACAGATCTACCTTGCATGACCCAGCTGTGCCTTTGAGTATAGATAGAAACTCTCTGGACTCTAGTTCACCATGGGGGAAACAAAGGAGGTTTCAGTGGCTGTAAATTCTGGTATTTGAATGAATGTTTACCATTGGCTTGAATGCAATGTCTTCTATGGGCCACAAAATGTACTCGTGAAGATCACTGATCTTCTTTACACCTTGAGACACGAAACACAAAACAATACCTAAGTAACGAGGGAACAAAGTTCCATAGTAAAAACAGCAACAATCCTGTGGTGCCACAGATGTGCAGATTAATCTCCAGTTGCCCACAGAGGAGGTCTGTGGGTTCAGGACATATCTCAACTCTCTGAGCATCTGCTGTGTCACATGTACGAGATAATAATACCAACATGACAATATGATAAAGACTCGATGTAAAGTGGAAGTAAATTTTCAGGTACGCGATTGGTGCCCATGAAGAAGCTTTTCTTTTTATTATTGAGGAAATGGAAGAGTTACCTCATCATGGCTTTCCCATTTATTCTGATGGCAGTGAGGAATAGAAAGGCAAATCTACAGCGTGATCTTAAACATCTTTAAAACATGAAAGAATTTTAAGCGTTTTGGATGACATGCATGCCATCCAGGATTCCCTGAGGCTATTTGTTAGAAATAGAAATGAAAACTGATGCCCCCAGTGAATGCTGTGAACAGATACAGCTAATAATTCTTGCATTGCCTCGACATGTTGAAGAAAGCATGTTCTGTGTCCCATCTTGTTGTCCCATTGTACATGGGCTGTGGAATTATTTCATTCCACTCGATTATTTCATTACACAGCCAGAAAATCTTCTCACAGCACGTAACGATAGTGGAAATTACATATTTATCCATGTCAGTGCCTTGTTTTTCCCTACAGATGCTTCAGTGTAGTTCAACAGATGAAGAGTCTACTATAGGGCCAGGCTGGGCAAGGCTTTCAGACAAGACCTTGTACGTGGTGCTTTTCAGCTCTGAGAGGACCAAGTCAAATATTTAGAGCTGGTTGGCAACTCAGTGGTATTCTTACAACCCAACTGACTTTTGTATTTTGCTCTATACATATGAAAACAACCTACAGGACACACAGCAATGTACTTCGAGCTTTCTGTGGGCATACCCCAGCTCATGGACTTCTGAGCAAGAATCCTCTTTCCATGCAGATGAAGAATATAGAAGGGCACATAGGCCCTCTTTATTTTATCATTCAGTGGAAATACGCCCTTCTAAATAGAAATTTTAAGACTTTGACCTTTAAGCGGACTCCAAGTAACCATTCATGGCCAAGATGGAATTGTGTTCATATTCATCATGTAGGCACAGAGGAGTGGTATGGAGGTATTTGAGGAGCTATAACTGACATGAAATCTACATTAACTAAAAGAGTGAATAATCACCGTAATGAAATTTAGAAGAAAATGTGCTATACAATAATGACGAGATGAGGATTTCAGAGAAGGTGTCACTCCAACTTTATGTTTAACCAGAATTAAATGAGAATCAGGATGTCTGTTTATATTCCAATTGACTCAGTCTTCCATGGGAGTTTCACTCGAGAAAAATAAGCACTGGTTCTTTCAAGAGGAGACAGTAGGTAGGTATCAGTTCTCACTTCCATAATTTGTAAGTTGTTTCCTTTCCCATGTATATTACTCTATGCATTTCCTCTACGTTTTCAGTCACTGTTAAACATTGGAAGACCTTGCTTTTATTGGTATTGTTAATAGAAAATGTCATAAAGTGTTAAATATTTTGAAACAATCTTTGAAACAGGTTTTATCTGGAGAGGGTGAAGGACAGGCTCCATCAGTTATTATCTTTCACAAAAAGAAAGATGTGGCAAGGAATATGGAGGAAACCCTTCTGTAATCCTTGAGGTACCCTTATGGGTGTGTGGCTAACCTTCTTCAGATTCTGAAGTCTATGTAAGTAATTAGGAATCCACAATTTTCATATATCCTTTGTCTTCTGGCACGTGGAGGTACCACGCACAGTGGGTGCCAGGCTGAGAGGCAGACATGTATTATGGGCACCCTTCATATCTGTTCACTTCTGAACCTTGTGCAGATAGTATGAAGCTGGATAGTCCAGGAGAAGCTCCCTGTAGAGGGTTCATTCTAACATGGGCTCCCATGATCCCCAAACCTGGTATTCATGTCTTTGCATAATTCTGTTTCATTGTGTTGGCCGTCCCTTGATTTCCTTGTATCCAAAAGAACAAGAAGTGATAGGATGTCATAAAAGACTATGACTTCTGTCTTACTAACCCTCTTCTTTTTTTTTTTTTTTTTTAACACTTTCTCAACTTATAGGGATTGATAAAGTAAGTAGTCACGTTTGAGAGCTTCACATGGCTAGGATATTAGGGTGGCCTCTGACCAATTGTTATGAACTGAATGTTTGTGTCCCTCACAAATTCATATATTGTAGCTCAAAGTCCTGATGTGATGGTATTTGAGGTACGGCGTTTGGGAAATAATTAAGTTTAGATGAGGTTGAGGGCTACCATGATGGGCTAGTGTCCTTATAATAAAAAGAGACAGCAGCTCTCTTTGTCTTTTTGTCTCTGCAGGCACACTAAGAAGGGGTCATGTGAACACACAGGGAGGGGGTGGCCATCTACATGTCGAGAGAAGAGAACTAAAAATAAAACCCTACCTTGTTGACACCTTCATGTTGGACTTCCCAGTCTCTAGAACTGTAGGAAATAAATGGCTATTGTTTGAGCCACCCAGTCCAGGGTATCTCTCTATGACAGCCTGAGCAACAGGCTCATTGACAACAACAATGAAAACCTTTATCCAAAAAGCCTGGGAAGCTAGATGACTAGTGTCAGCTATTCTGGAGAAATAAAGTCTAGCAGATAATTATTCAGGGCAGTAAATCGGTCATAGGGAATGGATTACAAGGATGAAAAACATGTCCCATGATTTGCTCAAACATCTGAGTCTCTTCCATTTTCAACTTCATGTCTGTCTTATTTGGCTCATTATCCACTCTATTGGCAGAAGCCAACTCTTGAGTTCAAGGAATCTTGTCTGCCCTGTGGAATTCTGGTAGTCACGTAGGATTTTGTTTGTTTGTTTGTCATTTACTCAAATCTTTAGTTCCAATGCTTAAGCCAAAAGTTAGGGGGTGGATAGGGAGTGGGTGGGGATAGTTTTGATGTTGGAACAAAGTGATTAGGTCCCTATCACTGAGTGTGGAAGATGGGTTGCATATTGGGAGAACCCAGAGGGAGCTGGAAGGCATAACTGTTACCAGCGCTAGGAAAGACCTGCTGGAGAGTGCAAATCAATAATTCACAATCTGCATCTGATAAAATTACTGCTAATTAAGTCTTCCCAATCAACAAGAGGAGTCATTCATTCACGAGGCTAGGAATAAATCCTGCATCAAACTTATGCAAATAGTGATTTTGCTCCTTTAATCAAACTTACTCTGGTACTGAGAGCACTAAATAAAACATTACATATCTTCCTTCCTTCCTTTGATGTTCTAAGTCTCTTGTTCATTATAGCTATAACAAGTTCAAAGCAACGAATTACATGAGAATCATACAGAACTGAATTATGATGCGTATGCTTAACTCGGGTTGGCCCATTAAATAGCAAAGGGGACTCTGTTGTCATTTATATTTCAGTGGGATCTATCCATGGAGGCCACAAGTGTCATTACAAGCATTTAGCAGGAGGATAAGAGGGATGCTAAGGAGGTGGTAGTCAGCAGTGTTCTTCAATTCCTATTGCAAAAGTCAGAACGAGGAACGTTGGCCTCAAGTTTCAGCAGAAATGAGGTTAGCTAGATTTCATTAAAAATTTTGAGATGCAAACGTGTGAGTAAGTGGGTATCTTCGTATGGCAGAACCAACGATAACCCTTCTAGGGCTCCTGGGTGGTGTCTAACTCTTGACTTTGGCTCAGGTCCTGATCTCGCGGTTATGGGTTCAAGCCCCGTGTTGGGCTCTGCACTGAGAGTGCATCCTGTTTGGGATTCTCTCTCTCCCCACCCCATCTTTTGAAATAAATAAATAAACATGTAAAAACCAAAAAGCAATAACCCTTTTATCTCTAAGTCTATATCAATAAAAGGAGACACAGAGAGAGAGAGAGGGAGATCATTGCCATTACTCATCAGTGAAAATAGAGGCTGCATGATACGTAATTTTTCTAACACATGGTTCTGGATTTCGGACTGTGCACATAATAAAGCTGAAAGACTTAGTTCACATTACAAAGAGTCCAAGAGAGATCACTAAATATGGTGAAGTCTTGTCTGACCACTCTTCCTTATTTCATTTCAATACATGGATAGAAAGATGATAAGAAGTTGGAAAACAATTGGAGAAATTAATTCCTATGAGAATGTTCTTTCTAGTGTTTTTTCAACTTAAAAGAGCACCAGTAAGGGTTTCTCGGGAAAGGGTGACACATTAATAATGTAATGTCAGGCATCTATGTCTGAGCAGGTGGTTGGGACATTGCTTCCTTCCAGTGTGATCAAAAATACTGTTCTAGGGTGCATCGGTGGCTCAGTTGGTTGAGTGTATGACTCAGTCTCAGCTCAGGTCATGATCTCATGGTTTGTGAGTTCGAGCCCTGTGTTGGGCTCCATGCTGACAGTGCAGAGCCTGCTTGGTATTCTCTCTCTCCTTCCCTCTCTGCTCATCCCCCACTCACGTGCGCACGCACTCTCTCTCAAAAATAAACAAACAAACCAACCTTAACAAAAGGTTTTAAAAATACTCTCCCAGCAGGGTTACTAAGTGGAAAGAATCTACCTGTGACTGTTATGATAAAAGTATGTTATAATATATTCTTTTCTTACAAGCATGACTCACTCTGTGGCGAAACTCTACACTGTTGGCATCTCTCTAAAATCAAGATGCAACAAAACGTGGCATATACTAATAGCTCTGCTTTCTCAGTACATCCATGATCGGAAGGTCATGGCAGTGTACATCTTTGAAAGAAAAACACCTTTGATTTAAGAATAAGTATAGTTTTGGGGATTGGTGTGTGTGTGGGGGGGAGGGATATGTAGCTGTGTTTTTTAGGTGTTTGTATTTAATCACCATACACACTGAGTTATCTGTCTTCTATCCACTCAACTCAGTTAGTGTCCCACCCAAATACTTTAGACGCAGCAATAAAAAGACAAATAGCCCCACTAAAAAAATGCACATAGGATTTGAATAGACTTTTCACCAAAGAAGAGCACATAAAAAGATGTTCAACACATTAGTCATTAGAGGAATTGCAAATCAAGATCTCAGTGAGATACCATATCGCAGAGTGGCTAAAATTAAAAAAAAAAAATGTTGTTAAGTGCTCATGAGGATATAGAGTTTGGAGCTCCCATACCCTCCTGGTGGGACTATTAAATGAGGGAGCTGGCTTTAGGAAACAATTCAGCAGTCACCCCAAATATTAAATGCGGAGTTGCCCATGACCCAGCATTCCTTCTCCAGGCTATATATGTAGGAGAAATGAAAACATACATCCACACAAAAAGTGGCCCATAAATGTTCATAATAATTACACAGAGGAAAAAAAAAAAAACTTCAACGTCCATCAACCAGTGAATGCACACACCAAATGTGGAATAGCTATATGATAGAATATTATTCAGTAATAAAAAGGAATTAAGCACTGATACATGGGAAAAAATGGATAGACCTTGATCGTGTTATGCTAAGTGAAAGAAATCAGACACAAAAGGCCACCTGTTGGATGATCCCATTAGTAAGAAATGTCTAAAATAAGCAAATCTATAGAGACAGCAAGGAGGTTAGTGATTTCCAGGGGCTGAGGACAGGGTGCAGACAGGGGTGACTGCTAATGGTTTGCAGTTTTCTTTGGGGTGATAAGAGCATTACGGAATTAAATGTAATGATGACTGCGAACACACTAACATATGTGAAATATTGAAAAGTGTGGACTTTAATGTTTTCTGGATTATACTTCAATAGAGTTGTTATTTTAAAAAAATTCCAGGTAGCTTTTCACCAATAGGTAGAAATTAAACAACACCACTTTTTTCTTTTTAAGATTTTACTTATTTTTGAGAGAGAGACAGATGTGGGAGGGGCAGAGAGAGAGGGAGAAGGAGAGAATCCCAAGCAGGGTCCGCACTGTCAGCACAGAGACTGATGTGGGGCTCGAACTCACGAACGGTGAGATCATGATCTGAGCTGAAATCAAGAGTCAGACGCTTAACCGACTGAGCCACTCAGGCGTCCCTAAACAACACTACTTTTAAGCAACCAATGGGTTGAAGAAGAAATTAGGAGGGAAATTAGAAACTATCTTGAGACATCTGAAAATGAAAATACAGCAGAAGTGGCTGCATTAAAGAAGAGGAAAGGTCTCCCATCAACAAACGAACTTCACCCTCCAAGAAACAAGAAAAAGAAGAACAGACTGAGGCTAAAGTTTGCAGAAGGAGGGAATAATGAAGAACTTAGCAGAAATAAGTGACATAGAGAATAGAAAAAAAAAAAAACCAATGAGACTAAGAGTTGTTTTTAAAAAAATAAGAAATAAAAAAAGAGATTAAAAAGGTGCCACAGACATCAACAGGATCATAATATACAACTGAATAACTATCTGCTAAAGGGTCGGATCCCCTACAAGAAATTGATAACTGAGTTCCTAGAAGCACACAATCTAGCAAGCTTGCATCCTGAAGAAGGGAGAAAATGGGAACAGACCAAAGTCTGGTAAAGAGATGGACTCAGGAATGAACAACCTCCCAATACAGAAAAGCTCGAGATTAGATGACTTTGCTGGTGAATTGTGTCAAACACATAGAGAATTAATGACAATCCTGCCATGTTCTTCTAAATAGGTGAAGAGGAGGGGATACACCCAGACCCATGTTTGAGGAGCCCTTGTTACTGTCCCCAACCAGGGGTTCGCCTTGCCTACACCTGGGCACACGCCTCCCCCCTCCCCCCCAAGGCAGCTCCTGGCCTGTGCAGAGCTTTGCTGAGCTGTGTAGACACGTGGGCGGCCCCTGTCGCTACACTGCGCAGACCAGCAGCTTCTCAGCAAGTTTACCAGAATCTATCAATCTCTCCCCAGGACTACACGGTCACACACTGGGCTTCTGTGCACAGTTACGAGGTCACCTTTTCACCCCCGCTCTCCTTTCCCATCCCATTGACTCAGGACTTCTTCTGTTCTTGTAAAGGTCCTCACCTCCTACTGAGTCGCCTTCTGTCTAGATATCTTCATCCTCCCTGGCCCTAAAGATCGGCTTCCTTCCATCCTTCAGGATTCACTTCTCACCAGACGGTCACTTGTTCCTGGGCAGTTGCCTGTCCGAGGACGCCCCCCGTACACCTGCTGTATTTCATCATCACGTCCTGTACAATCCAAAACACCTCGCTGTGAAAGTGGGGTGCTTTCTCCTTGTTCCTACTGCTTCCTTTGTGAACTAACAGGTCAGCTCTTCTCTCTGAAACTGGGTCTGTCCCGGAAGCTAGCAGGAAACCAGGCACATAAACACCGCTAAATAAATATCCGTTGCATAGACCCATTTTAAGAAAGGGATTTTGGTACAAATGATTTAATGCTTCAGCATGTTGGGTCTCCTGAGCTGTAAAAATCAGAACGTCTCATAAAGGATCACCAGTGTGAATATATTCTAACACAGTACAGAATTATTTTAGTGGGGCCATGAAATAAATTTCATGGTAAAACAATTTCCAAGTGAAATTTCCAGGGAAAAATGGCAGTGGAACTTTTACGGATCATGACCTTACTTATGATGCAAACCCCATTCGTCCCAATCGAGGGTCTTATGTCATACAATTCTCTTCTTGTCATTTTGAAATAATCACATTTTCCTAGAGCCAATTTTACAAGTGATGAATACGGTAATTCCCCAATTTGTATGAAAGCAGTGTATGAAATTTCTCCGAAGTAAGATGCTGCAAATTCCCAGTGTAATATTTTGGAGCATTTGAGCTCAACCATCACAAGACAGGCTCACTGTGTGGGATGGTGATGAGACCCTTAAAGGAGCTTTGGGAGGGGCTGATGGGAAGCCTGGTCACCTGGCTCTAAGTTCGTAGGTTGTGAACCTGGTCCCAGTGCCAAGCCATCCAGTGTCCTTCTCTTCTGACACAGAGCGGATAATGCCACCTACTGGGTCACTCCCGTGGCTTTAGTGCATGCCCTGCATTTGTGTTTTTCCTCTGTGAAAATGCCTTGTTCATTATCGTGGGACATATACACGCAGTATGAAAACAGGAACAGATAAGTATAACTGTAATATTTGTATCATGTATATGACATTGTGTGTAGTATGACCCTAAAATCAATGAGGAAGAGACCTACAAAGTTTAAGTGATTTGCCCCAGGTGTGGGAGGGGAAAGGGAAAGGTATCAGTATAAGTTATCTCCCTTGTCACAAAATCCTCTCTCTCTCGGTGACAGAAGACGTGAATGGAGTTCAGAGTCACTGTCTAATTGTCTTGTATTGACACGTTTTCAAAACTGTCTGATCCAAATGCATAGCAAGAACTGTTAATGGCTTGGTAAAACATGTATGTATACATTCACACGTATATACGTAACATAGGTACACATGTGGTAAGATTCACACATGTATATTATTTATACTTATCAACCCATAACATATACTTATTTATAAGGGTTTGGTGTCAGTACAAGACAATTAGACAGTGACTCTGAACTCCATTCACATCATCAGCGTCTGGGGCTTCCTTCTCCAACGTCAGGCAGAACTCCCCCCGTGGGTCGCCCAAGAATCATGCACTGGGAGAGACTGTGCGAAGCTGACCCGTTACAGGTTGAGTGTGTCCATTTATGTCTGATGTTTCCTGAAGGTTCCTGAATTGGAACACTTGGATTTATTACTGTTATCACTGCCCGTTCTTATGGTCTTGAGCTTGACAGAATAATGCCCTTACACAAACACACACATCTTTTTAACCGTACATAATAGTGTGTGTGTGTGTGTGTGTGTGTGTGTGTGTGTGTGTGTATGCATGCACATACATCCTTAGCTGGTAAAAATATTTTCTCAAGCACGAAGCATAGCTGATCTTTGGTTGTCCTACAACTGAACTGGGGGAACACTGACCTCGATCCTATAACCTTCTTCAATTTGCAAGTATTGGCTTTTATGTTGCTGGCATAAGAACATGAAAACAAGAGACTTGTTATGTTGGATGTCTACACATACTCAACCCAGTGTTTGTTCTTGTCTTTGATGGAGGTGTAAGGCCATGATCTAGACCACTGTTGTCCAACCCAATGCTCATGTTAACACACTCACCACGTGTCCCAAGAATCTTCTTTTTTGTAAGTGTATTTATTTATTTTGACAGAGATAAAGTGTGAGGAGGGGAGCGGCAGAGAGTAGAGAGAACCCAAGCGGGCTCCACGCTATCGGCACAGAGCCCAACTCAGGGCTCAATCTCATGAACCGTGAGATCATGACCTGAGGGGAAATCAAGAGTCGGTTGCTTAACTGAATGAGCCACCCAGGTGCCCCAAGAATCTCCTTTAATCGTATTACTGTAGGCTTAAATTACTTTCAAATAAAGGATAAACATTGTACTTACCTAAAGATCATTCAAATAGTTAAACAAAAGTAAAGATTCATGTTCAAAAACCATATGTAACGTTTACAGGAGTAAATCAGAAAAAAAATATACAATTTTTACATTTCAAAAGAAAAGTTTGTATGTTGTGCAGGCCTTTCTTCTCCCCACCAAAAATAAGTTATGCGTGTGTATATATAGACTGCATATATGGGCATATGTAATATATATAGTATATATTATACACTATATACTATGTCACTATATATAGCATACATAATATATACTATATGTATACAATATCTTATGTCTCATAGTATATATTATGGTACATATATGTTATATACTATATATGTGTCATTATTTTTATATGGTGTGTATATATGTAATATAGCCATAATTATGTATATCTATATAATTATATATTTGCAATATATATAGCCTAATAAAATTATATACAGTAAAAACCTTGGTTTGCAAGCATAACTAATCTGGAAACATGCTTGTAATCCAAAGCACTCATTCATCAAGTTAAAACTTATTAGAAAGGTTTGCTTATCTTGCGGAACACTGACAGAATGAGTTACTTGCAATCCAAGGTTTTACTGCGTATGATTTTATATATATATATATGATAAATAAAATTATATATAATTATGTATAATATATATTTAATAGCCAGTATTACAGTATATACTAAGCGCACACACACACACACACACACACACACACATATACACACACATATATACTTATATAAGCACACATGAATAAGCAAGTAAGACTTGCTACTGATCGGGGCACCTGGGTGGCTCAGTCAGTTAAGCATTCGACTTTGGCTCAGGTCATGATCTCACGGTTCATGGGTTCAAGCCCCGAGTTGGGCTCTGTGCTGACAGCTTGGAGCCTGGAGCCTGCTTCAGATTCTGTGTCTCCTCCCTCTCTGCCCATCCCCTGCGTATGCTCTGTCTCTCTCAAAAATTAATAAACATTAAAAAAATGTATACCTCAGTATGATTTTCTAAACTTTATCACAGTCTATTTTCCCTTACTCTGTGTGCTCAGGTCTCCCAAGTGGAGTGTTCCCCATACATGAGATAAACAGCACAGGCTTCTACTTTTCATGCCAAATGAACAGAGAACAATAAAAAAAAAGTGAGTCCACATTGATAAGCACAGTTCCTAGAAGTCAGCAAGATAGAGTGACCACTTTCTTCAAATATTGTTTAGAAAGAATCAGATTACCCAGGACCCTTTGAGATTTATAGGAGTTTATAACAAATTCTCAAATGTGCCATTTTGTTTTATCTTCAACTGGATGTGGGGGTGGTGGGGGGAGGAAGCAGGTCTAACCAACATTTGTCCCTCTTTGGCAGGTCAAAATGCACACAAATTAAGTGGCTTGTGTGAGGTCACTTGACCTTCATTTGGCCAGTGCAGGAGAAAATGTCAGGTCACCTGACTCTGACCCATAGGTGCTGGGGTGTTTTGCTCGTATTTAAACACATGCTTTGCAGGCTAACAAGCTTCCTTAGCACAAAGATCCAACTCTTTTCCTTTCCCTAGAGGTTCAGTGTAGATTTATCTCCATTGTTGAAAAAGGAAGAGGGGTTCTTATTTCACTTATTGATGTATCTCTTGTGACCAAACATTGATTAAAAAAAATGCCCTCAATTGTTGCCCCTTTTTACAATTCTGTAAGAAAGCACTTACAGATAGGGTTTTAACACTGTCATTATTTTAACACTATCATTATTTTTCTGGACACGCACCTTTAAAAAGACCAGTGGGACCACAGTTACTATCATCATCCGTTGCACCCAAGAAACAAGGCAAATATGGCCCTTATGTTTGTATTTTGCACCTGTAGCTCAGTCCTAAATAAGGGGTCAATGAGAAGCTGAAGGTGTATTTTTTTTTTTCTCTCTCCGTGCCTCTTGGCACATTAAAGATCATACTGTCTCTACCTTCTGTACCAAGGGGACAGGCTAGCGTCTGGTTTTAGACTGAAAGGATGCACAATAAAAAGAGACATTCTGCATAACCATAGTTTATAGTGAAAGCATTATTTCATATTATTTCAAGAACTGAGCCTCAATACTAGATTTTGTTTGCAACAGACTAGCAACAAACACATGATTTTTTTCCCATTAAAATCTAAGAGATGTTTGTTCCCACCACAAACTATGTTCCACTTTCTCTCAGACGCAGTTGTTTACAGAGTGTGGTTGATACATGCCTGTTCCAGTCACTTAAACGGGCCTCTCCAATAGGCTTCTTCTAGATGGAAGATGCCTCACCGGTCCACACCGGACTTGTTACCGTAAAGAACAAGGGGCGGGTCAAGAACTACCTTAGTTCCCGCTTCTTTTGATGTCCCATGGGCATTATGGAACAATCTGTAAAAATTTAGGATAAAACAGAATAGGGTTCATGACCAACTTACGAGCACGCCTCTTAGGAAACTCACTTCCGAGGTGATTTTGGTATTATGGTTCAAAAGAAAGTACAAAGGAGGATGCTGTTCCAAATAGGATGTGTTTGGAGATGCAGGAAAAGGATGTGACAGAATCAAGACATAGGTGTGGGTTTTGTGGAAGTAAAATAGTTAGCAAGAAAAATCCCCATAACAGGTTGAAAGGAACGAGTGTGACTTTAATCAAAGGGACACAGTCCCACTTTTATTCACTTATTTCTAATTTTCCCTCTTCGTTGTTCATCTGAGTTCACAAGGATATTTCTCTTAAAAAAAATTTTTTTTGGAATGTTTATTCATTTTTGAGAGGCAGAATGTGAGCAGGGGAGGAACAGAGAGAGAGAGAGAGAGAGAGAGAGAGAGGCAGATTCTGAAGCAGGCTCCAGGCTCTGAGCTGTCAGCACAGAGCCCGACGCGGGGCTCGAACTCACAAACCATTGAGATCGTGACCTGAGCCGAAGTCAGATGCTTAACTGACTGAGCCCCCCAGGCGTCCCCGCGAGGATATTGTTAGTAAAGTGCTTCAGCACCCCACAGCCTAGAGCTGTGGGACAGGACGCACGTGCACGCACACACACACACACACACACACACACACACACACACATGCATGGTCTACTTCTCTAGTAAGAAAGGAAATAATAGCAAAATATGGATGAAATCAAACTGCTATCCCCCATGATGGTGAATTCAAGATAATGGCTACAGCATCCAACTGTATGGACATGTAGCGAAGATCCTGCCATCTCTAATGAGTAAAACTAGCATGGGCTCAAACCATGCACTGTTAAGGGAACCACTGTGATATTTGCTTATGATAATTATATTGTGGGCTCATATAATGAAAGTCAGATTTCTGATATTTATTCATAGGACTATTGCATTATGTCTCTCCAACATTTCTCTCAATGTTACAGGGCAATTAAGCACATTATGGTAGATGAGAGAATGGAACATGAGGAACTTTATGGCTTGTTGGTGGAAACACCATGAGGAGAATCCATACATTCTGGGAATCTTGGTTCCAAAGTGCACACTATTCCTTCCTACTTTATTTTCCCCAGAAATCCAGTGTTCAAGGCTCCCAGGAGGACAGAGGTAAATGTAGGATTTAATTCTCGTGGCTTACGATTCAAGGTCATCATTCCTCTAATTTTGTGCCCTGAACACCAACAAAGATAGCGTCATTTTAAAGTTCCAGATCATTTCTTACATAACTGTCAGCTGCTAGTTTTTTGTTGTTGTTGTTGATAAAGGGGACAATTAAGTGTTTTTCTAGCACACATGGATCACCCAACATTCAGATACTTTTGCATACTTTGTGCAGACAGGAGGTCAGTTGTTATTTTCCCTAGTTACCCCCGATAATCAATTTAAAATACAAAACGTCAGGGGCGCCTGGGTGGCTTAGTCGGTTGAGTGTCCGACCTCGGCTCAGGTCATGATCTCATGGTTCCTGGGTTCGAGCCCCATGTGGGGCTCTTTGCCGACAGCTCAGAGCCTGGATCCTGCTTCGGATTCTGTGTCTCTCTGTCTCTCTGGCCTTCCCCTGCTTGCACTCTGTTTCTCTCTCTCTCATAAATAAACATTAAAAAAAATTAAATATGAAACGTCAGCTCTCCACATTGTAGAATATCTACATAACCAAGACGCACATCTTAAACTGTTAGTTTGTGCCTTATCCCTGTTAGTGCGTAGGATCCATTTATATGTGATTAAAAGGGGATTTGGAAGAAAGGTGAAAAGTTTTGCTGTGATGAGCCACATTTAGGTCCATAATAAAAATGAGGCTAACAGGTGTGAACGGCGACCAGGTGTCCTGTTAACTTCTTTCTTTCTTTTTGTTTGTTAGGACTTTGCCTGCTCCCGGGATCTGGCATCCGTTACCTGGATGCTTGTCTCAGTGGTGTTGAGGGCAGAGGAGGGAACTCCCGAGACAACCACTGACCACTGTTGTCTTTGACCCTGCGCACATCTGGGAAGCGGGGCTCCCCGGAACCCCCATGGGGACAGCTCAATGCGCCGGGGCTCATGGCATTGTGATGGTGGATGGCTCCTATTTGACCAAGCATGAGCTGAGGCCACACGGTTCAGGTGGCCAACACACCTGCCTATGAAGTCGCCTCTTCTCTGTGCTTTCTCCTCATTCAAATGCTGCTTCTTTCAAAAGCAGGCTTTATAACAACACGTAGGGTCAACATTTACAGCGGGTCGCATCTCCCTCTCCTTAGGTTATAAATTACTTACAGTGGGTCCTGGTGTAACTCTGTCCCCTTTATGTTGTCTTACCTTAACAGGCCAAGTTTCCTGTTCTATATCCATCCATTCATGTGAGAGGCCGGCATAGCAGGTGTTTAAAAATAGTACTTCAGTAAAATGAGATCCCAATGATTAACGACACAAAAGGAACCTAAAATTGTAAGTAAGACAATAGGTGATGCTGATAAATTATTTTTTTAAATAAAGGAACACTCTACAAAATCATATAGGCATCTGAATGTGTGTGTGCAGGTGTGTGTGTGTGTGTATGTGGGCGTGTGTCTACATGGAAAGAGCTCTAAAATTTAAAGCTATCACTTTTCTCAAGACAGAAATGACAGACTTTTTTTTTTTATCTTCCAAAATTCCTACAGGAGACATAGATTTCCGAACCAACTGGCTACATTACAGAATAGTTGATAAGCACAGCAAAGCACAACAGATCTTACCACTGACGCTGTGTAATGCTTCCCATATTTGCAATTGGGCATCAGGTGATTTCCCAGTTTTTCAAGAGACATCTCCACTGCTGTACGTTGGGGTACCAGAAATGTATCTCCCCATTTCCTCCCTACATCAACGGACGCACTCAATACCAAGGTCCTGCATTCGGGACCTGAGACGAGGGACTTGGATGAATTTGCTTTTCAAAGCTTCTCCCAGCTGAACCCGCTGGCAATTTTTCTCAATACCCAGAAGCCCCCAAGTCATTTCTATTAGGAGCCTCTGACCTCAGACACTAGAATGAAGACTTTAATGCATCCCACCTGTTCATTCTGGCCAGCTGCTTCTCCGCCCTGGCCAAACGTGGAAGAGGACGCACCCTCCCCATTTTCTCTCAAGCCCTTGTCTGGAGGAAAACACAATTATTTGTAGGTTTTCTAAATATGCGGGTAGTCGCTTTGTGAAAAGGTAGAGTCCTAAAAGACCTCTCTCTCTCTCTATATATATCTATATATATCTCTCTATAGATATCTATATATCTCTCTATAGATATCTATATATCTCTCTATAGATATCTATATATCTCTCTATAGATATCTATATATCTCTCTATATATCTCTCTAGAGATATCTATATCTCTCTCTATATATCCATTTATTAAAATATAATCATGAGCATCTGCAGAGAAAGTATTGCTTTTGCTTCCTTAGCAGAGACTTGATTTACGAGTTTTTTTTTTTTTTCTAATCAGGTGGTCCAGAAGAGGTAAGATGATGAGATGAGAACATTTTGAGGCAGTTGTGAGAAGGAAATGAAGAGCCCTGCCATCTGACTGCTTTGAACTAGTCTGATGGTTCATGGCTCGGTCATGTTGGGCTCCGCTAAAAGTGACCCAACGTCTACTTTTACTCCAGTTTCTTTGCTGATGACAAGTCTGGACCTGTTCCGCTCCTCTTGCTTCCTGCCGAAACATCGTACACCACAAATTATCCTGAGGGTAACTAATCCAGAACAAATTCTTGTTCCCGAAGCCCTCTTAACGCCGCCCTGTGTAAGCCCAAACGCTCCTCTCTGCCGTGTGAACGGCTCACCCAGATGGCTCACTGTTCTTGCGTGTGCCCTGCCTTTGCTGCAAGTGACCAAATTCGAGCTGGATGCCAGAAGTGCCCCTGGTCATCTCTGACCACTGGGCTGTATCAGTTCTGGAACACAGGGCTGTAAAACGGCTCTACCCCTCTCCCTGTCCCCACCACCTCGGAGAAGGATGGTAATTCATTTCTCACGTTGCTTTAGCTTTCCACGGAACAGCTTTCACGGCGCCCAGGGCCCCCTGATCGTGACCGTCATGGCTACTTCTGAACCCTCTCAATAGTTGGGGACAGTTGGGAACCAGCAGCCTCTCCAGCACTTGAGAAGTTGTTGGAAATGTGGGGACTCCAGCCCACACATCCCCAGCTGAATGCTCACCACTCCTAGCAGATGAGGTTAAGGTTAAGGTTAAGATATCTATATATAGATATATATATATAGAGAGAGATGTCTTTTAGGACTCTATCTTTTCACACAGCGACTACCCGCGTATTTAGAAAACCTCCAAATAATTGTGTTTTCCTCCAGAAAACCTACACTCCCACTGGCACTGGGTACCATGTCCAAAGCCTGCTGCTATTCTGTCCTTTCACTTCACACACCATCCCCGGCACACGGCCTGTGAGGAGGGAGATGGTCGGTAAACGTTTGCTGAGTGAACGCATGAGTGAATGAGTGCATGAATGAATGCATACACTCTTACCATTTTTCCAGTTAGAATGCGCAAGAATGTATATATACATGGTGGAAAAAAATAGTGACTCTCCCTCTAGCTAAAATTTAGTAAAGTTTCGGTTTTAAACATTTTTTTCAATTTTGAATTCATGAACATGGCATTTCCATGAAATACATATTACATATACATATATGTATGAGAATATTATACATTCACATATATATACATGTAATATACACCTATATGCAATATATAAAATATGTATATAAATACATAAAAATGTATTGCAGATTATGTAATACATGGTATATATTTTATGTTTTATGTATTTATATAAATACATGCTATATATTTTGTTATGTATTTATATAAATACATGGTATATATTTTATTTTTTACTTATATATTAAATATAAATATAACATATGTTGTATATAATATATAAATGAATGTGTCATACTGTGAATACTAATAACATTTATGTTTTCCTTTATATAATTATAAGATAAATACTATAATTATATTACAAATAAAATATATGATGTAAATTCTGTATATACAATATTTCTGTAATATATCAACTTAATATGCAATATATTATAAAATATATTTTTATATTATACAGTATGCATATATCATATATGCTATATTATATATTATGTATAGTTTATACCATATAAGCATATAATATGTAGTTATAATAAAATATAATAGGAAGTATACTACTAAATCATTATTATGTAACATATTACATATCTATTTATCTCCCGTTTGCCTCATACTAGCAAATGACCCCAATGAATATGTAAAAACCTTCAGTGCTCAACTGCAGCAAACAGTCACAGGATTTGTTGGGTTTCTTTCTCTGACCATCGGCTAATGCACGAGGACACGCGTGCACCTGCATTAGAAATTCCTGCTGTCTTCCTTACTGGTGGAGTTGGGGCTCTGAAGCACACTACCTTCGTTTGAACCCAACTTGTGCTGCCTGGCGGCCACAAGTTCCCGACTCTCAACCTCTTCCACTTTGAAGGAGGGGTATTACAGGTGCCTGTGCCTGGGGGCTCTCCCGAATGTTAATTAAAAGGATAAGAAACAGCCAGATGCACTTGTGAGGACTTGGCCAATTCAGGAACCTTCAGGAAACATCACCATCACCCTCCGGGGCTTCCTTCTCCAACGTCAGGCAGAACTCCCCCCGTGGGTCGCCCAGGAATCATGCACTGGGAGAGACTGTGAGAAGCTGACCCGTTACAGGTTGAGTGTGTCCATTTATGTCTGATGTACCGCGTAGCTTTTAAAATGAAAACAGCAGTCAAAGGGGTAGGAAAAGTAAATAACATAGGCCACCTACAAAAAAAAGGATGGACGCGTAATTATGTGCACAAAGCATTAGAAAATACTGTGATATTTTATTATTAAAAATGCTGCTGAAAAGTTTATACATATGTGTCCAGCCATATATATCTTCTATCATTACTTAAGGCAAAATCAAAAACAAAATTTCAAAATAATAACCCAAGAAACCATTAAACCCTGCGTGCCTGTGAAGGTCAAGGATAAAAGCCTAGGAAAGTGTTTTTTTTTTTTTTTTAACTTATTTTCTTTTTCTCATTTTTTTCCTCATTTTTCTCTTTTTTATAGATAGCAAGTATATTTTATTCTCATAGAACTCTATGAAGATTCTATAACTTCTTTCCATGTAGAAATAAGATATCATTTAAGGTGTATTAAATTTCTTTTGATCATATCCTCTGTAAAAGCTATTCACTTAACAAGAACTCTTTTTTTTTTCCTTATCCAAATGTCACAAGCCTGATACATTACTGTGCATATTGCTAGCAGAAGACAATTGGAAATACTAAACAAATATTGGAATTCACATTACAAACATACCAGACCCACACTGATGCCAAGCATCACCTCTCGGGTAGTTGTATGGACAGTCTATTTGCCGTACCCCGCTGGGGGTAATACATAGCTGGCAGAAATGACCTGACAATACCTTTAGAAAAGGATGAACTGGGGACAAAACTTGTACCCGTGACACGTCTAGCTGCAGGAAAGGATTGTTGGTTGGCCATGTGCAAAGTGGGGATTATAATAGTTCACATATGTATATACAGAGACCCACTCTCAAATCTTAACCCAGATGGACGACAGAATTTATCGTGGGACTTCTATGCACCTGTAAGAACTGTCTTTTGCTAAAGGGCGTTTTCGAAGACGTTGGTATCGATCGTTACTGTTTTAGTGTAGGGGTTCAGTACTCGAGCGTTGTGCCAAGGGGCAAGGACGCTGGACTTATCTTGTGGAGCATCCCCAACGTAGCAATGACTTGTAAGCCTCGCTTTCTGAAATAACCATAGTCAAGCCCAGAGACAGGATTTTCAAACATCTTTGGCTGCTACTTCCTGATGTTGCAATAACTCTTGAAAGACAAACTATAAAGTAACCATTGTTCTTTTCCCTTCCACCGGAGGAAACTCAAAATATTCCTTCAGATAAAATTAAAAGGACAGTGGGAATGTGAGGAGGTGTTGGGGGCAAATGTCCAGTCCCCAGCTTGCCAATTTTAAGTGGGGCGAATAATTTCCGTAACTTATCTTGACAGCGAAGGCGACCCTAACTTTGCAGAAAAACCCATGCAGAGGGCTTTTCACGTTCTGTCCTTTCACGTGGGTTTGTTTTCTCCCCGTACGATTCATTGACCAGTGACTGATACACAAGTCTCACAGTACTTTAGACAAGCATATGTGTTATCCCATAAACGATGTAAGGAATAAAAAAAAAATCTTGCTTCCTGATAAATAAGGGACTTACTGCTTAAAGAAAAAACAGGAAACACACATGCCCTCCTTCAATCTGATTAGCTAAGCTGAGCAGGTAGCCCGGCACCCACAGCCCTTTCTGCAGCTGCTGGGGAACACTGAGCCGTATTTACCCGGCGGGGCATGGCCCCACCCCCACCAAAGGCAAGCTTTCTTTCCTTTTTGGCAGGACCCCTGGGGGTGGGCAGCAGGTCTCCCTAAACATATTCAAAGAACCACAACCATAGACCAAGACTTGTATTTTGTTTTTTGTTCCTGCAGTGTCTCTGTGTGTGTGTGTTTCTAATTCAGCAAGCTTTACATAAACTCCACGCTGGGGATGGGGGATCCATCTAGGTGGTGCAACTCCATGGAGGCTAACACACACAAAAATAAAAGTTTGCTAACACAACGGTTGGTCTCGTAACAATGCTGTCGCATGCATCCCAGAAAGGGGGGTGAAGAGCCCCACCACACAGACAGTCTGGGTCCGCTGTGTGACACCACATCGTCCTACAAATGAAATGCGTTAGAAAACCCCATGTGTTTGCTTACCACAAGGAATTAAGAACATCCTCCTGTGTCCTGGAGGAAACAGAGGTGAATGACTAATGTATATATATATATATTTATATACATACAGACCACAATGGAAAGCACAATCTTGCTAAAAGGTCTTTCAAACTGAAAACACCAATAAAAGCTTTTTTGTTGTTTTTTTTTTCCTTTCTCTGTGTGTCTTTTTGTTGAAACTCACAGCTATATACATTTGTTTTTTTCTTTTTTTTTTTTTACAAAGTTCCTTAAATACAGTTCAGGCTGGCGAAACACCTCTTTGCACAGAACTATACATATGTTACTGCATAGTCGGCTCTTGTAATAATAAAATTCTACTTCTCCTTCTGTCTGGATGATAGCTCCATGCACTGGGTAAAATCCCACAGACTCGTCCTTCCCTTAAGTAGAGCCACCCGTCGTATGGCACATATTGTATTTTTCAACTGTTAATTAAAAAAAATTTTTTTCTTAAGTGTCCCTGGCTGAGTCCCCAAAGTGTCAGCTTCTATTGTTAACACGGGAAGCATCCAGGTCCTGGAGACGGTGATGTCCTAGCCACACTAAACGTTCTCTGGAGAGGTGGAGATGTTAAAGCAGTATTGTAACAGCAATGTATACTTTTTCACATTTCATAGGGTCAGAAGTAGATCTTGTCGTACTGGGAAATGCCAATGGGATGGGTCTACAGGGACACGATGGTGGCCCTGTTCTTTTTGTCTTATGTCACTGGGATGACCCACACTCCTCGTGGGCACACGTTGCTTCTCACTTTCTCCCTCTCTCCAGTGGGAAGGAGCAGATGTAGCGGAAAGGAACAGCAAAGCTATACTCTAGTGGTCGAGTGTCCGTGGGGGAGATTGGTACTGTTTTGTCCTCCGCTGAAGGTGTTGAATGTGTGCAAAGGCTGCATGCCCGTCAGTGTGTTTGGGATCATGGTGATGGTATTTGGTGTCATGAGTGGGATGTCATCTGGAGACCTGCGCAGCGTCAGGGTGTAGTCTGGAGGACAGGTGAGCCTCAGCGTGTCGTGAGCCTGCAGGGACTCACACTCGTGGTCATGTTCCAGCTGCTTCATCTGCAGGGACATGATCTCTTCGTTCTGGATGTGAGCGATGTCGTTTGTGGTATTCCTCTGGGGACTGGGGCGCCTGTGCGTCTCGTGGCGTCTCTTGTCCTTCTTGTAGTACAGAGCCGCAAATGCCAGAATGTTGAGGAAGAGCAGGGAGGCCCCCACGGCGATGGTGACGCTCAGTTCAGTGGAATAATCCCGTTTGGTTTCGATGAGGACGGTTGTGTCCTCGGGCCCTGTCTTATGAGGGTCCTTGGAGTGTTTGGGGTTGTTAGCAGGAGTGATGGCTGGGCGTTTGGTCGTGGGCCATATCTTGGCGGGAGACCGCCGGGTTCCATAGGGGAAGGAGGTCATGTCGGGAGGAGGGACCTTCGTGGTTGTTGACACGTACTGGAATATCTCATTCAGGTTGTGCAGGTGGGGAACCAGTTCCAGCCAGAAAGCCACCTTGGTAGCTCGGTAGTGATCCCTCACTCTGGGCTTCAGGCCAATATGTAGATAGAGCTGGTCTTTGGGGTTATACTTGGACCAGGCCACTTCCTCAAAGCGATTGGGTTTTGTATGAATGAACTTGGTGTCCTGAGGAACAGGCTGATTTGGGTCACTGGGGACAGAAGGAAGAGAAAAGAGGGAAAAAAAGGTCACACCCTTCGACATGTGACAAGTAAATCTCGCCATCAAACAAAACAGGGAATTAGGACCATTTAATTGAGCTCACCAAGACCTGTTTATGAATACCAAGTACTCAAATAGCAATGGACACACTGTGGTTTAATTCAACCATGGCTACCATTTTGTATTTTCTTTAAAGTCTTCTCTTCCTTTTATTTTAAAAATAATTCCTGGTGGCAGAGGTCTGGCATTTTCATAACATTTCTACTATTTTTTTAAATGCACCAAATGATCTTCAAAAATAAAAAAAAGTAAGAAAAAATGGGTGTAGGAAATTTTTTCAGTATTTCAAGTTTAGCTACTCTTGAGCCATAAATCTCAACCAAGGCGTGTTGTCCACACAGGGACATTTGGCAATGTCTGGGGACATATTTGGTTGTCATGTGTGGACTGTACCGCCATGAATGAGTAGAGGGCACAAACATCAATAGTATTGAGGTTGAGAAATCCTGATTTAGAGGCAATTGTTCAAAAAGTAGCATTTTCTTTCTTGCACCAGGGTGGCTTCTGAGGTGGACAAACACATACTGAAGTTTTAAGAACTAAAATTGTGTTAAAAATCAAATAAAAATAGGACTTGCCATTGCAAAATGTGAAGACATGGTGAAATGAAGGCACCACGAGTTTGCTGTCTTTTTGAAAGAGGAATAGTTGAATATTTGAAAACCTTTCCAAGACTGAGCCATGTAAATATCAAATAACATTCCATTAATTCTAAGAATGGTGATAAGATCACAGCTTTACATATGGTGAAGCTAACATGTTTAGGAGAAGTAAATCACGGTGCAAGAAATTGAGAGTTTTTGTAGATGTTAAGTGTGCCAAGCCAACCCTGAACCCAAGAATTGTCTTGTTATTTACATAAATGGGCACAGGCAGAAAGGGAATCACCAAAATTAAAGGGAAATCCAGAAAACATGGTACTTTAAACATCTTTGCCAACAACTCTTTTCTTTTACTATAACAAAGAACCTCCCCAAAATATCATATGCTCATTTCTTCCATCTATTTTTACGGTTGGCAAAGTGAAGTGTAAAACATATTTCATCTTAATGTTCATTTGTTTTGAAAATTTTGAAGTCATGCACAGTAAAACATCACCTAATAGACAACACTGAACGTTCAGACGTCATGGACAAGCCAGAGAAAGTTGGGATGTGCACACACAGATCTGGCTCTTCTCACTTCTGTTTTCCATGGAACAACGTTCTGGCAGCATGGACAAAGCTGCCTCTAGCCACTGCCTATATGCTCACATGCCAGAACACTGGCCAGAAGTCCTACCTGAAAGTCTCAAGTCCACACACATGACCGTACATTGTGCAGGATGCAAACGATACCCTGGCCAACTGGTGCATGCAGCCTTTGCTAAAAGAAGGACACTTGTCTTCAGTCTGAGGCTGTCGAAATCATCTCCAGGCATTAAGCTCTGAGGCTCTCCCTCATTACAGCTGTGAAATCTTGCACAAATTTCTGAAGCCTCTCTGGGCCTCATCATCCTCATCTACAGAATGGGTGACGATACTGGGATTAGAAGTAATTGATGGAGGCTCAATAATCATAACAAAATGTTTGGAAAATAGTGACAGCCTAGTAAATATTATCCCCTTCGGCCAATATTCAAAGTAGAATGCCTAAAAATTGCTTAGGGAGGGAGAGAGGACTGTAAAGTAATATACTGTAATACCCACAGCATGTACAGGGTACCATAATCTGCATATAGTATATGCCATATAAAAGTATACTGTTTACCACCGTATATATGGTATGCTATACATTGTAAATAATATACATCATAGCATGTATATTACATGGTACATAGTACACATCACAGTATATTATATTACATATTGTATGTATTGAATACTACAGTATATACAGTATAGTATATACTTCATATAGCATATACTCTATACCACAGGATTTATGGTATATACTATATGTTATATACAGTATATGCTTCATAAAAGTATAATGTAGAATATATACTCTGTGAAAGTATACTATATATCATAGTATATACTGCATAATGTACACTATATATATGGATATCTGTATCACTAGATACATAGCTATATATAGATACATATAATTATATGTAAATATAACTATATACACGGCATACAGAAAAAGAAATTTTACTACTTAACTGAGTGCACACTCACTTTTATTTTACTCATGGGATCAAGAAAAAAGAATACACATTTGTAGATCCTAATGCATGAGTTTTCTTTTTTATCTGTTCATTTATAAACATTAATATATTTAAAATCTTTTTATCTGATTTTTAAAAATACTTGCATGTTTCAGAAACATGTTGGATTCAATATAGCAACTCGTGTTTCTTTTATTTGAGTCTTCTGAAATAAATTTTTGAAAAAATTCCTATTTAATTGGAATCTGCCATGGAAACTTTTGTCACCGATTTTTATTTTCTAAAAGCAAGGAAAGGTGGTAAGGATTCCTACTATTTTTCCATTGATCTGATTTCACTGAATTGGGTCTATTAGCTGTGTGACCTTTTATTAAGCAGAGGGCATCTAGGAAAAAGAGTATTCTGTTCATGTTGGATATTGGACTCTTTTTGATGAAATTCGGTGTGCATTTGAAAGGTAAAGAAACACATTTATTTTGTTCTCAAAGAATAGAGCAGAGGATTTTGAAAATCCAGATAAGTAAGCTTTAGCCTGATACAATCTATCTATTAAAGTTCTTGGAGGTGCACGGTCAGAAGCCTTAAACCAAGATAAACTCACAGAGCTTATGAAAGTCCATCATTTTCCCTTGTCAAACACTCCAAAGACAGCAAGACCTCTAAGTGGGATATCAGTGTCTTGCTTTTTAGACTTGACTTCCGCATATGGCATGTTTTAATTTCCATGAGTAAAATTAAAGATCGTGATGATTAAGGATAAAAGCAATGGACGTATCTTCTCTCCCTAGTGAAAACCTCAATGCTACCTGCATCCACATTTCCCAGCACCTGAGACACACATTTTCACCTGTCACAATTTATTTGAGACATCATCTTGGCGGAGGATAGTCGAGTGCATTTCTAAGCCCTTGTGATCCATGTTATTTGCTAGAGATAGGTAATATGATTCCTTTGGAAACATCAGTAAACTCTCTGATGGGCTCCTTTTGATGGCACAAGATTCTCCTCACACCTAGCGTAACGTAGTACCTGGTATTTGTTACCAGATGTCTAAGAAGAAGGCTACCACGTGCACCTACACAACAGGTCAAGATGTTCATTCATTCTGCTTACAATGCTTTTTGGCCGTAAAGGTCATTTTAAGACCAGACACGGGCTGCAGTTCTCTCTAAGCCACGCACCCTAAGGGCCTCTTGAGTTTTCGCAAAGGTTGAAAATAAACTCATCACAGGATACCAACAACGTCAACAGTCAAGATAGCATCTCATTAGGCCTACACCGAGAGCCTTGGTCCTGAGACTAAGTCAAAAAAGTGGAATCTGTGTTGGTTGCATTTGCCATGCCAGAATTATCTTTGCATTATCTGAACTCCAATGGCATTTAAGTAAGGCCCTCGATGGACAATGCATCATCTGGTTCCTTAAAGTGCTGATTGTTGCAATATGTCCTACAGAGACCAACTTTTCTTTGGTGTCCCCACAAAAGAGTTCAGACTGAATCGGTGTTTGATCCACAAGCACCTGGATTCTATGGACCAGTCAGGGCTCGCATTCCCAAAGAGATTTTCTATGACACAGGTTGTAATTCTTTCTAAGCCTTTGTAAACCTTGGGATTAGTTTTCACTTTTCCTTGACATTGCTTTTCATTTAGCAAAACTTTCCACATCGGCTTTATTTTTAGGCTAGTACTTATTGTTTTGGCCTATGTTGTTCTTTTCCAGCACTGTTTCGGTTGAGTCTTCTTTTTTTATTTTTAACATTTATTTTTGAGAGAAAGAGAGTGTGAGCAGGGGAGGGGCAGAGAGAGAGAGAGAGAGAGAGAGAGAGGCAAGGGAGGGGCAGAGAGAGAGGGACATACAGAATCGGAAGCAGGCTCCAGGCTCTGAGCTGTCAGCACAGAGCCCTATGTGGGGCTCAAACCCAGGAACTGTGAGATCATGACCTGAGCCGACTGGCACCCTGGCAGCACCTTGGCTGAGTCTTCTAAGCTGGATCATGGGACCTTCCTTCCTTCCCTCCCTACCTGCCTTCCCCCTTCCGTGTCTTCTATACCCATATTCCCAACATTTACTTCTCTGTGATCCACAACAACAAAAAGTTGGCATATCATGTATTTACATTTAAAGACAGACATAAGGTCACACCTGTGAGCTGTGGGTTGTACGAAAAGCAGCACCAGGGTATACGCCTTGCCTAACATCCGAACAGTAAGGAATAGCACTGTGTTGTCTGTAAGGTACAGAAGACTGGAAACAGCAGCCAGTGATAATGGCAAAGCATGTCCTGATGCCATGGACTCCTCTCTCCGTAGACAAGGGCTGTGACAAATGGCTGGGGAGATGTTCTTATCATCTAGCTCCTGTCCCTCTAGTGCTGGTGGGGAGCAGTTGATGGTCTGTGTGTCACGGTCTGAGTATGTGTTCTGAAGAACAGAGTTAACCAGCATGCTCACACTGTGGCGTCAGACATGGTTTATCCTACGTTGTTCCATTACTGGCACCATTTTGGCTCACCTTCCCTGGGACCACTGAAGCAGCCCCCGCCGGGGACAAGGAAATACGCCCCTGCAGAGAGCCTACTGCACCGCTACCCTAATTAAATAAATGAATAGCAACCACCTCTCACGACTTTGCCAAGTATTGACAAATACCTAAATCACTAGACTGCCCACCGTTCCATCCTCTGTCTCCTTGTTCAACTGGCCGCCATAGAAATATTATCCCACACATACTGACGCTGGAAGACTCCACTTTGCATTTCACATTAGAGGAAGTTCTGAGTGACTCTCTTTAAGGATGATTTGAGTCATTTCAATGACCTTTCCAAACGAATGAAGAAAACTGACTGCATTAATATCCCTAAGTATTATTTCAGCCGTGGCCCACAGGCGCTGAGGAAGTAAAAATAGCTCCTGTTTGGATCCAGTCCAGGTTCTTCAGCCTGACATCCACAGCTCTCCATTGTCTTTCCCGTTTGCTCAGGGAGAGCTTGACTCTCTCTGAAGTTCTAGATTCCACTTAGATGACACCTGTTCCCCCAAAGCGGATGTCCTCCCCCTTCCGACCCCTTTTCCCATCTGTTCTGGCTGCTTTGACACCTTCATGAACACATACCATGAATGGTCACACGAATGCCTTTGGCCGTGATTAAGCCCAGGCTATTTAACAGTTCCATCACTACGTTCCCCACACGAGGGTGTGCGCTGGGCACAGAGATCTTAGGAACCAAGCTATGACATGAAAAGAAGCACTCAATAGCAGAATGCTGTGGTATTTTTAATCCTGGCTCAGCCTTTGATAGGTCTTGGTGAAAATATCCATTTCGCGCTAGGAGATCTTTCCCGTCGCGTGACACTAATTAATTTCCTTTACCGTTCTTCTTTCTTTTTTAAACGCCAAGAGGGCATCAGCCCCAGAGCTCTTGGCAAGGCAAGAGGAGCTAACGAGAATTTAATGGCTTTGTTTGGAGTTTGCCATTTTTTTCATGGTTCAGTTACACTGGTGATGAATGATCACCATGTAAGAAAAATCATATAAAGTCCATTTCCAAAACACATAAGGGAAAGAAGTATGTGGTTTTAACTAAAGCGAGTAAGGATGTTTAGATATTACTTAAAGAGTGCTAGGTTTGGATGAAAATGTAGGGAAAGCAGATGGCCATCATTTGGGAAATCTTTCTGCTTCAAGAGCATGACACTTGGTTAGGAAAGACATCACACACCTGAGTTCAATGACACAACTGGGCATCAATCATCCTGCCTTTAAAAGGGGTGATGAGTTGAATTGTTCCCCCATCAAATTAATACCATATGCCAAAGTGCTGACCCCCAGAATGTGACCTCAGAATGTGACCGTATTTGGAAACAGGGTCATTCCAGAATGACCTCAGAATGTGACCGTATTTGGAAACAGGGTCATTCCAGATGGAATCAGTGAAGATAAGACGGGGCAGGTTGGACGTCTAAACCAATATGACGGATGCCCTTAGAAGAAGACGGCCATCTGCAAACAGACACATAGGGAGGCCACCACATCACACAGACGCAGAAACCACAGTCATGTGGCTGTAAACAGGCAATGCCACAGATAGCCTGCAAAGCAGCAGGAACTAGGAAGGAGCACAAAACTGTCCCCTAGAGATTGTAGAGGGAACTCGGCCCTGCCAACACCTGCATTTTGCATTTCTAGCATCCAGAACTGGGCAACGATAAATGTGTGTCGTTTGAAGCCACACCGTTTGTGGTACATGGTTACAGCACCCTAGGGATGTTATAATAACATCATAAACAAGGGTGACATAAAGATAGTCGTTGACTAGGGGACACCTGGGGGGCTCAGTCGGTTGAGCATCTGACTTCGGCTCAGGTCATGATCTCACGGTTCATGGGTTCGAGCTCCACATCGGGCTCTGTGCTGATGGCTCGGAGCCTGGAGCCTGCCTCGGATTCTGTGTCTCCCTCTCTCTCTCTCTGCCCCTCCCCCACTCGTGCTCGCTCTCTCTCTCTCTCTCTCTCTCTCAGAAACTACATAAACATTAAAAAAATTCGTTGGCTTGATGTCAATCATCTCCTTGTTGAGGAAAGAACCCTTAGGTGACAGGCAAGCATCTGTCCCAAATATCTGTACATCCTCCCTCCCCTACTGCCTCCTATGCCCACTGTGGTTAGACCAAACGTGTAAAATGTGACAGTTGGACGTGGGTATCCATACAATACACTTGCCACTCTATAAACACGCCATACTTTTGCTAAGACCTCCAAAACTCTGAAGACTGTGCACACAGTAACATCTGGAATCGTTGTGAAAGAATGAGCCCTGAGCATTGAGCCCTCAGCACCACGAACCCTGTCTCTAGAGCTGCCTCAGACTCAGGCACTGCGGGCTGCTGTCGTGTGGGTGCCTCTGTCCCACATCTGGAGTGCCACGGGAAGACGCACATTCCCACGGAGAGGGAGAGCATCTCCGATTTTAATTCAGGGCAAGAGGCTCAAGGTTAATGAGAGAAGCCCACCCAGGTAGAACAGAATGATACCTCATTAATTTCCACAATCACGTTGTTAGACAGGAGAAAAATGAAAAGTTGCTGTGACTTTGTAGCCATTTAAAATGCTGGGGAGTCAGGGCGCCTGGGAGGCTCAGTCGGTTAAGCATCCGACTTCGGCTCAGGCCATGATCTCACAGCTGGTGAGATGGAGCGCTGCGTCTGGCTCTGTGCTGATGGCTCAGAGCCTGCAGCCTGCTTCGGGTTCTGTGTCTCCCTCTCTGTCTCTGCTCTCCCTCACTCATTCTATCTCTGTATCTCTCAAAAATAAATAAAAACATTTAAAAAAATTTAAATGTTGGGGAGTCTTCTGATGCCTGGGTGGCTCAGGCGGTTGAGTGTCAAACTCTTGATTTTGGCTCAGGTCATGATCTCACAGTTCATGGGATCGAGCCCTGGGATGACAGTGCGGAGCGTGCTTGGGATTCTCTCTTTCCCTTTCTGTGTACTCCTCACCCACTGACACGCCCGCTTTCTCTCAAAATAAATAAACCTGAAAAAATAAAAACTTGGGGAGACTTTTCTATCCTTGTGTGCTTGGAAGCTGCTCAACAGGATATCGGTGGGACCTGTTGTTATGTGTACCTCTTGTGGGTTTTGTACTACATTTAGCTGAGGTCCTTTCCTGTAAGGTATGTATATACACATATGTATGAAATATATATTTGTTTATGAAATAAATATGTATAAATGATATATAGATGAATAAGTATTTGCCAGTATGTGTATATACAGGAAATAAATCTCATAACTGTAGAGAAATATACATACGTGTGTGTTCATATATAGTATAAACACACATGGATCGTATTTCTTAGATGTATTATGAGACTGAATTCGTTCTCGTGGCTACGCAATAAACACAAATTGCCATGTGGTACACGTGTTTTGATAACCCTACTATTTACCACAGGACACAAGGTCCTATTTGATAACCCTACCATTTACCAAAGGACACAAATTCTGGGATTGGCTTCCAAAGGTATTGCCGTTTACCCCTGAACCCTGGAGTGGCAGGTAGAAACAGACTTTTAAAGATGCAATGAGCACTCTTAGTAAAAATCTGGTTGGCAGAAAACAATTTAAGGAGGAGGAAAAAGCGAGGCTCCCCACCGTTACCGTGTGTGAATGCATCCTGCACTCTGTTCGTCATGGCAGAACCAGACAATCTAGGAGAAGAGGAAGAAAAACCTGCTGTGGGGAAGCACGTACCCGGTTTTGGCAAAATTGGTCCAGTAGGTCATGACCACTGCGCTGAGCATGACGTCGTTCTTGGAGAAGTTGCAACTGAAGAGTTCAGTAGGGCCAATCATGGGGATCCCAAAGACGTAGGGGACTTCGTCACCATGGGCTGAGTCCGCCCAGCTGGGCTTCATTTCACTCTGGCAGTGGTGGTAGAAGGCATAGAAGTAAGTCGGGGAGCCGTACTGAGCATGCAGGTCAGCCGTGGCCACCGCGGGGGCCACCCACTGGTGATCCGTGAAGAGAGCCACCAGGGTCTTTCGCCGCGTCTCGGGGTTTTCCTTGTCTGCCCAGTCCGTGTACATGAACTTGATGGTTTCCCGCAAAGTGTCTTTCCCCTCTGGGTAGCCGTAAAGGTTGTCCACAAAGTTGGACACGGAGAAGTCAAAGTCGTTGGGCGTCACACCATCTTCGTTGTCCACGATGCCGTCGACAAACTTCAAGCCTTCCCCCTGGTTGACACCAAGCATGATGTCGTAATTGAGGAACTCCCCCTGCTCCATCAGGATCTGAGGGTCGTCTGGGATGACGTCCCCGTCGATGACGGGGCCAAAGGAAATGTGGTACGTGGCCGGGGTGATGGTCTGCTGAATGAGCTCCTTGTAGTTCTTATTCCGAAGGCATTCCACCATGTCCGTTGTGTCCAGCATGTTGCAGCCGACTTTATCTGCCAATATCCGCGTGTACTTGGCTGGCTGGTAGTTCACTGCCCAGCTGGACAGTGCAGTCCCGCTCTGGATGATCGCCTTCTGGAACAGACCTGCAGGTGCAACGTTGTACACATGCAAATGAAAACCCGAAAGACAGAAAAGCAGCTTTTACTTAGCAAAGAAGGCTCTGATTGTCTCTCGGGCATGTGAATTTCTGGATACAGTGGCATTCAGCGCTTTCAGGATTTTTTTGCTCATTTCCATCTCCTTCTCTCCTCCTCCCCTTCCCGCTGGACATTTGTTTTATGGGATGTTATTACACACACGCACACACACACACGCACACACACACGCGGTTTAAGAAAATGGTAAAAAAACTTTTAGCTCTAGTGGTAAAAAAATGTGCAATCTGTTTATCACTCCACAATTTAGGGTAGTCTAGCCGTTGGCATCCCCAGATGCTGTTATGAATAAAGCCACCCAGGGTAATCACCTACCTCCCATTCCTTAAAAATATGCTTTGAGCCAGGAAGATGTTAAAGACCATTTTGCCTCACCGGCAAATCCAGGTACCACTTCAACATGCAGAAAAAAAAAATCCACTAAAATCAATTTCAGGGTAAAAATTCAGAGATGTATTTCTGTTTCCACCCTCAATATATTGGATGTATTAAGCTTTCACAACTAAAATATTAATTAAGCTAGCTATTCTTAAAGGAATCCTCACTTGATTGCCCAAGTAAAATGCATTTTTTAAAAAAAATCACTGGTCTCAAAATTGCATCCATTCGAATCCCAGACTTTCCTCTAATGTATTCTGCCACATGTTCAAAATGTCTGTTTCATGAGAAATAAAAAAAAAAAAGGGCAATTTGATGAGTAAAATTCTGTGTGGCTTACAATATTCTCTCAGTTCTGTCTAGTGCATGAATGTTGGGAAGTAAAAAAAGATTTTTTTAAACCCTGTATTTTTCACTACTACAGGACAAGAGCTGATGGGGTATAAAATGATAGCATTCTGTTTCTTATCTCTTCCTGCCATTTTCTTGAATTCCAGCATGATGTAGCTCTCATGTCTCAGGAGACGCTGGCAGAGTAATTCAGCTGGGAGCCCAAAAGTTCGTGCCCTGTAGAGTTTTAAGGTCATGCAAGCAATCAAGTGAGGAAACATGATTGCAATCAGGAAGATGTGATTCTAAAGACTGGAAGATTGCCCAAAGATGACACACAAGAGAAGACGTTAAGTTGATCTGGTTTTGCTCAATGCATCATCAAAGTCATTTGGGGGCCATTCTCCCAGAGTTTATAATGCTCTCAGACATGTACAACTACTGATGTTTGTGTTTGGCTCTAAAGATTAATGTGTTGAAGCCTCTTAAAGAAATGATGTCAATATGTGATCGACTGAAAATTTTCACAAGTTAAAATAATCAGGATTAGAAAAATTTTGCTAGATGTTTTTTTTTTTTTTATCCTGTTACAACTATTGGCCATGACTGACGTAGCTATGTGTTTGTGTGTGTGTGTGTGTTACAGAATATAATTTGTGATAAAGCTTGAATAATTGGATAAAGAAAAATACCACTCATACTTCATACTATAAAATTCAACCAAAATGTTTGGTTAGTATTTTACTGTCATTCCTACTTGGCTATCTATCTCCCCCTCAACGTTGTTTTGTACAACTGTGTCCAGTAGATGCATAGCTTTCACACTGTATTTCCCAGACCACTGTACGTCTTCAGCACAATTCTTAAATATTTTAATTATTGTTCCTTTGAGTAAATGCATGTGTTCCTTATAACTTTGTCTTTTTAATCTTGGAGCTTCTCATTTGATTCTTTGCTATGATACTGTGGCAAACATCTTCAAGAAAACATCATTTTCCATGCATCTGTTGATTGCTTTTTTGGGGACTACATCGCTAGAAGTATAATTCTAAGCCCAACTATCTAGTTATTTTCATAGTGCTCATTACATTGCTGGGTTGTTTTGAAAAGCTGCTGTGTAGAGACGCGACCCATGCCCAGCACGGCCATGGAGCTTGATCACTTCCAACATGCTGATTTAAGTAATTAATGCTCTTCCTCCAATTAGATTTGGTTTCCTGTGTTTGATTACTAAGGAAGCTGGTCCTGACTACTTGCTAACTTGAGAACTGGGATTATACCAGTTGAAAAGTGGGAAAGTCTAAATATTTTCTGGAATGCTATAGGTATTGATATTGCCAACAACCCCTCTAATTGTCCACTGTTTCATTTTTGTAAAAATGAAGTGTTAATATAAATGTGAGCCCGTAATGTGACCTCTCCTTAGACATTATGAAATAATCTATAGCCCTGTCACCTTTGATTTGACCGATGGTTGCTTATGGCTCTTGGACTGAGCATCCTAATAACAGGTGCATTTTGAATCTCCTTACTAAGCCACAAATCTACTGGTCACATCAGTGCCTGTTACTAGTTAAAATTTCTACTCGAGCTGAACATTTGTATTTCCTAAGAGCTACAGAATACCTTGAGAGGAAATCCGAACTTCAACACTGGAAGCCGAAAGTGGAGAAGCAGTTGCTAGGTAAAATACCAAATAGGAGAGACAATCAGGGCTTTCCTGATAGTTGTTCTGTGCGCAGATATCCATGAATCCCGTACAGCCAGTCTATTCTGCACAGAAGATCAAGGCTACCCTCTACTCTGGCACAGTTTTTAATAGCTAAGGAAGAATGGTGGGAATAGGTTTGAATCAGGGTCTGGGAAGTTGGGTTTCTTCCCTGCCTCCATCACTTGCTGTGTGACCCTAGGCAGGTTATACAACCTCTTTGAGCCTCAATTTCCTTTTTGATAAATGAGGGCTTTGGGGTAGATACACTTCAAGGTCCTCTTCAGTTTTTTTGATTCTATTTTATTAAAATTCTATGTATTTATTAGTCTTTAAAATATTTTGACCTTTTCATTCCTTTTGCAAGACTCTTTAAGGAAAAACAAGTAACTCCTTTAAGGTTTCAAGTGCTTTTGATGAAAATGGTTCAAATAAAAATGGTGCAATTCTTCAACCAACCAATGACATGGAAGGAAATATAACATGACCCTGATAATTTAGATCATCACCAAGAATGTTTATTTGCATTTTCCTGGGTTGTTTGTTTATTGTTTTTTTTAATGTTTATTTATTTTTGGGAGAGAGAGACAAGAGCACAAGCAGGGGAGGGGCAGAGAGAGAGGGAGACACAGAATCCAAAGCAGGCTCCAGGCTCCGAGCTGTCAGCACAGAGCCCAACGTGGGGCTCAAACCCATGAACTGTGAGATCATGACCTGATCCAAAGTTGGATGCTAACCGACTGAGCCACCCAGGTACCTCTGTTATGTTTTTGTTTTTGAGGGGGGAGCCAGGAAGTTATTATGAATGCATCTAATTCTAGTTGACTTCTCTCTTAAACCCCTCCTCTCAAATTGCTTGGAACATCAGTCATCAGTGGACACAAGGGAGCCACCCCAAGTTAGTGTGGGTGACCCAACTGACTTTTAAAACCACACGACCATGAGCCGCGTTGCTTATGGAATGTAAAAATGTGCATCTGTCTTCCACATGACTGTTTCTCTTCTGTATTATCTCTCCCAAGTTGAAATGAGAAGGCCTTAAAATTTAAAGGTGACCGAATAAAGTCAGGAAGGCAAAAGCAAAGTGTTGGTCTTCCTATAAGAGTCATTATGTTCCAATTGTTGTAACCAGCACTGAATTGCTAATATTTAAATGGTTAAAATACAAACAAAGCTGAGCTAAAAGAAAACAATGTGAGGGGCTCCTGGGAGGCTCAGTCGGTTAAGCATCCAACTCTTAGTTTCGGCTCAGGTCATGATCTCATGGTTCTTGGGTTCAAGTCCCACAACGGGCTCTGAGCTGACACTGCGGAGCCTCCTTGGGATCCTCTCTCTTCTTTTCTCTCTGCCCCTCCATCACTCACGCCTTTGCATGCTCTCTCTCTCTCTACATAAAAAAAACTTAAAAAATTTTTTTAAAGAAAGCAATGTGAGCTCATGTCATCTGGGGACTTTCTGCAGAGGATTCGAGAGAGACTTATGGTGACACCACCAGCAGGCACCTTGGATATGAACTCCACATGTGTTCACCAGTCAGCCCTGGGGGTCGAGCACCAACACGGGGATGCCCTTGTTACCTTCTGAATAGTGCGATAAGGTCAACAGACTGACGCAAGACGCCCCCGCGCCTGAGCCGAAGATGGTCACTCGCTTGGGATCCCCGCCGAAGGCCCCGACATTCTCCTCAATCCACCGAAGTGCCTGGATCTGGTCCAGGAGCCCATAGTTGCCTTTGGCTGCCTGGTCACCGGTACTTAAAAACCCTACAAGAGAACACAGGATATTTTGGGTTGTTGATGATAACAAAGCACATAAACATCCCCGGTATTTGGAAATAAATCTCATGGGGGCGCCTGGGTGGCTCGGTCGGTTCAGCGTCTGACTCTTGGTTTTGGCTTAGGACACGATCTCTCAGTTTGTGGGTTCAAGCCCCACATGTCAGGCTCCGTGTGCTGATGGTGTGGAGCCTGCTTGGGATTCTCTCACTGTCTCTCTCTTTGCCCTTGTCTCTCCTGGCTCGCACACATACTGTCTCTCAAAATAAATAAATAAACACTTAAAAAATAAAGAAAATATATCTCATGGTTTACCCTGTTCATTCTTTGGTTTTCTTCCTATAAATGAGAAGCACCAGTGGAAAGCATTTTTCATGGCAGGAAGGATTATATTATGTAAATAATCGTGATGATGGTTATTGCTTCTGTTTCTATTGGTTCTGTTTCTGATGATAAAATGCCTCCTCTATGAGTCTGTACAGGGCTAACATATCAGGCAAAATCAATCTCAAATATTTATAATATATGATAATACCAGAGACCATAAATTTTACTAGATTCAAGTTATCATTTGTCTACACACGTTGGTTGTAAAATGAGAAAGTCCTCCTTGAAAAAATTTTTCAGGGATATCCTAAAAGAAGTTTTTCAGGGGTGCCTGGGTGGCTCAGTCGGTTAAGCGTCTGACTTCAGCTCAGGTCACGATCTCGCGGTCCGTGAGTTCGAGCCCCGCGTCAGGCTCTGGGCTGATGGCTCAGAGCCTGGAGCCTGCTTCCGATTCTGTGTCTCCCTCTCTCTCTGCCCCTTCCCCGTTCATGCTCTGTCTCTCTCTGTCCCAAAAATAAATAAACGTTAAAAAAAAATTAAAAAAAAGAAGTTTTTCAGGGAAAAATAAGTGTGTGTGTTGGGCTGGGGCATCTGTGTGTTGGTGTCTGTGTGTAAGTGTGTGTGTGCATGTGGGTGCAGAAAAGCATTACAGGTTGTCAGCTTCTCCCCATTGAATTCCTTATTGATATTTTCATTCTTTTTAATGCTTAAGTTTCAAACTAAGCGACAGATCCTGGGGACTCCACTCTTACTTAGCGCCCACCCCTTATAGACCACATATTAGAGTCGCACACAGAAACATGAAACTCTGTAATCTGAGCCGAATTGCGGTGCGTGTTCAAATCAGTGCAACCGTCCCTGAAATAGCACGAGCTGGTATGTCTTATTTTAAAAAGAAGGATGATTCTATAAACTGAGGAACCAATTTCACCAAAGGCATCACGTTCCTAATTCGTCCTTAGAGGCTGCAAAGAAGGCAACCCAAAGCTTTTCCTGTAGCAACGTGGTCAGATGGATACCAGACTCGTCTGTCTCTCTCTCGTGGCAAAAGAGATCGTGACCTTGAAACAAGCCTTCCCTCTGATGTCTGACGTCGTTTTACGGACAGACAGGTCCTCTCCTTCTCAAATTCCAAGCTTGTTCCAGCCTCCGCCAAGGTTCACATACTGCACACATGTTGATCTCCCTTTATATCCACTTCTGTCTTGCCTAGGCCTTCTGACAAAACAATACCAAATGCTAAAAAGGTGTTTTGTTTGCTTCTTAGTCATTTTACTTTCTTATATGTGCCCTTGCCCCCAAACACCCCCTTCCATCCCACCTCCTTTTTTTCCAGCCATTTCAGTAAGTGCTTATTACGCTCCTACAGCCACCCGCTGCAGTGTTTGGGTGAAGACAGACTGACTGAGGCCCTGAAGTCACATGAATCAAAACCTGGTTCTGAAACGGCACTAAGTGCACTCACGATCTCCTGTATCTGCAGAGATGCATGGCCAGGGCATCTCGAAGATTCAGGCCTCTCCAGCATTCTCAGGGGTGGAGCTGAGATGAGCTTGTCATTAGTGGGAACGTTCCGACGTTACCAACCCCTCCCTTATTTAATTAGCAATTACTAATTAGCGTTTCATGCCAACGAGTGTTCCCTGGCTCTGGCATTCATCATGCAACCTTTTGCACAGTTTCTCATAAAATGCATCGCGCCCTGCTTGGGAGCAAAGGCCCTTTCATGCAGCTTTATGTATGAAACGGGCTCATAATGGTAGTTTGGGTGCCGTTTAATAACCATAAGACAAGCCTCTCTTTCCCCATTAAGGAAAGCGGTGATTCATTCCTAAAGGCTCCAGTAATTTTCTGGCAGAACCGCTCTGTCTTCAACACATCCTTCCTCCACTCCCTCTCCCCCTCTGTGAGCTCTCCCAGAATGACCTATTTGCTTATTTTCTTTCCACGGGGCACCAGTGAGGATTTGCAACATACGGTGAATCGCTAGCCTTTATGGAACTGAAGCCCCTCCCCAGCAAAACATGACTGTTGTAACCTCTCCAATGGCAGGCTAATTAATATTCTATACCCTGGCAAATCTTAGCTTTTCTAACAGCCTCCTATTGAAAGGTTTGATCTTTGCGATTCTGAATTCCTTCCAAAAGTCCTGAGGGAAACAGCTCTCCGTGCATGCCTGAAGTTTAGCAAATGAACGTGGGTTTTTTTGAAGTTGGTGTTTCCATAGTTGCTGCCACGGAATCTTCATTCACTGCATCATCCAGGGATTTTTTTCCACCCTCTCTTTTAATTTAAACAATCAACAAGGCAGAGTTTTTATTGCAGGTGCAGAATGAAGGCAAGCAATTTTATTTTACCCTGCAAGAATATATTTCTTCCCTATTCTGATTGTGGAAATAGAGTGCTTGATATAATGCAGATACAAGATGTGTATCAGTTTCCTATCATGCAATTCTATGAACGTGAGAGTAGATAATCCGTTTGGAAACGGCCATGCACATCACCAAAGCCGAGTGCTGGTAGAGGCATCCTTAGAAGTCTGTCCCCTCGAGAAGCACATCTCTTTCCATATACGCTGTAGATGAATTAACAGAAGCAGCCCCTTGGCTGGCTAAAACCAGAGATTTTAAACAAATGGCTTCTTTCACTGATAAGCACTCTTGGCTCCAAATCCGTTAAGCATTTCAGCTGATGAAACATTTGGCTTTTGAGATTTACTGTCTCTGAAATGAAGATTGTAAATCAGTCAGCCCCCCAGCCCCCCTCCCCCCACCCCAACCCCCCGCCAACAACAGAACAATGAGAGAGAGACAGAAAGCACATACTTGAACTCAGACCTACTGTGACAAGATCGGGACCAAGTTTAATTCAAAGCGCTGGAAGGAACCAAACAATATACATACTCACAAGAGATAAGCTCAGGTGTCCAGTGGTTATTGTAAAATATGGTCCACGAGAGGGGTGCCTGGGTGGCTCAGTCGGTTAAGCGTAGGACTTCTGCTCAAGTCGTGATCTCACAGGGGTTTGAGCCCTGCGTCGGGCTCTGTGCTGACAGCTCAGAGCCTGGAGCCTGCTTTGTATTCTGTGTCTCACTGTCTCTCTGCCCCTCCCCCGCTCATGCTGTGTGTGTCTCTCTCTCTCTCTCTCTCTCAAAAATGATTAAACATTAAAAAAAATTTTTTAATATGGCCCATGAGAAATGCCCTCAAGCCAGAAATCACATTTCCCGCCTTGCTCGTTGAGTGAAATGGACATTGTGTAACAATGAGCACTGAGGTCGGTCTTCATACTGTGGCTAGGATACACAGATTCAGGCTTTTGTGGTAGGACATCACAATCTAAAGGTGTCTTGCTCTTCTGAATTGCACCATAGGGCTCAGGAGAATGATTCCAGGTCACGTGGCTTTTCACACAGGCAAGTCAGTGGTTATAACGAAGCCCGATGGTGCCAGATGCGATGGCCCTTTTGTTCTTCTGTAATAGAACTTTAAAGCTACAGTTAATTTTCTTTTAGGACATAATTCATTACATAAGTACAGGAGACCTTTTCTTGGGTGACCATTAACTAAAAGATAATTACCAAGAGAATACAGAATATTTTAGTGTATAATTTTATTGTGTGTATTCACTTGTGATTGGTGGAACTGGAGTAGTCTCAACTGTACTTCTAAAAGAATTTCTGAAATACAGTGGAGACTATATATTATTAGTAGTACCTATACACATATGTATATGTAGGTCATGTATGTATATACATATTCGTATAATGTATACGTATATAGAATGTATATGTATAAATATGTCATTGTGTGAGAACATACGTGTATGTAAGTATGGGATAGATTAGATAGATAGATGATAGATAGATAGATAGTTATAGGGATGGATACATAGATAGATATAGATGGGTGGGTGGATGGATGCATGGATGGATGGATAGAGAAACAGATACAGAGTAGCATGGGAATTGACAAATCATTAGCCATTATTAAATCATAATACTTCTATCTTATAAATTTAATAGAGCAAAAGCAAAATGGAATGTTTACACAAAAATTCTTCAACAAAAATAGATAGAATTCACTTTAGGTCACATAAAGGAGCCTGGAAAGGAATCTATGATAAGAATAGAGCAGAGGTATAAAAATGAAAATCAGCCACATAAATGCAAATGTCTACTCTCTGATGTTTATAGGAAATCATTCACTGAGTGCACTTATTACAATGTGAAACTGAAGTTTTCCTGCTGGAATCATTTATGATTTAACAAAAGGGTATATACTTGCACAGGATGGATGGAAGGGGAGAAAAGGTATATATTCCAAATCTTTGAGCCTGATGGGGCACAACTAATTGAAATTTAATGTCTCTATTTGTAGTTTTGTTTACTTAACAATGACATGAGTCATAACTTTCTACTGCATTTAATTATCACACCAAAGTCATACAGGGTCAAAACCTATTTATAAATCTATTTATAAATAGAACAAAAATTTATAAATCTACTTATAAATCAAAGACAATTATGAACACACACGATTTCTGTAGCACAGGTTTCCAAACAAAGGGTCCATTAAGTTGTTAACGGGAATCCTTGCATTATTTCCATAAAGTATATTATATTTCCACACAGTATTTACACTGAGGCTGTGCAGGTTTTTCATACTACTTTAGTTGAAATTACATTAATTCACAAACTAAAACCAATTATATTCTGGAAACAAAGCACGAAATAAGAAACACAGTTTTGTTTAGTATATAATATAGATCAATATATGAAGGTTAATAAGTTTCACAGTGATGAAATTTTTGGCAATGGCCATGTTGGAACCAGATCCTTTGAGCCAATGTTAGATGAGTTTCCATTCAAGACCCCATGCTGGAACATTCCTCTAGATTTGTGGGACTTGCATTTACTTGGCCCTCAAATCTTTTTGCTTTTATTTCTGAAACAGCTAATATACCTCATCACTCTGCTGGGTCCACACCCCAGTGCCCAAGATAAGACTTCCAGCTCACCCCTCCATCCTGGATGCTTCCAACCTATTCATTACCATTAGTCTAAACATAGTGCTCCCCAACTTGAAAAAATTGACAAAACCCATGAAGATGAAAACCTGAAACCCTCTGACACTGAAGTTCTATTTCTATGCTTTCTAGATATATATAAAAAAATCTTTATTTAAAGGTATAAAAGTTGCCAGCCACCCAAGGATCAATTCTTTTTGATTGTGACTTTGAAAATAAGAGATGACAGCAATGTCAGTGCCCATGCATAAAAGATTTGTTGCGTAAATCATGTTGGCTGAACCATATAATGAGAGGTTCTTGATTTCTGTGGACACAGAAAAACATCTAAGATCTCTCAGGAGAAAACAGTGAGTTTCTGAATACTGTGTGGTAAGATCTCTTTTTTATTAACACAATAAAGCGGGGTGTAAATTATAAACTCTGGAAGGAAATCCAACATTTAAGTGTTTAGCTCTAGGAACGTGGATTGTTTACACTTAATCCTACATCTGGGTTTACATTTTTTTCCAATTTTCGCTTTCTTTAGCAATCACTCTCACACACTCACACACACACCACACCACCCTAAAGCAAATATGTTTTATAGTCAAATTCCTTAGTGGGACTTCCAGAGCCCCTCCGTGAGGTATCATGTCTATACGGCTGACCACGTCCTATGTATATTCTTCAGCAGACAGACCACGCCTTGCATTTCTGTATCTCTTTGCCTTTTTACACGCAGCCTGCTGCATCCAGGATGCTCTTGACCAAGCTGCGGTCAGCCTGTAACCTGCCTGATTCACATTGCCCAGGTCTGCCTTGCTCCTAGAAACCTGGCCTCACTGCAAGGTGCACCATTTGCTCAGGGAGCACAGCACCACCTGTAGACCAACCCCATCACCTCCCGGCTGCAACCACTGAGGCAGGATTTCGCACCTCATTTTCCTTCCTTCCACCGAGGCAGGTCTCTTTTTAAAAGTTTCCTGATGGCCTCGAATCTCTCAGCTCGGCAACTTTCTTTCAGTGACTTTCGATTCTAGAACGTACTGCTCTCTAGGAAGGATGTGTGCTTGTAGTTCAGCAGCAGGTTGGAATCTATGGTAATGCCTTGGGCATGCAAGTTTAAGATTCCAAAGCCCCACGTGGCTCCAATGTGGAGTCAAGAAGTCCCACAGCATTGCTTGGGGGAAATAACTGGGCAAGACCAGTAACATACAAAAGCACTGTGCCTGGTGTCCAGTGTGTATTTTTAAAAAACGGTCACTGAGTACTATGACTTCCTTGATATCAGAAACACTGCTATTTATTTCTGTTTCACGTATGCATAGCAAGTATGAAGAGATGCCCTTTGATTAAAGAAATGGGTCCAGAGGAAAAACTGGTCACAGGTCTACGTAGATTCTGACTTTAAGATTCTGCAGGTGATAGATGAAGAAAACATGTTGCTTATGCCAGATATTGCATGAAGGTGATGCATGTTTATTAATTCTGTTTACTAAATGTTCATTATGTGCTTAAAGTCTAAGGAGAAAAGCAAGGCAAGAAAAAACCCAAACAAAACAAAACACCCCACCACGTAATCTACCTTTTCTCCATGTTGTGAATTAGGGAGATGCCATTCTACCAACATTTAGATATACCCAAAATGACCCAAGCAACATGCTAAAACCTGGGGTGGGGTGGGGCGGAATACAGTATTTGAGTAGATTTCTACAGATACCTTGAAAACTTGTACAATTTTTTTTTTTTTGCATTCGCAAGCTTCTATTTGGTTTTTTTCTTTATTAAAAAATTTTTTTCAACATTTTATGTATTTTTTAGAGACAGAGTGTGAGCAGGGGACGCGCAGAGAGAGAAGGAGACACAGAATCTGAAGCAAGCTCTGGGCTCTGAGCTGTCAGCACAGAGCCCCACGCGGGGCTCAAACTCACAAGCTGTGAGATCATGACCTGGGCTGAAGTCGGATGCTCAACTAGCTGAGCCACACAGGCGCCCCTTTCTTTCTTCTTCTTCTTTTTTTTTAAAATGTACTTATTTAAATTCAAGTTAGTTAATATACAGAGTAGTGCTGGTTTCTGGAGTAGAATTCAGTGATTCATCTCTTACATAGAACGCCCAGGGCTCATCCCAACAAGTGCCCTCCTTAGTACCCACCACACATTTAAAAACTGATTAGAACTGAAAGTTCTATTTTTGGCATCAAAGTGTATTTATAGAGCACACATAGGATGCACATTTTGTACATGGTAATCAGAGCCCTCTAAAGTGCATATAGAAGAAAAGCCAATTTACACAACAGTATTTTACAAATAGGAAACATAATTGCCATAATTTCTTCTAAAGTACAGTAATTCAAAATATGCTGCTCTGTTTCAACATGATTTTCTAGCCTCCATTGCACATAAGCATGCTAGTGGAGAGACTCACAGTGTTTCCTAGTACTTACCGTTAGATACTATCTGGGGGCAGACCAGAACTACTCTGGTCTGTTCTTATTTTTCCATAACATAATCACAAGAACTAAATGAAATAAGGACAATGCATTCTCTCTCAACTCTATCAAAACCTGACATTATCTCGTAGCTCACACAATCTTTTCTGTGCCCAGAAACATCCCTAGGTTTTCCATCACTGCTTTTCTCCAGCAAACCTGGAACACAGATACGGACGTTGTTTTAATTGTTTTTATGGTCTGTTTATTTTTGAGAGAGAGAGAGAGAGAGAGAAAGAGAGAGAGTGTGAGCAGGGGAGGGGGAGAGAGAGAAGGAGACAGAATCTGAAGCAGGCTGCAGGCTCTGGGCTGTCAGCACAGAGCCTGATGCAGGGATTGAACCCACAAACCATGAGATCATGACCTGAGCTGAAGATGGGTGCTTAACCTACTGAGCCACCCGGGCACCCCCGGAAGTTGCTTTAATTAAGAAAAAAAACAACAACATCTCAGATGAAATAGCATACTCTTGAGTAACAAGTAAGCGTGAGGGTAGATAAAAGAGTTAAAGTCCCACTGCGAAGTTTAGTTTCGGGAACAGAAAGGTCTTTAAAGATGACCTTTTCCAGAACTGAGTGAAGGCACAGTTGTGCACATATCCTCCGTGTATCACACGCTAAAGCGGTCCCTTTGGCTGAACGCTTTCGAGCGCTCGCTGCTTCCTTATGTTGTCACTTATTATAGATCATGCCCATGACTGTTCTAACATCAGTGTTATTCTGTCTTTGCTATTTTTCTCAGAGCTAGCTGGTATGCCCACGACTCTCAAGGTCCTGTTCCCCACAAACACAACACAGCTTGGGGAGGCCCTTCCTGAGGCTCATCACAGTACCTTTGCTCACACACGTGCAGTCATGGTGGACTGGAAGATGTAGAGATGTAATGTAACCTAAGGCAGCAAGGGAGGAGGCTAGGGGAGCCTGCGGGGCTCAGTCGGTTCAGTGTCCTCCTCTCGGTTTCCACTCAGGTCACGATCTCACCATTAGTGAGTCTGAATCCCCACGTCTGGCTCTGTGCTGATGGCACAGAGCCTGCCTGGGATTCTCTCCCTCTCTCTCTGCCCCTCCTCCACTGTCTCTCAAAATAAATACTGAAAAAAAAAATTAAAAAAAAAAAGAAAAGAAAGTGAAAAGGTTTTCCCCACTTGCAAGCAGCTACCACATCCCATTCTATCTTTTACTATACTAACGCTTATTGTTATAATTGGTATTGTCATTTTGGGTAACTCTGGTGGCACCTGAAGAGGCAGGGAATGCTTTCCTGAGGATTTAAAAGGCAGAAATTGAGATTTCTCATGGAAAAATAATGTACAAAAATATTAAATAGACCATATGACAAAACAGGTATGGATAGATTCATCTCAAAAAGAGGATAACTCTGGTTTTTAAAGATTTATTTTTAGTGTGCTTGGGGGGCTCAGTTGGTTAGGCATCCAATTTTGGCTCAGGTCATGATCTTGCCCTTTGTGAGTTCGAGCCCTGCGTCGGGCTATGTGCTCACAGCTTGGAGCCTGGAGCCTGCTTTGGATTCTCTGTTACCCTCTCTCTCTGCCCTTCTCCCACTTGCGCTCTGTCTCTCTCTCTCTCCCTCCCACTCAAAAATAAATAAACATTAAAAAATTAAAAAAAAAAAGATTTTTTAAAGTAATCTCTACACCCAGTATGGGGCTTGAACTCACAACCCCAAGATCAAGACTTGTATGCTCTACTGACTAAGCCAGCCAGGTGCCCCCATAACTCTCTGTTCTTAAAGATTAGACAGTAAGGAACTCTAATTGTGCTGATTCTCCACGTAAGAAATTTTATCCCACCAACTTTTGCTTAAAGAAAGCAACGTTCCAGAGTCAAGAACATCTGAAGTCTTTCCTGCACAGACGGCATGTAGAGACCACGTTGGGTTCACTGAATTTTGCCCGGCACCCTTGGGTTCAACCGGATACCATTATCCTTATGACGGCCAGAAAGGAAAAGCAGAATCAGAGCCAGAGTCAACTGTGGAAAAAGCAGAGATCTCAAAATAATGACGATGTAATAGAGATCAAATATTTAACAGGCGTAGGGGGGTAATTTACTTATGAGTTCAACCTGATCTTCCTGGGTGCCTACCATAGTCTAGGCACTGATTGTCCTTGTGGTAAAGATGTAGCAATGAACCAGTTTTTTTTTGTTTTTTGTTTGTTTGTTTTTTTGGACAGCTTGAAACTCATATTCTGGCAATAGGTAGATCATCAGCAAACAAATGAAAATTAAATGATGTTTATATTCGCTTCCTTTTGCTGCTGTAACAAAGTGCCACAAACCTGGTGCCTTAATCCCACACGTATTTCTCATCGTACAGTTTTAGAGGTCGGCATCTAAAGGGCTGGACGGCTGGTTCCTTCTGGAGCCTTTAACACCGAGCCTGCTCCCTTTCCTTGTCCAGCACCCAGAGGCCGTGCACGGACTTTTCTTCATGGTTCTGTCTTCCTTCATCTAAGCAGGCAGCATAGCATCTTCTCTCTGAATTCTGCTTCCAAGTTGAAATGTTCTCTGGTTCTGACCCTCCAGCCTCCCTTCCTTAAGGAGATTTTTGATCAGATTGCACCATCCCAGATATTTGAGGCTGATCTCCTCATCTCAAGATCCTTAATATATCTGTAACATCCCTCCTCCCACATAGTCTATATTCTCAGGGTTAGGATGCACACATATGAACAGAAGGGGACTGGTGTTCTGTCTACCAGGGATGGCTGGCCTTGTCCTGGCTGAGTCAGGTACATTGTCACCAGTCCTGTGACTTTGACAAGCTGAATCAAACCCAGGTTTCTCTTAAACTCTGAATGGTGTTCTGTCCTCGTCCTGCCACCACCACATGGCATGGATCGGATGAGGAATGTGATGTCTTATACAGCTCCATGGAAATGTGATTTACTATCATCATCTTGTGTATGAAAAATACTTATTAAGGGCTTGGCGGTAATGACGGTTATGAAAAAAAGGCCAATAGCATATTTTGTTCAATTTATCTTTAGCTAATGGCACAGTCGCTATTTTTAAAGCAGTGAGAATTTACCCAAGTGTTTCTGTATACCAAAGGCATTTTAAACAAGACCATGCATAGTGAATTTAAAAGATCTTCTAGTTAAGAAAAATATATATGTGTATGTATGTATAAAGATATAGGTAAAGACAAATAGATAAACAGATAGGATATATAGATGATGGATAAATGGATAGATTGATGGATAGATGGATAGATGGATGGGTCAGTGGGTGGGCAGGTGGATGGATGGACAGATAGATGGAAAGGTGGGTAGATGGAGGGATAGAGGGATGGATGATTGGATGGATAAATGGATAGATGGAAGGGTGGGTGGATGGATGGATGGATGGATGGATAGATGGAGGGATGGATGGATGAGTGGGTGGGTGGATGGATGGGTGGATGGGTGGGTGGGTGGATGGATGGATGGAAGGATGGGGGGATGGAGGGATAGAGGGATGGAAGGATGGATGGATGGATGGATGGGTGGAAGGACAGATGGAGGGAAGGAAGCATGTATGGAGGGATGGATGGATGGAGGGATGGATGGGTGGAGGGATGAAAGGATGGATGGATGGATGGATGGATGGATGGATGGAAGGATGGATGGAGGGATGGATGGAGGAATGGAAGGATGGATGGATGGATAGGTGGATGGATGGAGGGATGAGGGATGGATGGATGGATGGAAGGATGGATGGAGGGATGGAGGAATGGAGGGATAGAGGGATGGATGGAGACGTAGAAAGAGAGAATAATTCCAAAGGCTGAGGCATAGCACAGACTCATTTCATTACTATCAGAACAGTTTCAAGGTTGCCAAACCTGACAGACAAGGGCAGAAAGTACTAAAAATAGGGACTCAGAGGGAAATGTACTCAGTTCCTCTCCCAGATGCTTCTGCCACATGACTGTACATTGCCTCTCAATATGTGACTCAGCTGCATTGAAAATGAACTAGAGAGATCGATGCCACTGAGCACCTTCCGGGTGCAGGTGTACCTTTGTCTCCTGAACACATTGTTACGAGCATGTCTGCATCCTGCACTGTGTTTCCTGGGTGAGCTAGGACCATCCTCTCCAGCCTTCATGGTACTTCGAGCCAGGGAGGGCTGGGCTATGTCAGAACCAGGGTGAGGGATTCATCTGGACCAGCCCGAGTTCCCAGGAAAAATGGACACAGGTAGGCTCCATCCCAGGCCACAGAAGCAGAACCTTTGGTGGTACAACTCAGGGGTAGACACTAAAAACCAAAAGGGATTCCCAGTCGGTGGAGCATGGCTGTCCACAGTTGCACTTGGCAGGTGTAGCTATCCAGGGTTGGCTTTTTAAGAACAAATGGAGCAAAACCAAGGTAGGATTTTTCCAGGTTCAAGACTCTAGGCGGTCATTACACATAATGGGCAGAGTCTGCTGAGCGAGGTCGCCTCAGACTTTGGTATATTTTTCTTAATGTCATCGGGGAAGGTGCCAGCCACTGAAGAAGAAAGAGAACTTGCCACCTTCAGGCACCACCTCCTCTATTATCACCAGCCCCAGAACTGCTCTTCAGAAAGAAACACAAGAAAAAAGGAAAAGCTGTCTCTTACCAGAAATAAAAATTCTAGAATCAAATGTTTTTGTCTCTTTCTCTCTCTTTTTTTTTTGCTTCATCTGCAGAATTTGTGACCAAATTCATGCTTACCTTCGGTACCTGAAACTCTGAGTGAATCTGTTTTTTTTTTTAATTTTTTAAATGTTTATTTTTGAGAGAGAGAGAGAGAGAGAGAGAGAGAGAGAGAGAGAGAGATGAAGACACAGAATCCAAAGCAGGCTCCAGGCTCTGAGCTGTCAGCACAGAGCCCAACATGGGGCTCGAACCCACGAACTGTGAGATCATGACCTGAGCTGAAGTCGGATGCTTAGGTACAACCTAGGCACCCCATAAATCTGGTTTGTTTTTGAGAAAAAAACATGTATGGGGTATTACATTTTCATGCTACCTCACACCGTCCTTAATTTGAGGAAAACTAAAACCAAAAATCTTATAAAGATATGTGTATATACATTTTTCTGTTTTCATCATTTTTTTAAAAGTTTACTTATTTTGAGAGAGGGAAAAGGAGAGAGAGAGAATCCCAACGAGGCTCTGTACTGTCAGATCCTATGAACTAATGAGACCATGACCTGAGCCAAAAGCAAGAGTCAGACACTCAACCGACTGAGCCATCCAGGCACCCCTGTTTTCATCGTTTCTAAGCACGCAATTCAGTGGGATTAATAATATCCATAGTGATGTGCATCTATCACCACTACCTATTTCCAAAAATTTTTATCACCCCTAACAGAAACTATATGAGGCTACCAGTTCCCATATGGGAAATACTCTGGATCGTAGTGTCCATAAGATATGTCACATACACACCGGGCTAAATCCACCTAATAAGGTATGACACCTGGATTGAATAACTAAGGCCACTCCCCTTCTGTTCCCCCTTGCAATGGACTGAATGCTTTTGTTGCCCCCCAAATTCCTATGTTGAAATCCTTATCCCCAAGGTTTATTATTGGGAGATGGGGCTCTTGGGAGGTGATCAGGTCATGAGCAGGATTGTTGCCCTCCAGAAGGGTGAGAAATAAACATCTATTGTTTTTAAGTCACCCAGCCTATGGTATTCAGGCTATAACAGCCCAAGTAGCAAAGAAACCAGTAGTGCTCATGCTGCCTATGAGGTCTGGACATCCATGTCTCCAACCAAGAGTGAAGGTCCTTGCCAAAGTCCACAGGAGTGCTTGTTAGATCCCTTTGCATGACTTTAACATTGTTGTTTTGTAGTCTATATTTACATAAGTAAAGCACCCACAGAAGGTGTTTACCTTGAGTGGTGTTAAACGCAAATGATGGAAAATGGAATCCTTTTTGTCTAATTATCCAAAGTTGATTGAAAAGCCAACTAATACACCTCATCCTGGGGAGAACTTGGGTCCTCCAAGATGTCTCTCTGGTCCAGTTTGCTCAGTGTAGAGTCATGGCTAATTGTCAACAGGATGACTCCAAAACTTGGCATTATGTTCAATGTGTAAGAAAGATCCCATCATGTTGAACACCTTTTTTTTTTTCCCATGGGAAAATTCTTTTAAGTGCTTTCAGGACAAAAAAAATCAAATGTAAAAAACATATTATTTAACTGACCATGGCATTTAGATAGAACCTTCAAATAAGAGCTAAACTCTTTACACAAATCACCTTATCATAATTTACAAAGTGCTTTTTACACTTTATCTTATTTGTGCCAGTGAAACTGGGGTTCCTCATTTACCAATATTTCTGGCTCCTTGCGTTATGTGTGTGGTCACACACCTATTATTTTCAAAGAGTTGGGTAACAGGAAACAGGTGACTGCCCTCCCTGCCCACACTAAATATCTGGACATCTTTTAAGAAATAGTCATGCCCGGGGCGCCTGGGTGGCTCAGTCGGTTGAGTGTCCGACTTCGGCTCACGTCATGATCTCACGTTCTGTTAGTTCGAGCCCCGCGTCGGGCTCTGTGCTGACAGCTCAGAGCCTGGAGCCTGCTTCGGATTCTATGTCTCCCTCTCTCTCTCCCCCTCCCCTGCTCATGCTCCGTCTCTCTCTGTCTCAAAAATAAATAAAAACATTAAAAAAAAAAAAAAAAAAAGAAATAGTCATGCCCAAGCCCCAGTGGTAGAGATCCTTAATTAGTTGTTTTGGGGTAGGGTGCAGGCACACATAGTTTTCAAAGCTTGTACAAGTAATTTTAGTGAACAGCAAATAACGTGAGCTGCTGATCTAGAGACAGAGCAAATAAAAATAATGAGAAGATCTCTTTGGTAATAAAATTCGTTTCATTTTCTGATGACATCAGTATCTTTAAACCATCAGGCAAATATTGCTGTGAAGCAAGGCTGTTCCATGTTAGCAGGCATGAACATCGCCAGCAGGGTCTGTGAAAACACTGGACCCAGGGGGCCCCTGCCCCAAATTTGAGATTCAGGAAGCGTGGGGTGGAAGCCAGAAATGTGCATTTCTAACAAGCTGATGTCACCCTGGTCTGTGAGCTACAGTTTGAACACCACTGCTGAAAAATATCCTGAGTTCTAGAATAAACTGAATGCTTCCTACACTGTCTTGTATCTCATCCTGCTGTTATTTCCTAAAAAACAAAACAAAACAAAACAAAACAAAACAAAACAAAACAAAACAATTAGTATTTAGTTCACAGGTTTGGTTAGGTTCATGTTGTCTACTGGAGGCAAAAATGCTCTGTTTCATCATATATCCCGTAAGAATGTAAATGGTGCACCACTGTCTTATTTTTGACTATCTTAACAGTGATTGATCATTGGATTCAGGTGGTAACTAATCCCACCAACTATAAAAAAAACATCTACCAAGTTTTTCAACTGATGTTTTACAAGGCACTGGTGAAGATCGACATCTATGACTTCATCTGGGTTCTACAGAATTCTGATTGCCTGTTGTGATTATTTCTTCTGCATTCCCTGTCTGGAATGGCACAAAAGTTCCCCAAACTTTGTAGTTGCTCTGAGTTTCAGAGGGAAAGTGGGAGAAAAGCAGGATTCTTTCAGTTGTTGGTATTCAAAGATGTGTGATGGTGCCCTAGCAACAGGACCAATGAGTTGTACTTGTGAAATACACTTCAGTTTTAGAGGAGTTTAGCTTCATGGCAAAATTGACAGGAAGGTACAGAGATCTCCCATGTACCTCCTGCGCCCCCCCTATAAGCATATGCTCCCGAATTATCAGGGTTCCCCCCAAGAGTGGTACGTTTGTTATTATCAATGAACCTACATTACCATATCATAACCACTCAAAGTCCATAGTTTACATTAGTGCACTTGGTCGTGCATATTCTGTGGGTTATGACAAACGTATAATGACATAGATCTACCATTATGATATGATACAGAATAGTTTCACTGCCTTAAAAGTCCTATGTGCTCTACCTGCTCATGCCCCCCGCCTCCCCACCCCTTGACAACCACTGATCTTTTTACTGTCTCCATAGTTTCGCCTTTTCCAGAATGCCATAGGGTTGGAAGATTACAGTATGAAGCCTTTTCAGATCAGCTTCTTCCACTTGGTAATATGCTCTTAAGGTTCATTCATGTCTTTTCAAGGCTTGGCAGCTCATTTCTTTCTTAGTGTTGAATAATATCCCATGTCTGGATGGACCACGGTTTATTTATCCAGTGACCTACCAAAGATATCTTGGTTACTTCCAAGTTTTGGCAATTATGAATCAATCTGCTATAAACATCCATGTGGAGGTTTTTGTATGGATGTGTTTTCAGCCTCTCTGAGTAAATACCAAAGACAATGATTGCTGGATCTTATGGGAAGAGCATCTTTAGTTTTGTTAGAAACTGCAAAACTGTCTTCCAAAATGGCTGCACCATTTTGCATTCCCACCGGTGGTGAACGAGAGTTCCTCTTGGTCCACACCCTCTCCGGCATTTGGTGCTGTCACTGCTCTGGATGTGTGGCATTCTAAGACATGCCTAGTGGTATCTCGTCGATGTTTTAAGGTGCATTTCCCTGATAACCTATGATGAGGAGCATCTTTTCATATCGGTATTCATCACCTGTCTATCTTCTTTGGTGAGGTGTGTCTTAAGGTCTTTGGCCGTTATTTGTTTTCTTACTATTGAGTTTTAAGACTTCTTTGTAACCAATGAAGTATTATATGGAGTATCATGGCGAATGTATGGGTTATTATAAATTTGTCAGGTTTTAATTCAGTACACCTGTTATTCTTAAGGATGTTGAAATTGTCCCACTGTGGCCAGGGAGGGTCTTACCAGTTGGCGTTTGGAGACTTTGTGTTTCTATTGTTTCCTTGTTTTATTTATTTATTTATTTACATACATACTTACTTATTTAGTGAACCCTTGAACAATGCAAGGGTGCTGACCCCCTCTGACCCACGCAGTTGAGAATCCAAGTATAACTTTTGACTTTCCAGAAAGTTAACTGCTAATAGGCTAGTGCTGGGTGGAAGCCTTACCAATTATGTAAATGGTTGGTTAACACATAGTTTCTATGTTACGTATATTGTATGATGAATTCTTACAATAAAACAAGCTAAAGTAAAGAAAAGGACAGTAAGAGAAATCACAAGGAAGAGGAAATACATTTCTGGCACTGTTCAGTATTTGCGGGAAAAAAAAATCCACACGCGAGTGCAGTTCAAACCTGTGTTGTTCAAACCTGTGTTCTATATACATACACACATGCATGGACACATACACATATATTTTTTTCTTTATGCCCTTTGACATTCTAAATTTATAGCATTGAAGGTGTGTTATCTCAGCAGTGAGACAATTAGAAAAACATAAAAATATTACACTTAAAGAAGGGTATCTGAAATAGAAGTCAGACAGACACTCCACACCAGAGGTGTCTTATGGTCTTAGAATAGTTTCGAGAAGCAGGAAGTAGGCTCTAAAACGATTGTTGTTGAGTTCCTGCAGCCAACTTTTGATCAATTGTACTTTCTGTAGCAAATCTGGGCATTCCTGAAAGCAAATTGGGTGTGGAGATATAGTGTGAATCAACAAACTTGAAGGAAAAATCATTAAATATTAAGTTTGGAACTCAGCCTGAAACAAATATTTCTGCTTTATCTGTTTTTCTAACAGATGGATAGCATCGGTGAATCCCTATTATTCTTGCCTATCTCTTCACAAAAGTACCAAGGGGAGCATAAAACCAGGTAAGAGTGAATTTACATTAATTCTTGCAGCACGAAAGCAGATCCTTCAATAAGGATGCGCTCCCAACATGGGTCTGTGAGCCCACACCGGCCTGGAGCATCGAGGATCTGATGACGATCGCAGCCTAGATCTTTAGGGAACCACAAGGGGCTCCAATTTTACACGCTGCCCAAGCATCATGGAGTTGTTTCGCTCCGTTGTGTTCCTTGCCTGTCAAGCTCAGTGTGCCCAATACGGAGCTAAACATCTTGACTTCCCTCCACCCGCTCTCCCTTCCTTCTCACTCCCTGTGCCCATATCAGGAGCATGTCTCCAGCTACTGAGGCTGACACATCTGAAAAGGCGTTTCTGGCATCAGTGGCCGTTTAGAAACCCCAGCATTTGGTTAACATTCAGGCTGTGCTGATTTTACTCTCGTGTATTGCAGTCCTTCCTACGCATTGTCACACTCACCCCCAACGTCAGAGGGAAGACCCGTATCTATGGTAAAGACACAGCTTCCCAGTTACTCCCCCCCTCCCCGATTCTAAACTTTACTGAATGCCCACACTTTGTTGACTGTCCTCTTGCTAAGTCTTGCTTAAAACTTGTATTCCTCAGAATTCTGTAGGAGTTGTGTGATACAAACACGATTGTGTTCCTAGTCTCGTCCGTCAAAGCCGTGCACACAACTTGTTTTGTCACCTAACATTTATTACCCTCCTGTTTCTGTGCAGTCAGGTTAGTCCTGTAAACTTTATGTTCTCAAACTCATATTGTGTCCATTAAATGGATGTTGAACGAAAAAGCAAATGCCCTCTTAACAGGTGACAGATGGCCCCAACTCCCGTCCCAAAATTACTGCTCCAGTATCAGGGTGATTTGAGTGGGGAAGGCGGCCAGGGATCAATTGATAGGAAGACAGATGAGGTTACATTTAGAAAGGTGTACAAATATTTTGGACCGCATGCTTGCTGGATTCATGTGTTTTCCAATACGCAGCGAACAGCAGACCTTTTGAAAAGGTATTCATCGATTGTGCAATGGTGTATTTAGCAAGAATGTGTGCACACCTCCTATGGCAGTGACTTTCAGCTGAAAATGCTGTCCTGAGCTTTGCCAAAGCCTGTGAGCATCCTGCCTTCCGTCAGCAAGGACGTGACCTGGGCAGAGCTTGCTAACTTGACGTGTGAATCCCCGTGCAAAAATGTCCCCTAAGCCTGTCATGCAGTGGTTAACTTTTTATCTGACTGGAGCTACTCATTAATCCGTTGAATGAAAAATGCAATGCTTCTTATTTGGCAGGCCCTGTTTCAGAGACTGAAGCTTGTCCGTTTTGAAACAAAACAGATATAAGATTTGTTAATAAACCACTGTATGTTAATTTTTGTTTCATATATATCTTTTTATATATTATAACATTTAATAATATATGCATAGGCTATATTGATATTCTGTAAGATTTAACTTCAGTTAATGTGGATAATTAGGGAATTGTTTAAGAAAACTCTTTGAGTTGGCTTCTCTCTGTAGTTATAGTCTGGAATAAATTCATTTTAGCCTAATATAATACAGATAGAGATTTTAAGAAGAGAGTGGTTGGGAACTGGCCAGCAATAACAATTACAGATGACAAGTCACAGTTTTTATGACATCCAGAGGTCTATACACAGCACTACTCGAAGTGTGTCCATGGACCCAGATCAACCACATCATGTGGGAACCAGTTAGCTCTATGAATCTTCTGCTCCCTTCCCATCCTCTGGATTTATTGAATCCAAATTTTGGAGGGTGGGCTCTGGAATCTGCATTTCAGCAAGCCCTTCAGCGGATTCTGAGAAATGCTGCAGCATGGCAGGTGACTGGGTGGCTCGGTCAGTTAAGCATCTGACTCTTGATTTTGGCTCAGGTCATGATCTCAGGGTCATGAGAGAGAGCCCTGCATTGGGCTTTGCATGGAGTGTGGGAGCCTGCTTGCGATTCTCTGTCTCTCTTCCTCTAGTGCTCACACTCTCTCATAAATAGATGGATGGATAGATAGATAGATAGGTAGATAGATAGATAAACAGATGATAGATAAGGCTAAAGCATGAGAAGCATTGTGGAAGAGTGTTTGGTCATAGAAGTAATTATCACTCAAAATGATCAATTTGGATAAACATTAAGAAGACACTTGACAAGTCAACTAATGAACTATAGTTCCACCAACTTGATAAAATGTTTGTGCAAGAAGTCGTATTTGTGAATAAATACGACTCGTTTTGTTCTGGGTTGTGGGGGAAGGCACCTGGTCCCTCTTCCATTTAGCATCTGAATCTGATAATGTATGAGATCCATGGGAAAAGGTGGTGAGATAGCCACCTATCAGTAAACATCTCTTAATCTGAAAAAGGCCATTTACCAATACCATTCTCCAAATCTTTCACAAATGGTAGAACAATAGAAGACTTTCTTCTAAAGACAAGATGCCAAGATACACAGTCTCATTTCCATTCAACACTGTGTTCAGATGCCCTAGCAGCTCTATAAGAAACACAACAATGACAACAACAGAAAGTCTGGACGGAAAATGAGGATTGCTATTTCCAACTGGAAATAGTTGCCGAATCCTATTCTCTATGACCTATGCAAACCAACAGGATGTAAATGTTATTCACACTAATGACAACATTTAATAAGGTGTCTGCATAGAATATCAGTACACAAAAGCCAGTATTATTTTGATGAATCATCAAGAATTTATGGGAAAATGTTCAAAAGATGTCATTTACCAATCCGTGGGAATGTAAGAGAAACTATACCAGCTGTACATGATCTGTATGGAGAAAATACAAAACAACTTGTTAAAATTGTTTGTCAAAAATATCGTGCCCAAAATTTCAAACTCATGGAATTATACACTTAAGACATGTGTATTTTGTATGTAAGTTACATCTTTAAAAAGAAAGGTTTACAGGGGCAACTGGGTAGCTCAGTGGGTTGAGCGTCCGACTTCAGCTCAGGTCATGATCTCATGGTGTGTGAGTTCGAGCCTCCCGTAGGTCTCTCTGCTGCTGTCAGCACGGAGCCTGCTTCGGAGGGTCTGTCTCTCCCTCTCTCTGCCCCTTGCCCGCTCACAGTCTCTCTCTCAAAAATAATAAGACATTAAAAAAATAAAATGAAATAAATGTTTACAGTCACCAGGTTGAAAAATAAACATAAAACTTAGACAACACCTTGTCCAGTGAAGAGAAAGGTCAATGGAAACTCAGATACTATTCTTGGCATACAAGCTCAATTATTCAAAAAGTTGCTGCCTTTTGCAAGTACATGTAAATATGCACATAGAACGTGGCACAGTGGGCTGGTTATCGGTAATACCACTTTTACAACAAGAGAGCCCTACAAAGTGTTCATGGCCGCAGTGTTTATAAAAGGTCAACCCAGAGTAAATTTCCAGTTTCAGAAAAAAGTTAACTACACGGTGGCCTAGCCACACAATGTCATTCTGTGTATCAGTGACTATAAAGGAATTATAGCTTCACACATCATCTTGGCTGAATACCAAACATATAGTAATCAATGAAACACCAGGCGAAGAATATATAATAATCCCATTTATAAAAGACAGAAAACAGACCATACTTAATACACATTTTTAGGGTCATGCTAGTGGTGACAGTTTTGAAGAAATCGACTTTCCTAAAGGAAATTTCCTAAAGGAACTTTGATTTCTTCAAACTGTAAAGAAGGAAATCATAAGATTCAGAAAGGTTTGTGCAGGAGGGGAAAAGAGATCTAGAAATCTTCCTTGTGTTCTAATTTCAGGCCAGATTGTGTATAGAAAGATGTTTAATTAATTCTTCATGTCTATGGAGGAAGCATTCCCTAACAAAAAAAGAGAGAAAAAGAATAAAATGGTCTTAAAAAGCTAAAGCTGTAAATATCTGGAATGGCTACAGATATAAAAGAGGTAAATCCTTTCTGTGCTTTAGATCGAATCCACCAGTTCAATAACCAGTATAACCACCAACCTTGCACTTTTCCAAAGAAACCAATGGGTTTACGTTCATGGCATAGCTCCAGGGACACATGAAAATAACTGTTTCTCTGGAATGAAGAAAATGATATGTGTTCTAATTCTTCCGTGTCTTGCGCCAAATGCTAATTCTCAGGAGCTAGAACAACAACAAAGAATCTAAATAATTCAGTCTCGGGTAGCATGTAGAAAGGATTTATTTAAAAGGTTTTTTAAACTAACGTTCGACCGTTCTCTGTTGCCAAGCCTGCAGAATTTACTGCTTATTATAAATTTTTACCAGTGGTTTCCAGACCCAGCTGAACACCTGGGGTGTGTTTTGCAAAAGTCCCCAGCGATACCTCCCGGGGATTCTGACCTATAGACTGGCTACTGGCATTGGTAGAAGGTAATTATTCAAATTGCAAGCGTAGCTCGGAGAAAGGATGTAGCTTCCAAGGGGACGTCCCTGTGTATGTACAACTCTCTTAATAGAAGCACACATTGACTATTATTTTACCCTAAAGAAGCAAAACTCATCTTAGGGAGAAAACGGACTTTAATAGCATTCTTTATTGAATCGTGAGTGACAGAGGGTAAAACTCCAGCAGAAGGACAGACTATAAATCTGTTCTGGCAGATCAGTGGCTTTGGTGAGTCTAGGAGAAAACCCCCAGTTTTAGGATGCCCTAGAGGTATCTATCACAAGGCCAGGCATATGTTCCATTTGAAAGGTTTATCTCTCCATTATTTTGATAAAATGCTCAGTGTCTCCTCAAATCGTAATTACAATTTGATGAAAACCACACTACACTACACACACACACACACACACACACACAGGAACACACAGCTCGATACCCACAGTTTAGTGGATTTCTGTATATACTGAAGAGTAGCTAAGTTTCTTATGTTGCTGCCCAAGGTGGAGACTGCACAATGCATAACTGGAAGTACAGAAAATTGGCTCCAGAAAGAGCTGTGTTAACCAGAGTCTCCATCCATGCCCTATGGAAACTGTGCAGGAATATGTGGGGAGGGGTTAGGAATTCCCTGTGGAGTGAATCTTGGAACTGGGTCAGAGTTATCCCCAACCACTAGGGGATGTCCATTCCAAGGGGCCAGGCATCTGGGTCTGTACTGCTCATGGCTATATCTATGAGCCTACCTGGTGGTAGGCACACCACGGGTACTGCATAAATACTTGTTGAGTAAATGGATTTTCAGGGATACAGAAGCCCACTGTTATCTCTGAACCTCAATTCTGTAGTTAGGAGTATCACAGGTCAAGCCATGTGGATGTCAGTCACCTTGTGCTTTGTACAGACGACAGGAACCTTCCATACCTGGTTCTCCTTTTTCCCAAACTTGCCCAACTGTGTGGTGTCTGTAGGGCTGTAGGGCTGCAAATCCCATATCTACCTTCTAGAACCGAGACACTCACGTGCTCCTGTTGGGGTCAATGACAAGGGTGGGTTTCAGATCTGTAGCTGGGCTGGGTTGAGTTCAAGTGTGGGTTCGGGTTATGATTCAGGGGAGAAAAAGGTTTTGAGTACAGATTCAGATTCCTGTCCAGAATGAGGGTTCATGCCCAAGAGTTAAGGCACGAAAGGCTTTGAGTATGGATTCAGGTTCAGGGTAGGGTGAGGTTAGATTTCTGACTGGATGTTGAGTTAGGGTCAAAGGTCAATGTTAAGATCAATGGATCATTCCCATGTTATTAGGATGGAGGTCAAAGGTCAGGACCAGGATCAAATGCCACGGGTCAGAGATTCTCTGCAGGCTGGTTTTAGAGTAAGAGTGCAGGGTTAGCAGTCAGGGGTTATGGTCAAAGGTCAAGACTCTGTTGAAAAGTTCATTTCTTTAAGTTAATTATTCATTTTGAGAGAGAGAGAAGGTTCTATCGGGGTGGGGTGCAGAGAGAGAGGGAGAGACAGAATCCCAACTCGGTTCCCTCTGTCAGTGTGGAGCCTGACAGGGGGCTCACACTCACAAACTGTGAGATGAAGACCTGAGCCAAAATCAAGAGTCGGGACGCTTAACCAACTGAGCCACCCAGGTGCCTCTAAAGAGAAAATTTATAAATGCACGTTCAGTGTCCTGGTACCAAAGGCAAGAGTCAAAGAGCTCTGGGGTTTGCACGATTGGATAGAAATTTGGAAAGCACTGCACAACAGAGAAAAGCAGAGTGCAGAAATATTTCACATAAGTGTGTCAACATTTTTTTTTAAATTTTTTTTTAATGTTTATTTATTTTTGAGACAGAAAGAGACAGAGCATGAACGGGGGAGGATCAGAGAGAGGGAGACACAGAATCTGAAACAGGCTCCAGGCTCTGAGCTGTCAGCACAGAGCCCGACGCGGGGCTTGAACTCACGGACCGCGAGATCATGACCTGAGCCGAAGCCGGCCGCTCAACCGACTGAGCCACCCAGGCGCCCCAGTGTGTCAACATTTAAATTGGTGTCTCCCAAAATACTTCAACTAGGTACATTATGGAAAAAAAAATCTGATCACTCAGAGGGAGTGAACACACAGACACACCCTTCTAGCTCCCAACAGGCTGATCTGCGACCAAAATCAATTTGCTGTGTGAGCTACAAAGAGGTCAAGACATCCATATTCCATCAAGCAACTTGGCGAAATTACTGTATTTATACAACAGCCATTCCTGATATCTTTTGTGCTTTCAAACTGCAAAATAATTTATTTTTTTAATAACCTTTCCCCTACCACACCTAATTATTGTATGGTTGATCTCTTTCCACATCTCTGTCTCATAAAAGGATGCCTGGGTTATGAAGCTCTCCCCTCTCCATGCATTTTTCTAATTATGATCTTCAATCACAGGATCCAAAACGTAAGGATCCCTGTGGTGTGCTCAGCTTTCAGTTATGTTCTGAAATTAAAATCACACGAGGGAAAAAAAAAGGTCAGGAAGAAACACCTAAAATAATTTGGTTTACTTAGCAACACTGACTCTGCAGGATATAAAGCATCAACAAGGGCCCCTGTTTTTTAAATACCTGGAGATTCTGCTTAGATATTAATTCTTGACATTTGTCCCTGGAAGCTTACGCTTCCTGTCCAGGTAAGACAGTACTGATACACTCACAGAAGCCCAAACTCACTGGACAATGGGCTAGCATAGGCAGAAAATTCCAAAATGGCATGCCATTGCTTCTCCTAACTCAGTCAGCCATCTGCAAGGTTGGGGAGACCACACTATCACAATATTAGGTATGCCAGAATCCGCTGTGCCCATACATTTCTTCTTTTAAGAGTTGGCATTTCATTTAGGAAAACAGATACCCTTATTTCTAACACTCATTTATAAAAATAAAGCCATGTTTTTCAGGGATTCAGTCAGCACCTATAACTTTATTTTAAATGTATTCTACTCTCTTATCCCGGCACCGGATTTAAAAGCCACTTCTGTATCTTGTCACCACAGTTTTATTAAACTATCTAATTTCTTCTGGTTCTTAATTGACAGAGGATTTTTGAGGGCTAAATAGATGAGTCGAACTCTTCCTTAGAGTTCATCTTCAACGTATTCTCTTAGAAGAAACTAATTGTATCGCCTTGAGTAAAATGGTTTAATAAATGGGAGAAACAGTAGGATCGTATCCTTGTGAGGATAAGGTGCTAAAAGGGTTCCCATTAATGTTCCATATATTAAGAGGAATATATAACACAGTGACACCGCTTGGTCCTATTTTCTAGAGAAAAACTTTTTCAGCTGAGCAAAATGAGATATACAATCAGACATTACTTTAAAATATCTTTCTTGCACTACTCGGTTATAACGTACCATGGCCCCAGAGAAGCTGTTAAAACATAAGAAGCTACGACAGTAAATTAGCAAGCCAGGTCACTACTTGCAGATTTGGTCTGGAACTGACACAAGGCAATGGAAATGTGAGTTAGAACCAAAGCTAAAATGTTGATCTGGACGTTAGGCTGGCATTTTCAAATTATTATTAGGAAAAGTAGTTTAAAGGCAGACTGTTTCACGGACAAAGCAGTATTTCCTAAGAAACGGCTAATTAAAGTACCAGAGTGGCCCAAGCAAGACCCCAAGCCAGCAGACAAACACCAGGAAAAACAAACATCGGAAAATGTGTGTAGGTCAGGTTGAGTCGTACAAATTAACAGTCCTTACCGAGCCCGCTGGGGTTGCAAAATCACTTTGAATAAAATAGGTAAGGATATGTATAGAAGATGGTGGGGGCACCGGCTCTGAATTTCAGCAAGGAAACACCCTAAATATGAACAGTTTCGCTCTCTGGAAGGGAGCATTAGACAGAAGGCATTGTAACTCTCTTCCTAAGAATGTAAGACTTCCATAGCGTAGGATGATCTCCCAAGGTCTTCCCCTGTTCTTTGACATGATTGAAAGCTGATTAAAAATGCAAGGGCTGACAAACGGTTGCCTTATGGAAATGTATCCACCTTTAGATTCACTGCTGGAAACTGATGAAGGTGAAAAAAATTAACCTGTGATGATGCAAGGGGAGGGAGAAAACAAGATGGGAATTCAAGGGGGCTCGGGTACTAAGTCCCTTTTAAGGTGACAGAAAAATCACACCCTAAGTAGAAATACTAGAATAACAACCACCATATTGGTAGAGTCCATCAACTTCAGGATGTGGAATTTTGAGAAAAAGGATATACTAAGTAGAGAACAAAGTTAAGGAATAGAAGGCATTTTTGAGTCTATTAAATAAGAAAGCACAAATAATTGGGGTGGTGGCCAGCCACATCAGAGAGGAGAGGCAGATATGATTGTCCCTGATGAGAAGCAGTGTCAGCTGAGGAATATTACATAGAATGGGGCAGGGTAAGCAACCTTTGGCATATCTTTCCCAGTTGGGTTTTCCCTCAACCTGGGGAGCCTACCGGCTGAGTGGAGCCTAGCCTAGTCTGATGGGTGCTTAAAGCCAGATGTCAAAGTTCAACCAACTGCAACAGTCATTTATATAGGGGAATGTAGTAAGCAGAATTCTAAAGATGTCCCCCCCCCCCCCAAGATTCTTCTCCCCCTGATTATTCAGTCAAATGTGAATCTAGGTATTCTTGGGAAGGGACTTGCAAATTCAATGAAAGGTACTAGCCAGCAGATCCGAAGATGAGCAGATTATCCTGGAAGATCCAAGATGCTCCAACGGAGTTGCAGGACCCTTAAAAGCAAAAGATGGAGACAGAATCATCTGGGAGATGCCACAGAAGATGGAAAAGGAGCAATGATGGAGAAGGGAAGTCAGAGTGATTCAAAAGATTTGAAGGCACCATTATGGCTTTGAAGACAGAGGAAGGGGGACAGGAGTTAAGAAATGCTAAGGTCCTCAGGAAGCTAAGAATGACCCACAGCCAAAAGCCAACAAGGAAGCAGGAACCTTAAATACATGGTACTGAATTCAGCCAACAAACCAAATGTTCCTGGGAGTGGATTCACCCCTAGTGTCTCCAGGAAGGAACATAGTGGGTCCCCTACATTGATTTTGGCTGTGTCAGGATTGATTAGAGAAGCCGTCCTAGAAATGTGGACTTCTGGTCTACCAGAAGTGTGATATGATAAATTTGTGTTGTTTTAAGCCACTGAGTGTGGGATTATTTGATGATACACGGGCCACAGGAAACACATGCAGCGACGTGCAGGCAGGACTAACCCCATGGACACACCTGAAGGTGCAGACTTCGGGATTTGGAGAAACAATGACTGAAAATACTTAGAAAGATATTTCCATGGAGTCCGAGACTCAGAACCCACTGGGAGGTGAATGTTCCTTCTAGGTTAAGGAGATAATTTAAACATATAGAGTGACCGTTTCTTGTTAAATCATGTACTTTCCCACCTGAATGAACCTGGAGAACATGCACCTGGGCAGTTTGCCAGAATTGCTTCGGAACGGAATTGTCTCCTTCTTGTGGGCCTGACTGGGGATCCCCAAACAGTATCTACTGGGACTGACAAACACCAGGATGATTCGGGAGGAAAATGCAACTGTGGGCACCATCTCTGACCATAAAGCTGGTTCATTCCAGATCTTTCTCTACCAGATCAAGGTGCCCAGAACTTCAATGAAGAAGCCACCTATTTGGGGGCACCCCAACTGCAACACCAATCCCCAATCTTGAATGAACAAGGGTAGCTCAGATGAAATTTCGGTTTTGTTACAGTGCAAAGAGTTGCCGTCAGTCTAACGTGGAGGTGAAGGCCACCCAAGCTATGGCAAAAGTCACCAAGAGTGGTGTCCAGAAGCCCTAGGGACAAATATCTAGTTGCCATGGGGCAGGGATGGTGACCTCTGAGCTCATTTTGCAGTGGTCTTCTCCTGGCTGCCCCCATCCCTGCCTCCCTCCAGAACCACTGAGCAGGACCCCAAAGCTGCCCTCATTAATCAGTTTCCTTTAAGACACCAGTGAGGAAAGCATGAATCCACACCAGTTAGGAAGATACGTACATCCGTGGCTCGCCCCAACCTTGGAAACTCCTCCGGTCTGAAAGAAGAAATTGGCCAAAGGAGAAACACTCTTAAAGTTTTCTTTAGTGTTATTTTTAGTAGAATAATAGCAAATAGCATGGAAAGAACAATCAATATGGAGCCAGAGGACAGCATCCAGATCCCCAGGTTTGCTGATTTTTGGCTTCGAAATCCTGGCGTGTGATGAAAACCCTTCTTTTGTCACATAAAACACAGGTGCAATAATGATACTTTCATCACGAAATTGTTGTGGAGGACAAAAGTGAGGCAGGAGAAAGTCTTTGGAAAGAGTATTTATTAAAAGGACACAAAAAATAACACTAATAATTGTAAAGAAGGACGAGAGCATAGCAGAAGGGCTACTGGCCATCTTGTTTCACTGTCCAATATGCAAGAGTCGCAATAACTGATGATAAATGCCAAAGAGGAGCGGGGGCTCGTAAAGACACAGAGACGCTGGGAGAACACAAGGGTAGCAGTAAACAGTTTTCAGAAAGGCTACCGGCAGTGGCAAGATTGATGGCTTAGGTCAGCAAGCATCGTTATAAGAAACCACTTTGAGGAAGCACCGAGAGCGAACTCACCGGGAACGACGCTTAACCAGATGTACAGCGTGATTTAAACTCCCAGAATAAAATAAAATGGCATATGCTTCAGAAAAGAAAAGTGACATATGATTCATTTTGTGAAAGTTTCCAGCAGCAGAAAGTAGGCTGTCTGGCATGCCTTGTTGGTCAGCCTGGAGTAGTCAAATTTGGAAGGGGTTTTTTGCAACGCTGAGAAGGTAGGTGACCTCAAGGAGCAAGAAAAGCACACAAAATGTACCATTTCAGGGTCACGGCACTCGCGTTGCATTAGGAAACCTATGTCCCCAGGGAAGTCGGTGGGCGCCATGGTTTCCCTAACATGGACCATTCTGGGAAGTATCTTAGCTGATAGGTACTTCTCTCTTTGCTCCAGAATTTGCTGGATTCCATATAACCAAGGCATTATTTCCTCCCATGATCTTTTTTTTTTTTTTAATTTAATCACGCATAAACCATGTAAGGGAAAAAGCAATTCTAAGTCACACTTTGTGCTTATCAATATACTCCTAGACCAGGGATCCTCAACCTTGTCACTAGTGACACTTGGAAATGGATGAAATCTTTGTCACTGTTCTGGGCATTACAGGACGTGCAGCACCGTCCCTGGCCTCTACCTTCTAGATGTCTGTCTAGAACAGACTTCCACGCAGCTGGGGCAACCAAAACTATGTCCAGATACTGAAAAACTTCCCCAGTTGGGAACCACCGGCCAAACAATCAGACATGTACTTATCTACTTTACTTCCTTTAACTGACTTTTCAAAAGTGCACTTAGTTGTTATTGCATGTGTTGAAGATATTAGACAGCTCATGTATTTTTACAGTCTTTGTACATGCCCTCAAGGAAAAAAATAAGAGTATGACGGTACTGTACATGGAGAATCAAATTAGGAAATAGTGCTTCCATGGCTTATAAAGAATTCAGTCAAGCAGGAATCACAGCAAAGCAGAAACAAATGTGGACAGAGAGAGAAACTGATTCATAAGCACAAGTAATCAAAAGATGTTTTGGAACTTTAAGAGAGTGTCTCTAAGATCAAACGTTAAAAATATGTGTGTAAATACGGTGGATGAAGACATATCATTTAGGATTAGGCAAGGAATCAGAGGGATAAGGGAATGTGTTCAAAGTGCTGCAGGTCTGAGGTACAAAATGCATGCAAGTTCGGGCAAAGTTTGCAAAAAGGAAGTTTGAAATTCAGTAGAGAAGTAAAAATAGCTTCCAGTGATTTCAGACCCTGTACGTGGGTTGATACTGAGGGCAGGGGACCTGAGTTCCATGTAGGGGAAGAACATATATTAAGTAGATATAAGTTTGATGGAGTAGTCATTTTTCAGAAGGTGATGGTATTGTGTGTGTGTATGCATATTTATATTACATATGTACCATACACAAACATATCTGTGTGTATGTATTTAAGACGGTCAAATAGGAAAATACTACACGTTCATAAAAAAAATAACCCTTCTGTAAGAAGCTATGAATGTGCTTTCTTTATGTATCTCTTGTCTTCACAATACAGATGTTTGTAGTACAACTTGAACCTGAGCATGGAAATATGTATCTCTAAACAGAAAATGAAATAACTATGCAACTTAAATACTTGTTAGGCAGATAGAGGCTGAAAGGAATGTGAAGGGTATTTTCTGACTTTACACAAACATTCAAGAATAGGTAGGAATGAATTAAACAAAAGAGTAAGTACACAGTTACACAAGAATAGACACGAAGGAAAACTCGTTGAACACTCGGTCTGAGAGGAAAGATAACTACAAACTGATGTTTTATAAATTGTTATTTTCTGTGGGAATATGTTTCACAAGATTCCTAAAGTAAACATAGATCTTTATGTGACTCCAACAATGGGAAAGTCATGGATTAGATGACAAAATAAAAATGGTGCTCACAATTGACATTTAAACATAACAGAAAGAAATAAAAAGGAATATATTATTATAATTACATCCTTGACCTTTTGCTATGCCATGGAAATTATACTATACTGAGATTATAAATAACATACACCTCTGAAATTCATGTTAACTATTATATTCTTTAGGAATTGCTGATGACAAATGTGTTCATCAGGATGCCATCTTTCCATTTGAAAAGACAAATCTAAGTTTATGTGAAATTGTACAATGCCCAAAGCTATTTTTTTCCCCATAAGAGTCTGAATAAGTTAGTCTTTTGTATGGTTCTCTCTGTCCATCCCACTTTACCAGAACCTCATTTTCTTCCCATTCTTCAAGCCCACTGTCTTCTACCCATGGCATTTCTAGCTCCCATCTGCCATCCAGTCCTAGAGGTCAACACCATACATTTTAGGTTTGAGGTTGTTGCTACAACAAAAGTGTCTTGTTTCAACGGCGTGCTGATTAGCTCATGCCATATAACAAACCAGCCCAAAATGTGAGGCTTGCAACAGTTTACGATGATCTCTCATGGGTCTTTGGGTTGACTGAGTTCAACCGGGAAGTTCTCTTTTGAGATTTCCAGGGTTATAGCCTGTTAGAAGCTGGAGACTGGGTCATCTGAGGGTTTAATGGTGGGATGACCTGTGTACTCACATGGCAGGCAGTTAATGCTCTCAACAGAGTGTGCGGCCAAGGCTGTTGATGGGAGCAAGACACACGGCCTCCCCGTGGGGCTTGAACGTCTTGCAATATGGAGTCTGTGTTCCAAAAGTTACTGTCCCAAGTAGCCTAAGCAGAAACTATATGACTTCTTATGATTCAGCTTCTACAACTGCCAGCACATTACTTCCAGAACATCCTATCGGCGAAGAAAGCCACTGAGGCCAGCACAAGATGCAAACCCTGTGCTTCTAAGTTGGAAAAATATTTGTGTGGTTTTCTCTGTTACACCCAGTACATGAAATGTGTTTAATCACGTGATGATTTCTAAAAGATAGATTATAGGGGCCATAAGAAGAACAATGCATTGAGAAGAATTCACTCTTAACTCAGAAAACCAGAATGCTATGATCAATTAGTGATGTCTACCAAATGTAACAATGGCCTACCAGTTGAACATGTGACTCATACCAAAGTCATCCCTTTAAACACAGGAAACTTGAGAGCGCAGATGATGAACTTGCCTTCAAACTGCCCCAGATCATACATCATATGTCAAATCACACATATGTGGTTGATCACAAGTAGTACGTCAAGTGTGTTCCAACATATTGTTTTAACCATGAATTTCAACGGCATCACTGTTGAAACATTGTAGTTTAATTTCTATAGTAGTAATAAGGACATGTGACATCAGCTGGAATTTGACATTAGCTCATAATTTTTTTAATTTAATTTTTTTTAATTTTAAAATTTTATTTAAATCCGAGTTAGTTAGCATGTAGTGTAATAATGATTTCAGGAGTAAAATTTAGTGATTCATCTCTTACCTACAACATCCAGTGCTCATCCCAACAAGTGTTCTCCTTAATTCCCATCACCCATTTAGCCCATCCCCCCATCCAACACCCCTACAAAACCACAGTATATACTGCATCATCCATTACAGGAGCAGAAGGAATTTTTCATACATTAATTCAACTCAGCTGAGGGGGAGGCTTCTATATCTGTTATGGTTTAGCCTCTCCACTAGGCATGACGGCTGGATAGTGAAGGGAGACACTGTGCCATCTTGGAGCTTATAACCCAGAACAGAGGCCAGATATACTCTAGAGACCAAAGGCATGGTAAATGTAAAGTAAAAGAGCAAGGTGCTTAGAGGTTTGGTCAGAAGACCTACAATATGAAGAATGAAAGACAGATGATGTGCAAAGAGGCAAAATGGCTTACTAAGTAACAGACCACTTTGAGTCTTGATGACCAGTACCCAATTATGAAGGTGATTCAAAGATATAGATGTGTTTTGATCATCTGTTTAAAAGGCCATTTGGTCTTTCTAGAGGCCAATCAATTTGGTGGGGCAGGAGTGGATGTCTAGAAGCCAAGAGATTGTCACTGAGGTAGAAGTGAGAAAGTATGGGTGATAATGGTGTAAGTGTTCAGACTTGGGGCACCTGGGTGGCTCTGTCTGTTGAGCGTCCAACTTTGGCTCAGGTCATGATTTCATGGGTCATGAGTTCGAGCCCTGTATCAGGCTTGTTGCTGTCAGGGCATAGCCTGCTTGAGATCATCTGATCCTCCTCTCTCTTTGTTCCTCACTCACTTGTACTCTCTCTCTCTCTCTCTCTCTCTCTCTCTCTCTCTCTCTCAACAAAACAAAACAAAAACAAAAACAAAATATAAAGAAAAACAAGTGTTCAGACTTTAATACCATGGTTTCCAATATGGTAGCTGTAAACACATGTGGCTACTGAGCCCTTGAAATGTGACCTGCACAAATTGAGGTGTGTTCTAATGTATGTGGACATCAAACATTTAGTAAACTATACACAAAATATCCTCTCGATAGTTTGTCTGCATTACATGTTGAGTTAATAATACCTTAGAGATATTGGGACAACCTAAATGTATTATTAAAATTATTGCTATTGGTTTCTTTTTACTCTCTTTCATGTTGTTGCTAGAGAACTTAAAGGTACACATGTAGTTCATACGACATGTCAGTGGGCGCTGGTACCTGGGAGGAAACTGGTGGTTCTTAGATGTCTTGGTTTTCTATGGTTTGCAAAGGTTGGCAGACATAAGTAACCACATTTAACAGCTTAACGAGTGTCATACAACGTTGCCTTGTTCCAGAACCTTGGTGCTAAGAACTTTTCTTTACGAGGAGATAAATATGTGTGACAGTGAAGGTTCCAAAATTACCTACGGACACGTGGAGGAGAACTCAAGGGCCGATGGAGTAGTCTACCAAGGTGTGTGGTGGACGATGAAAAACTTCTGAAATTGTTTATGCTGTTCAATCACTGTGACCTTGAAACTTCTGTGCACACATGAACAATGGAAGAGACTGAGATGTGTTCCTATCTGCCTTCACTCCAGCAAAATGCTTACACCATTCTCAGGAGGAAGAAGGGTGGGCAGGAAACACTCCCACGCAAGGTGAGTACAAGAAGACTCAGATTGGCCATGGTCTTTCAACTGCCTTTCTCTTATGTTTCTGTCACTGCAAATCAGAATCAACTCTGAGAATCATCATTAACCTTTAATAATCAGCATTCGGCCACAGCCAAAGAGGCATGTTTCTTTCTTTCTTTTCGTGAAGTTTTTATTCAAATCCCAGTTAGTCAACACACAATATAATATTGGTTTCAGGTGTACAATACCGTGATTCAACACTGGCATACAACACCTGGTGCGTATCACAAGTGCACTCTTTAATCCCCTTCACCTACTTCACCCATCACCCCCCTTCCGCCATATTTATTTCTGGAGGGTGATGTATAGTGATTCATTGTGTTTTCAACTAATTCTTCTGTTATAGAAGATGCCTACTCACTTCATATGATTATTACCTGCTCCACATCCTCAAGCACTAGGAATGTCCTATTTATTTATGGGTTAATAAAACAAGAACTTGCCACAAGTTCGAGAGTACGCCAGAGTCTGACCACCCGCCTTTTCCGATTCTACTCCAGAATCCCAAAGAAGTCATTTGACCCATTTTTTCCTGACATTTGAACAACTGGACAACTGATTGCATGGACCAAGAAAATTAGAAATGTAAAGCAGGTCTTTTGCCCTACCTGGTGGACCAAAGGGCACCGAAGTTAAAGTGTGTCCTGCCTTCCCTGGGCTGTGTGTTGGAGCATGAAGGTGGAGAGCACACAGGAGTGTGAGGGCTTCTCCATTCCTTAGTATTTCCTGGGAACAAGCCCAACCTCATGACTTCCCCCAAGCATTTTGAGATGTGGCTTTCTGAAACCCTGCCGGAGCAAGCTGGATGATGACTGGGAGTTAACTCCCGGATGCAGCAGCTGAGGGCTCAATGGTGAATTAGCAACAGGAGTCTGGTGGGAGTGGTCAGAAAGGTACACTGATGTGAACAGATTCCAGAGAGGGTCAGGAGGAGACAGACTGAGACATTCATTGGTGAGGACTTTCCATGGGGAAGGGACTGGCATTAGAAGAACAAAGACATGGGGCCACAGGAGCCGTGGAGGGAGCACTTGTGAATGGGACACATGACAGAACATTTACCAAGGGTCAGGTATGACCAGCGGGCAGGAAGAAATGCAAGATGTAGACGCTGGCACAGGAGAGTGGCCACGTGTTCTGGAGTAGGTGTGAAAAGGATGGGGTTTTCCACACAAGATCATCTATGGTTGAGTCTCTTTTCCTGTCTGCAATGCCTATTTTTATGTTGGGCTGTTGATAGATCTCTTTGTGAGTGGGTGCGTGTATGTGTGACAAAAATGCCAGACAATGACTTATATTTTAGTCTAAGTTATTCCAATTTCTCTGAAAAGAGCCAAGCAAGAGTGGGACCAAGATGAATCAGTCACAGCTCTCTGTTAAATGTGTTCACCTGTATAGGTTGAATTGATTAACACTGTCTATTTTAAGGAATTGGCTTGTGTGCCTGAGGGGGCTGGCAAGACCGACATCTGCAGGACCGGATGGCAAACTGGAAACTCAGGCAAAAGATGAAGTTATAGAGTTGACTCAGAATTCCTTCTTCTTTTGGAGACCGCAGGTTTTGCCATTAAGGTCTTGGCTGATTGGATGGGGGCTCACCCACATAATGGGGGGACATCTCAAGTTGACTTTGAGTCCACTGACTTTAGATATTAACTGTATCTACAAAACTCCCACACAGCAACACCTCCACTCGAGTTTGATTGTATAATTGGGTAAAATTCAACAGGCCTATTTTTCTGCCGGTAGGTTAACAGAGGAGTGGAAGTAACCTTGGTGTATCTGTGTAGATAATACCAGGTCTTTCTGCACGCCCGTCACCAACTAAGCTCAGGTCAGGGCTACTTTGAGAGATCTTTTGATTATCTTTCACTGCAGGTATCTCCGAAAGCCCCGTGGGTAGGGAGATCCATCAAAAAAGTCAAGTCAAATGCGTCACGAGGATGAAAAGTACAGCATAGGGAATATAGTCAATGATACTGTAATAATGTATGGTGACAGATGGTGGCTATACTTATCATGGTGAATACTGAGTGATGCACAGAATTGTTGAATCACGATGTTGGATAGTGAAAAGCAATACAGCACTGTATGTGAAAAACGGTTCAATAAAATAAATAATTTAAAAATTAAAGAAAAATAAAAGCAGTCTACAGGGGTGTCTGGCTGGCTTCGTTGATACAGCATGGGACTCTTGGTCTCAGGGTTATGAGTTCAAGCCCCTTACCGGGTGTAAAGATTATTTAGAATATATTTTTAAATCCTCTTTAAAAAAAAAAGCAATCCATGAGAAAAGGAGAGTCAAAGACATCATTGTGTTCATTTGAAAAAGCAACGGGTAGAATTAAAAATTGAGAGCTTTCCATTTTAAATTCTGATGAATAGGCTGGAATATTGCTCTTTTGTCTTCTTAGTCTGGAAATGCAACATGACTGATGGTTGCACTAGGAGCAAACGGGTGTGGGAACGTTTCCTGTGCTTCACTGCATTTGCTGTGTTACCAGCCAGGATAGGAAGCCTCCTAAGGAGGTCTAAGGCAGGCTGTAGTACTGATGGCCTCATCCTTCCTGCCATGGACTGTGAATTGAAATGGAAGAGAAGACACTATGTGCCAACAGGCTGGGCCGTGGAGAGTCTCCGGTGGATAGCGAGCATATGTGCTCACCCTAATAAAGCTGTGATTTATGCCCGCTCCACAAAGCCCGGAGAGGAGGTGGGCACTGGCTGGTCGCCAGGGATTCCAGGCGACGTGGGCAGCTGTTGCGAAAATTCAGATTCTGAGCTCCGGTTCCCTTTCATCTGGGGAATTTAGGGAGAAAATCCATTTGTAGGAGATTGTAAGGCATTTAGGAAATAGAAAGGACTGGAAAATCATCACCCCATGGCATTATGTGATGATTCCCAGTGAAATGTTCCCATACTATTCCACCTTAGTGTGTGCCCTCTCTCTCTCAACATATATGATAGGTGCTCTCAAACCTATCAAAGCCTTCACTGATTAAATCAGATACTTTATAAAACTATTCTAAAACAAAACTTGGAAACTTTGACTTTACGGAATCTAAAGTAGACCCTGCCATTATCAGAGGATCTTGTTTTTACAATATTTCCCAAATATAAATCCTTATCATCGGGCAACAACTCAGGACTTCAGCTCAAAATAACCAGATTGTGGTCAAACAATCCATTGAGAACCAGGAGAGAGTCCTTTACTCATCAGTAAGTGATGCAGAAATAGTTCCGTGACATCAGACACAGCTGATGTGTCAGGTATGACAAGAAATGGATTTGTCACCAATGAGAATTTCAAACCTCACTCTCATACGGATGGATATTTAAAGCTTTAGCACATCAAATCATAAAAAGAAAAATGTTCTTTAAGAGGCATTCATTGAACCAGTAGAAAAAAATGGTAATTTCCATGCACATATCAAAACAAAATTAGGCTGAGTCTTAATATGTCAGAGGATACAAGTATGTCATTATCCAATCCAGTCAAATAAAAACCACTTCCCAATGCTAGAGAAAAAAAAAAAAAAAGAGGTTCCAAAATCGTAGTATAACATAACAGAAAATAGTCAGATGGTGACAGACACATATTTAACCATAAAATTAACAATATTTTAAAACTATTGTTTCCATTAGAAATGCGTGTTATGACCTTGCCCTGGCAAAGGAAACTATAGTCAACTCTCATTCTCAGTAAGACCGGTCTTAAAAATATGAAGCATCTCAATATGTGCTAAATTAAAGAAACAAGGAGGGATATGACCTAGAAGACATACAAAAGTCTGTGGGAGCGCAGACCCACATATAGCAGTGGTCAAGGAGACGTAAGCAATGCTGCTGGTAGGGCATGTTTGTTTGGAAAACCCATGTAGACTAGTCTTGAATAGTCAAGGACGTGAGAAGGTCACAGGGCAACAGGAAATGAACACACTGTAAGCGTGTGCCTTCCAAACACTGTCAGCATGTAGCCTTGGGGGTGGGGGGGTAATGCATGGATATGAATTTTGTGTTGGGTAGAAACTGACAGGAAGTGCAAAAATGAAAAGGGCTGGTTGAGCGCGTGGCTACCTAGCCATGCCGTCTGAGGATTACCAAGGTGACCGCCTCTCTCTCTGTTTCTGTCTCTTTCTCCTCTGATGGCGATCCTGTTATTTCCACTTCGTGTGCACTAAGTCATGGGAAAAGTCAGTGTGTGTGTGTGCGCGCAGGGGCAGAGACAGAACCAGAGACCCAGAGAGACAGAGAAATAGACACAGAGAGAGAGAGAGACAAAGAAGAGAGAGAAGTCAATCATTGGTAAGGGAATCCTCAAACCTGTTTGCCCACTCATCCACGAGCACCCCTCTACAATCTTATTATTATTTTTTCTTAAGAAACGCCAGTTACCGATAAAAATCCAATGCACTTAGAGCCACCTGCATTTTAATGTGTAAATAAGTAAAACATTCATATCTACTTTATGGGGGGGGGGGGCCTGCTTCTAGCATCACCTTGACTTGCCATCTTTACTGTCGTAATGCTGGGGAGAAACCGGAGGGAGAGGCACCACAAGATTCAGGATTTATGAGGTCTTTCACACAAGGACTGACTCTCGAATTTAACACGTGTGACATTAGGTTATTGCCTTTGCATCGATACGATCAGTGGCAAAGCCCTCACAGTAGATCGTTTTTTCCTCAGGGAGAAAACTTGTGATATGAAATATGCATTTACTTTTTAAGTTTATTTGTTTATTTTGAGAGAGACAGAGACAGCGTGAGTGGGAAGGGGCAGAGAGAGAGGGAGACAGAGTCCCACACAGGCTCCACACTGTCAGCACAGAGCCCAATGTGGGGCTCCAAATCATGAAACAGCGAGATCATGACCTTAGCGGAAACCAAGGGTCGGATGCTTAACCAACCAAGCAACCCAGGCGCCCCTGAAATATTTATTTAAGCCTCCCTAATGCCAACCCCCCTTGTGTATCCCACGCAGACACACAGGCAGCCGCTGTCTGTGCTCCCTGACTTCCAGATCCTGCTAGTGCACTGAACACAGCGAGGTACAGGTGACGTAAAATCGCACGTCCTGCAAAGATTACAGGACTTGGTGAATTTAACTACAGAGCTGGAATTATTCCTTGAACTACTAACAGATTGTAATGTGGGTGACTCACATGTGATGTCCCCAAACCATTAATCCTGCCAACAACAGTGACCCAAAAGCCCTTGGCCAATCTTTATTTTCTGTGGCTTTCCATAGAGTTTCATGTGTATCTTACCTTTTTCTTAAATAGGAGATAAAAATTCCAGAGTTACAATGTTCCCCAAAGCATTTAAGACCAACGTTTTCCCTATGATGGAGAGAAATAAAATGTTGATTCTAAAAAATATGTTTTAGTGAGTTCCTTTAAATGGCATTTTCCTGGTTTGTGATTACCACTGGGTAATGGGAACCATTTTTAGACATTTACTATAATAACATTTTTTTGCCTTCTCCCCGACAAGGACAAGTTTCTATCTAACCAATTTTGCAGACTACATGTGATGGACATATGGAATGCCATTAAGTGATATTTGCTGAGAAATCCACTCACACTAAGGGTCCGGGACAGCAGGGAGCAGCGAGGAAAAAGCTGAACATTTCTACCAAAAAAAAAAAAAAAAAAAAAAAAAAGGATCATCTATGCATTTGACAGGGGTAATGATGATTCTCGGATCTTTTACAGACTTCTGGACAAAACAGAAGAGTATAATATTACATTTATCAGAGTCAGTTTAAATAGGTATCATCTTCTGCCCGATCAGCATCATTATCTAACTACACATCTAGATCTATGCATCTGTCTATATGTCCATCTATCCAGCCATCCATCCACCCACCCACCCATCCATGAATCTTTCTTTCCAACTATCATTAAATGGCAGCAGTGAGGATTGAGGAAGAAATAGAATAAGTAGGACTACATAATGATTAACGTTACATTGTCTGAACCACCTGCCTAAGTTCCATTAAGTGGATAAAAGTGTATTTTATCCACTTGAGGTCTAAGGAGCTATGCTAAGGCCAGGGACTCTGGTGGTTGCAAATCACTTTAAATGCTTAACATAGTATTATTATAACCTTAAACATGGTTTTCCAAAATAATTATGTCTCCTAAATTTGTAATGGAACATGGGTGTTTATATCATTTTGGCTCACATTCAACATTGCTGTCTTATCCATTCCCCAAACTATCCCTCCACCTAATTGCCTTCCTCTTCTTGCTTGGTCATGATTTATTTAAGATTTGCCTACAGCCAGGGCATGCAGCATTTCCCTCTACAGAAGGGAGGTTGTGGAAAGCCAAATGATACAGTATGCTGCAACTTTATGTAACTTGGCTGAGTTTCATTAGGCTCAGCCCCTGGGATAGCCCTGGGTTCACTCTGTAAAGTCAGTGTCACACATCTCCCTGAGCCAAGTTGCTAATGCACAATTTGCAGGTTCGTTTCAGTAGGTAACAGTAACCCCTGAAGATCCAGGGGCAGATGGTTAGCTATACTCCCCCTCTGCCCCTATTCCATCCTATACATATTAAACCCAAAGGTCACACATACAACCATGTATTAGATTCCTATAACAGACACACCACACTTCAGTCCCCTTTCAAGAGATCCGACCTCTATCTTGCATCAGGCAATGAGAAATTGTTTTCCCTTCTTCATGGCTCTGCACAGGGCTACTGTTCAAAGCCAGGAGCATGGAGCCATGTCAGAGGCATAGACAATGCTACATCTGTGTACCTCGATCGTGCAAATGTGAAGACTGTCTCTAAAACATTTCAGGCAATCCACATATCTTCACTATCTTTAATGTCACCAAGAAGAGTCCAAGCTAACATTCCTTGAGACATAACACGTAATTCATTTTTCATTTCATGAACAAAATGCATTGCTGACATGCTAATCATAAGCAGCACATTTGGCCGTGATGTGGATGCCTAAGGGACTAGGCTATCTGATGTTGGGCTAACTGGCCAATCGTGGATGGTGGACATGCCATTAAAATAACGGTATTCTCTCAAAAATAACGAGCACATACGTAATACCATACTGTCTATGCTTTTTGTTACCTCGACTTCCCTTTTAGCTGTATATATATGCTGTGCTCCGCATCGTAGAATCCACAGGACATAGGGCAAGGGTAGACAAAGAAAACTGTCAGATCCTCCTTTAAAAGCTAACTATGAAGTATTTGGGGAGTTGGGGGCACAAGACCCTCAAGGAATGTTGTTGTTAGTTTCTTGGTGGTTTACTTGTTTGGCTGTGATTTACATTTCTACTGCAGGGTACCTCCAACCTCACACAAGAAAGATCAGTCTGCATTTTCTCGACAAGGAAAAGAGCTACTTACAGAGATGTGAGCTAATTGGCACTGTGTGTCCAATTTATTCCAGCGACATTGTGACGTGTCATAGACACTGTGAATGGACCAAGCCCTAAGCAGCTTCCAATTACTTCTGGAATTTCCACAAAAGCGCAAATGGGTACAAAACGAGAGTTTTCATGACAACACTGTCCATAAACGACCCCAAACAAGGGTTAAGGCAAAGTATGAAAAATAAGACAACAGGCCCCAAATCGTTGTTTATATAAAGCCCTAGGTCACTAGGACTTAGTTTAACTATGGTGTCGGCTATCCCAGAAATGGGAGTACCAGTCAGTCAGGAATTGCCTGGACAGCACTACTTAGGGTAATTCGACTGACACACCCCTGCCATCCATTAAAGGAAGGTAACCTTCAAATAATCAATCAGAATTTTTGCTTAGTACAACTTCCTTCTGCCTATGAAAGTCTTTCGTTTTGTACAGCTCTTGGGAGTTCCTTTCTATCTGCCAGATTGAATGCCTGATCTGAATTGATTTTTACTCAAATAAACTCCTAAAATTTTTAATATGCCTGTTTATCTTTCAACACGAGGAAGTAGTTAAATAAATTGTGGAGCATTCAGTTGAATATTATATAATTGTTTGAAAATGAATTCTTTCTGTAAACTTCCATACTGAGATACAGATTGTAGTAAATACAGCAACTTGCGGTACAGCAGGAATGACAGAATACCAATTTTGTGCAAAGACGCTAAAAATAAACATGCCTATAAATGCATAAATGTGTGTGGTATAGCTGTATAATAGATGTAGATAATTCAAGAAAGAACTATAAAAAATTATACAGAAAATACTGATGGAGGAACTTAACTGTCCATGTCATACGTTTCTGAATTGTTTGAAGATGTTAAAAACAATAGATTTTCGAGGGTGAACATATCTTAAAGACATATTTCAAAGGACTTAATCAAATAACCAGACTGGAAGTTAGGAAGTAATAAGGTGTAAGAATGCCTAAGGATGCTTCCATTTTGATTGAGAATGGGGAAGAATTTATCTTTACTAAGCTGTTGTGTCTCATATATCACAGGAAAACCATATACGCTATGTTTGAGAGACCTAATTAAGCATCTTTTCTATTAGCACATTAACCAGGAGCCTTCCAAAGACGTGATTCCTTAAGATAAAATAATCATAAAATTGAGGGGAATTTAAGGTAAAATGGTATCTCAGAAAGGGAGGTTTTGGAAAGCAAATGTACATTCATTTTATAAAAATGCAACAACCAGGCTGCCATCAGAGCCTGGCCATATGGTCCAACAATTACTTTATAATTAGTGTAAATATTCCATCAACTTGGTGAATTTTATACTTTACTGTGGTGTTTCCCATAGCTTGCAATATTGTTCCAAGAATGTTTTCTTCTAAAAATGTTTCCAATTTTCACATCAATAATAAATTTCAGATTTTAGGAGAGAGATTTTATTGCATACACATATAAAGTAACAGTGTGGGACCTTCTTTGTGAAAGTAAGTTAAATTTTGAATAGTGATTTTTGTGACAAGAAGTAGCTTTCAGAATCAAATAGATATTTTGGTAGAGTCATAATAATAATACTGAAAAGCTTTTGATGCTAATCATAGAAACCTACAGACACTCCATTAAGACTCTTTGACTTTCAAGGCAGTTCTTAGTTAAGTAAATTATAATAAATCCTTCAGAATTTCAACCGTGTTTTCAATAAGGATAGATATCCTATCACAGACATGCTAAATTCTTGAATCTGAAATTTGCATGCATAGAAAATGTAGCACAGGCTGGATGGATATCAAAATCTATATTTTAACACCATATCCCTTTAAGATCTAAAAATGAGAATGTTAACTTGTTTTATATTAGGTTCCATGACATTTTCTGGAATATTCAATTCCATAAAAGTCAGCACAGCCATTTACATAAGACACTGGAGTTTAAAAAGAAAAAGCTAATTCTGATTTACTAAAATGTCAATGTCAATTTGAAATCCTATTAAGGTTGGAAAAGAAGTTCTTTGCCATGGATACTGAAAAACATGAGTCATTTCAAACTTTAAACATGTTTTTACATTTTTGTGAACCTCTGAGGTATCGTCAGGTGGATTTATCACCTGGAAGTCTTAAGACATAAGAAATATGTTACAGGCATACTTCAGATATACTGCAGCTTCTGTTCCAGAGCACTACAATAAAGGGAATATCATGATAAAGGGAATATTGCAATAAAGCAGTATGTTTATACTATACTGTAGTCTATTAAGTGTGCAATAGCATTAGGTCTAAAAAAAAGTCTACGCCTTATTTAAAAACACTTCATTGCAAAAAAAAAAAAATGCTAACCATCATCTGAGCTTTCAGCGACTCATAATCACCAATCACAGATCACCATTTAGTGAATAGAAGAATAATGAAAATGTAAGAAATGAAAATCAGAAATGAAAATGAAAATAAGAAAATGAAAATGTGTGAGACTGTGGGAATACCCAAAATATGACAAGGAAACACGAAGTGAGCAAATGTTGACAAAATGGTGCCAGTAGTCTTGCTCACGGCAGAGTGGCCACAAACTCCATTTGTAAACAAAGAGAAAAATGAAATATTTGCAAAGTGCAAGAGAGCAAAGTGCTATAAAGCAAGGAATGCCTGTGTGTTGAACCCTCAAAAGCAAAGGTGGCCTTCTATTTCAACGATAGAGGCACACGTAGAGTGTATCACCTCTCCAAGACGTGCAATAACCCAAAGAGAAATTTGAAAAGTTCACCGCCATGTTATACCTGTTTTCTCTTTTGTACACCAGGTTCCTCTGCCCCTGTGTTCATAAAAATGTGAATCAAAAGTTCATTTTGTCCTGAGTTCTAGGAAGAAGAGTTCCCAAAGAATAGACAATATAGTAATCTGAGTTATTTGACATTAAGTGTTAGCGTGTGTGTCCATAGAAACAGGAAGTAGAAAGTCCAATGGATTATAATAATGCCTAGGACTGGGGTATCAGAGCCCTTGTTGATCTGTCTTTTGTTTACGAGGGCCTTGGCCAAGAACGTAGAAGGATAGTAGAAAAATTATTCTCTTCTCCCCCCAACACTCATTTTAAGATGCAAAAGGCCAAGTTCTCAGATATTGGGTAATCTTTCCAAGATCATATCAACTCAGAGAAGAAGCTTACAGCAAATCAAAAGCCATGGTTTTCACAGTATCTTAGACGACAATTAAATACAACCAGGGGCACCTGGGTGGCTCAGTTGGTTAAGTGTCCAACTTTGGCTTAGGTCATGATCTCACTGTTTGTGAGTTTGAGCCCCGTGTCAGGGGCTCCATGCTGCAGCTCAGAGCCTGGAGCCTGCTTCAGATTCTGTGTCTCCCTCTCTCTCTGTCCTTCCCCTGCTTGTACTGTCTCTTTCTGTCTCTCAAAAAATGGAAAAATGTTTTAAAAAATTTTAAAAAAAGAATTAAATACAACCATGTACATTTATTTTCTGGATAACGAATAATATACAGAAAGTACATGTAGTAGAACCAAAAACATACTTTGAGTATATTTTAATCAAAACCGTAGAAGAGTTTATGGATTTCAATAGCTTTCCTCTACCATCTCCTTAGCTCTTTAACAAATATCTTAAAAACCAAAATCAGGGGGATTTTGTCTTGAGACTAATATAAGTAACTGCTGTTAACAGAGTGCGTAGGGAATCCTGTGCACAGCAGCAGAGATGGGCAATACACGCAATCCTGTATCACTTGCTGGGCACGCAGAAAGAAATAAAAGAAAATCCCTTCCCTGGAGGAATCCTCAATTTCTAGGGCCGATAGCACATTTGGCTGATGGAAGTGCCCAACATAAATCATTAAAATACAATGCAAAGTTACTAAAATAACAGTCATTACACTGTATGCCTGGAATCGTACCATTTTTTCTAGTCATAGGTATTCTAAAAAGATTACAACTAACATAAGAACTGGCTGCCATCTAACAAGTGACAGAAAGAAAAAGGAAGCTCAGTTGAATCGGCCAGTTAATGCCTCCAAAGAATGCAGCCTGGCCAGTCGTTCTTAATTTTAGATATGAGTTTTTTTCTACAAAAATGTAAGTAAGATGAGATGTTGATGTCTACTCATGCTTTGCAACGTCAGGAAGAAGAGGGAATTTTCTACATAAGGCGTTCAGTAGTAACAGCTCAAATGTATAAAAATATGAGAATTTCCCCATCATTTGTATGAAGTTACCTGATATATACAGAACACCAAATACATCTAAATCAACCATATGCAGCTGTGCTATGTGGACCATGAGGGTAATGAATATAGATGTTGAGTTGAAGGAAGACATGTGCAGTGATCAGTCGAAATGCCACCTAAGCCTGTCCCATGTAATTGTTATAGACTGAGTGTCTGGGTCCCCCCTACAATTCATGTATGGAAACCCATCCCCCCAGTGGGATGGCATTAGGAAGTGGGGCCACTGGGAGGTAATCAGGTCGCGTGGGTGGATCCCACTTGAATGGGATTAGTGCCCTTATGAAAGGACTCCAGACAGCTCCCTCACCTCTCACACCATATGAGGACATGGCAAGAAGACAGCCATCTATGAACCAAGAAGAGGGTCTCACTGGACACTGAATCCACATGTGCCTTGATCTAGGACTTTCAGCCTCCCGAACTGTGAGAAATTAGTGTCTGTTGTTTATAAGCCCCTCAACCTATGACATTGTGTTGTAGGAGCTTCAACAGACTAAGACATTAAGTGAATGCTTTACCAGCCTGAGAAAAAGAACAAAACCTGTACCTGTCATAGGCACACAGTGAGCAGTGCTCGAAGCACCTGATGATTAACAGTCATTACTTGGTAAGCCAAGGCAAGCATCACACATCACATGACTAATCTCTACATTCACCTTGACTTACTTGGGGGTTACTGTAAAAGCAACACCTGAGAGGGGCACTGGGGTACAGGTGGTTTATTTGGGTAGGGGAACAGTCAATAAACGGAGCTTGCACGAGTGTGTTTCTAATGTGGGCAACTGGAATTCAGTTCTTCTGGAAACCTCTGAGGAACTCTATAGAACGCGGTTCAGAGCTGTTCCACTGTCTCGACAGAAAAGAGGCTGAGTGAGTGGGGCATTTTTCCACCCACACTTTTAGTTGAGAGCCATTCCTGGATTCTGCTGGTGTTACTTCCGTTGCTCTTCTGGGTTGTGCCTACATACAGCATGGTCCTCAACAGCTTCAGAGTGAGCACGGCAAAGAGAGACCACAATGGTACACATTTTTTTTTTTTTTTTTTTTTGGTGGGATGATGGTGAAAAGGCACCATTTGGAACTGTCCGCTGGGAAGGTGCTGAAGTTGGGCAGAGAGAGGGTGAGTAATCAAACTCCATGCTTGCCTCCTACAGCCCTTCTCTGATGGGCATAATTGCATTAGGTAAATGATAAAGTGGAATCTGGGAGAAGCTAAGTCATGGACCCACATTCAAATTGCCTGTAAGTAAGAAATCCTCACTTCCAAGTAAATGTTCTACAGCTCATGTAGGCAATGACCCCCAGACTAGGCAAATGCATGTGAGATATCCAGACATTCCAAATAGTGTCACTCAGTTGGAATGACAGGGAAAATTCAGTACGTGTTGCCCAAAACACATAAAACCCCCAAGAAGCATCTCTCAGTTCCTGTATCACTAGCCTCAACTTCTAACATCTTTTTCAGTTAATAAAATTTAATGTCTCATTGGCTGTGAGGACCCCTGGAGGGAATGTGTCATGGTATAAAGAAAAACCAGCCACACTCCAAGATCCCTGAAAATGTTACTGGTCACTGATCCGCTTCTCACAAGTTGTAAAGGCACAGCTTTGAAATATTCTTAATTATGGTTAAAAAGAAAGCATCCGGCAACATTTGTTCATTGGAGCTCTCAAAAGGGTAAAATATGGTATATCCTTTACTTTTATTACTCTTTTTAAATATGCTGTCGCAAAACAATACAGACAGTTGGGAAAGAAACAGACTTTGAGTGTGAATAAGATGCTGAATCATGCATAGCTTAAGTTAAACATTAATAAACACTTAGTAAATTAATCATTTTGATTTTCCATCACACAGCTTAACTTTTCAGGGCATACTTTGCTGCCTCTTTACAAAGCTGATCCGTTCCTGTGCTTCCTAGAACATGAAAATTCATAGAGAAAGTACAATTTGTATAATAGTGTAAGGGGAATATAGAATATATATAAGGTGAAACGTCAATGGGTACACTGTACTTTTAGAACACAGAAGAGTAGTGACTTCCCACATACCACACTGGCCCATGATTAAAAATTAAATGTACTTAAGACTAAATAAATACAGGCAGATGTCGACATGCTTTAGTGTCGCATTTAAATACACTTTTCAAATAAGCTTCCGCGTGACATCAGAGATAAAAGCATTGCGGCCATATATAAAATTTTAATTTTGAAATGACTCCTTCAAGATAGCTTCGATGGCTAAGGTAGAAGAAGTATCCTTTAGTGAAATGTCAAGGTTCAACCGAATTGCCAGAATGGAAGCTGAAGTCATTTGAGAAGCTGGCCACAGTCCAAGCTGGACATTAGAACAGATTAATGTGAAACTCAATTCCTTAAAACGTGGAGGGAAGAGGCAGCCTTGTAGAAGCTTTCACCTGAAAGTCGATGAAACATCTGTAGGACTGTTTCCCAATCTTACTATTTCCATAAAACATAGTATCCCTGCACATTTCTCCTCAAGCCCTTCAAGAGAGCAGGTGGCAATAAAGCTCCAAATCAAACTGGGGACAAGTTCAGTCTGCCATCTGAGATGAAGGGAGAAAGGACTTCAGTTGACAGAACGAGGCCATTTTATTATGGGGGAAGAGATGTGACACCAGTGAGTAGGGCACAAGGAGCGCCACTGAGGTCTTACATTTCTTCCTTTCTAGCGCCTAGGACAAAATACCAATTTTTACAGCAAAAGGTATTGCAGTCTTACTTAAAATATTATGAAATATTTTTACATAAAATATTTTTACACAAAATATATCTCCATAAAATATTACAAAATGGTGATTGTCACAGAATTGCCTTTAAATCTTCATGATGGGATTCATCTTTTTAACCAGCCACCTAAAAATGTTAACATGCTTTGTAATAGAAGCACCAGGTAGGGGCTGGATGAGAAAAAAAGGGGTTTCTTATCCCTCTGCATCCTGGCCCCTGTCTGGTTTTTGTCACGTATGCTTCTGAAGGAGCACAAGAGAGCTCCCCTATAAAATCTCAAAACCAAAAGCTAAGGAAGGCGGAAGAAATTCAGAAAAAAAGCTGAGCCACTCCACTCCCCTTCTCTTTGTGGGCATTCAGCCTCCTTGTCACTCGGTCTTGCTCAGGGGAGTTGAATCTGGTGCCTGAGAAAGTAGTTCTAAGAAAGGTTTATTTTTAAACCTGTATCATCAGTGCTGTGCTTGGGTATACTGGAGAGAAGCAGATACAGATTGGCTGTCTCTCCTGCAAACCTCCAAAACATACACAAAGAAGGGTACTTGGAGGACAGGCAGGAAAGATTATCGCCCTTACAATTTGGATATGTTGTTAGCCGTGTGGTACCAAGCCTTGTTTACTTCTCACCACCAGCAATATGGTGTACTAAGGACTCAACCCTGCTCCCATTACAAAATATCCACTGACCCTGCCCCTCATCATCTACTGAACTCCTCAAATTACTCAAATTCACAGCCCTGACATCTGATTTCCAATCGAGTTTGGATGTCAAGCAGCATTCTGTCCTGTACTTCCCTCCAGATGGCAAAACAGCATTTATGGATATACCTCCCCACTGGAGTGTGACCTGAGTCTTTGGGAGGAGGAGAAGCCACAAGCTGAGCAGCTGATCAATACATTCTCTTCAATGAAGGGATCAATGATTCATACTGAAAAGGACCCTCGAAAATTCTTACCTCACTGTGTTCTGCTGTTCTAGACATTTCCTTCTCTCCTGTCCATCAAAGGACAAATAGAAGTGCTCCATAAAAGTGCTTTTAACGTGTCTTAGTGTATTTCCAATTTATGTGCATGGCAATTTTATCTACATCTTGTTTGTACCAACTGTATCTGGTTGTGTTCTCTCTGACTGAGGTGGGATTCAGGAAATGCTATCTCAAAATATGGCACCTTGGCACACTGAAAAAAATATATACACACATGAACATTCATTCATTCATTCATTCATTCATTTAAAAACCCAATAGTTTAATGAGAGCAATTAAATAACACTTAAACTAAATGGAGATAATGTACCATGTTTACAGATTGAAAAGTTCAATATTATAAAGATGTCAACTCTTATGTGGATCCTGAGAAACTTAACAGGAACCCATGGGGGAGGGGAAGGAAAGAAAAAAAAAAAAGAGAGAGAGGTTAGAGTGGGAGAGAGCCAAAGCATAAGAGACTCTTAAAAAATGAGAACAAACTGAGGGCTGATGGGGGTGGGAGGGAGGAGAGGGTGGGTGATGGGTATTAAGGAGGGCATCTTTTGGGATGAGCACTGGGTGTTGTATGGAAACCAGTTTGACAATAAATTTCATATATTGAAAAAATATAAATAAATAAATAAATAAATAAATAAATAAATAAATAAGATGTGAATTCACTCACTATTGATCTAAAAATTTACTCCAGTGATCATTAACATCTCAGTGGGCTGCTTTGTGTGACAAGCTCATTCTAAAATTTATATGCAAAGACAGGGACTAAAAGGGGCCAAAAATTTTTGAAAAAGTAGCAAGAATTGCTCTATCAGTTATTGTGGCTTACTATAAAGCTACAGTAATTACACCAATGTGGTATTTGTACAAGGATGAATGGAAATCCAACTGAACAAAAAAGGAAGTTTGAAAACAGACCTTTGCATATTCAGATGCCTGTTCTGTAACACATTAAAGAATGATGCATGCATGTGTACAAATATACATGTAGCTAAGTTTCCACAGGTACTCTGAATATTTTAAGCTGAAGGAGTTTAAGAAAATGGCAGAGGCCAGAAGGTCACTTAGACCTCTTCCCTCCACTGGCCTTTGTCCCCTGAAACAGGTCATAAGATCCTCAGGTGACAGGTGCCTTCCTGTATCTGGAGGAAAGGAACATCCTTATCTCTAAAGCCAAAGGGACCTTGAGAAGAATCCCCATGAACAGGCCTTTTCCCCCTGGTTAACTATACTTGCCTCAAGCTCTGCCCTATCGTATTTCTCCATGGCTGTCCACACGTCATCATACCCAGTTTACACTACTGAGGTCTGGTGGGTGGAATTAGATAGAGTGTGTTATGCTAAATGAAATTAGTCAGAGAAAGACAAATAATCATATGACTTCACTCATCTGTGGAATTTAAAATACAAAACAGATGAACGTAAGGGAAGGGAAGCAAAAATAATATAAAAACAAGGAGAGGGACAAAACATAAGAGACTCTTAAATACGGAGAACAGACTGAGGGTTGCTGGAGGGGCTGTGGCTGTGGGTGGGGGATGGGCTACGTGGGGAAGGGGTATTAAGGCAGACACTTGTTGGGATGAGGACTGGGTGTTATATGCAGGGGATTAATCATTGGATTTGACTCCTGAACTCATTATTGCACTATATGCTAACTAACTTGGATGTAAATTTAAAAATGAATGAATGAATAAATAAATAACAAAGCAAGAAAAAAATTTTAAATAAAAAATATTACTGAGGTCTGTCTGCTTCCTCCCATGTCTGTTTCCTTATTTTCCTGTCCTGTTTCCTGCGTGCCACGGATGTAAAACTTATGCTAAATAAATGCCTAAGTTTTTTTTCCTGTTCATGTGTCTTTGTTAGTTTAATTTTTAGACCCAACCCGGGGGCTCGAGAGAGTCAAGGGAAACTTTTTCCTCCCCTACAACAGTGAGCATTTGTGCATTTATGTGGTTGATCTAAAATTCCGACATATTTGAAAAAGAAAACCAACTCTTATGAATGAATTCATGCATCTGAGTAATCACGGTATTCCCTGAGGAGTTTATGAAATCTGGGGCCGAAACAGCCAGTAAACAGCAGTTTGTGGTTTAAAAAAAAAAAGTGTGAGGGGCGCCTTGGTGGCTCAGTTGGTTAAGCGTCTGACTTAAGCTCAGGACATGATCTCACGGTGTGGGGGTTTGAGCCTCGCATCGGGCTCTGTGCTGACAGCTCGGAGCCTGAAACCTGCTTTGGATTCTGTGTCTCCCTCTCTCTCTGCCCCTCCCCTCTTCACACTCTGTCTCTCTCTCTCTCTCTCTCTCTCTCTCTCAAAAATAAACATTAAAAACACCTACACGTAAAATAAAATAAGAAAAAATTTAAAGTGTGATTTTTATTGCTAAGTTGCTCTGGTCCCTTGATGACCCACCCGGTGAGATGTGGAAGGGTGGTTTCAGGAGTCACAAGCAGTGCCTGTTGTGATGTAACAGGATCATCACTGCAGAGACATGCGAACTGGACCCTCGTCCACCGAACCCCTAGAGCTGCCCAAGCTTTTGTGAACGGCCCCTTGAAATCTCCCCCTCAGCAATTTCCACCTCCCCTCTAGAGCGTATCTGAATTCTGGGAGAATCACCTCCTGCCTGCCTCACCAGGAGTGTGTTCGCCCGTCTAGAAACCAAAGGAACTTTCATGAGCATGCCCACCGTCCGTAGCTTTTTTGAGGCCTTCTCCCCAGGCTTCATTATTTAGCATCTTCCTACACTATTGGTAGCCGTCTTATTTTGGACCTCAAGCCGTTTATAAAGCCCTCTGCTTTAAGATACTGTTTTTCTCTGAATGTAATAGGAAGATGCCCCCACCTCCAGTTCTACCTTAAGAAATGCACTCCTATCACTTGTAAGTTTAAGTAACATGAATGAGATACTGGCACGTAAGAGTGTGTGACTCTCTTATGTGGCTAGGAGCCTCTGTTTCCAGCCGTAACTTACAGGCCTTAGAAGCGGTGAGAGGCATACCTTAGCTGCCAATCAATATAGCTGGCAATGATTTGAACAATGACGATGTTGGGAAGGTTTTGATATTGAGGGCCTGGGCTCAGAGAATCTCAGCATGGCCAAGAAACAGAGACCTGGTTCAGTTCAAATGTTCTTTGCAAATGGGAATGAGCTTTGAACCGTCCTGACTACTGCCTCCGTGGCTGATGTGTAAACACCTTCCGTGATAGGAGAATTCATGGTCTCCTGAGGAAGCTCACCCCACGGCTCAAGAGCTCAAATGGAAACCAATGATAGTTATTATAAATAATTAATAAGCACTGGAAATGATATCCTATTATTAGAAATAGTTACGGGAGACCCCACAAGCCAGGTAGAATCTTAGCTTAGCTCTCTCGAATAATGGGGAAATCATCAATAATGCTGTCTTGCTCATTTTGTTCCGAAAACCATGGTTGCCTAGACATTTAAACTTGTCATTCACCGGATCAGGCAACCAGGTGAATAATAATACCAGGGCCGGACCATGATATCTTCTTCCTAGGCACCCTCCGTGGGACCAGCTTTGGAACAACTCTAAGTCAGACCTCATCTGTGCCCCAGTCCATACTTTGCAAACGGGCTGCTGAGGTTTTTTTGCCAGGTATTTCTGCGGCCTGGGAAAATCATAATGAATCCTCTCCAGCACGTCTTAATAAAAACCATGAAGTTGCATTTGCAATGATTTGCTACGATTTTCAACTATTCCTTTACAGACCAAGACACCTTCAGTCATGATGTGAATCATTGCCTCCTCTGTGACTTTAAAACGGTCCCTAATAGAAGGAGCAAGTCACAACAGATCCAAGGATAATGCATCCTGATTTTCACTTCTGAGAAATGCTTTCAGCAGGTAGATGTTAATTTAGCAAATAGGAAAGGAACAGAAGAGTGATGTCAATGCTTGGGTGCCATCAGCCACAGTTTCCTCAGTGACACTTTCCTTTTTGCAAGGGGATGACATTTCTTTAATCAATTTCATCTCAACTGCCCATATTCTCATTTGGGCATGATTTGCACAATAAATGACATAACAGTCTTTGGGGAAATTATATTAGACAGAATTGGGCTTTGCACAGCCACCCTGCTGTGTTCCCACAGTATGTTCTGTTCTGGGTCAGAGGAGTGAAAATATTAATTGAATCATAATGTGTGTCCTAGAAGCAAAGACCACTGCTGGTGGGTGGACAGAGTGAAGTAGGACATTACTTCAAGAGCTTGATAGTTTTTTTTTTTTAATTTTAATGTTTTCCTCTGTGCCAGACTCAAGAACATCCTTAAAGGCAGTTAATTGCTTTCTGCCATGAGAGCAATTTGAAACATTTTTTAGATCATGGTAATCTAGAACGTTGCGCTATCTCAATAAACATTATCTAAGAAATGATGGACGTGTTTAATATACAGAAGGAATGTGAAAGGTAAAACCCCAAACACACATCATGTGGGGTTTTGTGTGTGTGTGTGTGTGTGTGTGTGTGTGTGTGTGTGATTTTTTACAACTATTTAACTAAGGAACATAATCCTGAAGATCTTGCCTCTCAATACCTTCTCAAATTCTTTCTGTTTTATTTACTCATGGAAACTCGTACTTTGAGACTAATTCTATACCTGTCTCCTTCCTATACTAAGAAACAAGTGATTAGTCACTAAAAGTTCAAAGAAACCAACACACCACACATTTAAACACTAACCCTTTACTAAACAATAAAAGGAAAAAAAAATCTTGGCAAGGTATTAAAATTCGTGTAAAATTAACATAGCTAATATAAAAGTCAACGATATCTACTGCCTATTCTGGGCAAATGTGAATACATGATTCTTGTCAATTTAACAGTTGGTGCATACATGAATGAGTGATTTACCAAATAGAAATGCAAGAGCCTAAAAGGAATCCTCCGTGGGGGGGTGGGGGGGCTGGCTCTCCCAGCGCAACTAGGAAATCTCACTTCTCTGTGAGAGACCACTGAATTAGCTATCACCTCTGCATTAGATAGTCATGTCAACAAGTGTTTTTATTTTTATTTATTTATTTTCATGAATATAATTTATCGCCAAATTGGCTTACATACAGCACCCAGTGCTCATCCCAACAAGTGCCTTCCTCAATGCCTATCAACCACTCTCCCCTCTCCCCCCCATCCCCCGTCAACCCTCCGTTTGTTCTCTGTATTTAAGAGTCTCTTGTGGTTTGCCTCCTGCCTCTCTGTTTGTAACTGTTTTTCCCCCTTCCCCTCCCCCACGGTCTTCTGTTCAGTTTCCGAAGATCCACATGAGTGAAAACATCTATCTGTCCTTCTGATTCTTTCACTTAGCATAATACCTTCCAGTTCCATCCATGTTGCTGCAAGTGGCCAGATTTCATTCTTTCTCATTGCCAAGTAGTATTCCATTGTATATATAAACCACATCTTCTTTAACCATTCATCAGTTGATGGACATTTAGGCTCTTCCCATAATTTGGCTATTGCTGAAAGTGCTGCTATAAACATTGGGGTACAAGTGCCCTTGTGCATCAGCACTCCTGTATCCCTTGAGTAGATTCCTAGCAGCGCTATTGCTGGGTCATAGAGTGGATCTATTTTTAATTTTTTGAGGAACCTCCACACTGTTTTCCAGAGCGGCTGCACAGTTTGCATTCCCACCGACGGTGCAGGAGCGTTCCCGTTTCTCCACATCCTCGCCAGCATCTGTTGTTTCCTGAGTTGTTAATTTTAGCCATTCTGATCACTGTGAGCTGGTATTTCAGTGTGGCTTTGATTTCAACAAGTGTTTTTCAATTGCTGCCACTATCAGAGTCCGTATCCCACCTACTGGCACCTCCCTGACATCCCATGGCAGGGAAGGTAAGCAAAAGAAAACTTGGGCAGAAATGAAGGGCAGAAATGAAGAGAACAGGACTGCTGGTGAGCTGGCTTGGGAAGAAGACTTCTTGAATGTATGAGTGCACCTCCCTAGAGGGTAGTTAAGCTGTAACTCTAAAAATGTAGGACGTCTGATTTGTGACGTATTATTTTAATCCCCATGGCAACTGGCAGGTGGGGGGTATAAGGAAAAAGAAGGCCCTAGGACTGAAGTCCAAAGCTGAGTTACAGACTCGGGTCCATCTTTCTAACCTATCATCCAGCTCAGGCTACTCTGAGACTCAGTTTCCTCATCTGGACAATTGGAAGGCATCTCAAAGTAAGGATGTAAAGATCACATACCACACAGTTGATTGAAAATACTTAGACAACTACAGAAGTGAACACCGATATAAAGTTGAAGTGTCTTTAAATATCACAGGGCCGCCTATGTGGCTCAGTCGGTTGAGCGTCCGACTTTGGCTCAAGTCATGATCTTGTGGTTTGTGAGTTCAAGCCCCGCGTCAGGCTCTGTGCTGACAGCTTGGAGCCTGGAGCCTGCTTCAGATTTTGTGTCTCCCTCTCTCTCTCTCTGCCCATCCCCCACTTGTGCTCTGTGTGTCTCTCTCTCTCAAAAATAAAAAACAAACATTAAAAAAAGAGTAAATGTCACAAACCAAAGGGGCATAAAATAATATTTACTCAGTTCTATGTAAAATAGGAATTTATAGGAAAATCAGCTGTTGTAACAGCTAAGAGATCATTATATATTCAGCATATATGAAATGCTTAGGTTTCAAATATAAAAAAAGCTCTCACAAATCAATAAGAGAAAGTTCAAGTGCATTATGAAATATGAACAAAGGATTTAGACAGATTTAACAGAGACTGATACCTAAATGGATTTTAAACACAAGAACAGATTCCCAAGTTAACTCATATAAAAGAAGCAATTTAAAAATTATTTTTGAGCTATTGGATACATCAGAGTCAGCACACTATGGTTCATAAACCAAATCTGGCACACAACCTGCCTTTTCAAATGAAGATTGGAACACAGCCATAATAGAGTTCATTTATGTCATCATCTATGGTGCTACCAAATGACAACGACAGACTGGAGCGTTTAGACCATACGGCCCACAAGTCTAAAGTATTTACTGTCTGGCCCTTCACAGAAGTTTGCTGATCTGTGGTAGATAGAAATTACACAGTTTACAATACTTTGTGTTGGCAAGAATGTGGCCAAGATGCACTTTCATAGGTTATGGTTAGAAGCTGGTTTGGCTAACTTTCTTAAACTCTATAAATATCCCAACATCTATATAAATTTAAAATAGATATGGAATCTAACCCCCACTCCTAGGGCCTGTTTTTAGCACACCATGGTTTATAGCAGCCAGTGTTTAGAAACCATGTAAGCTGGTCAAAAATTATGTTACGTCCGTATACCCAACTGTCATGGAACCTTTCTGAAAATGGGACAGATTCATAGGTGTCAAAATAAGCAATCTCAATTTTATGTTATTAAGTGGAAACAGCAAAATGTTAGGATAGTGATTTGCAGTGGCATTTAAATGCTGGTGAGATACAAATATCTCTGGAAGCTTTCTGTAGACAGAAGGAACAGTGGTGTTTTCTGGGAGACCTGAGTAAAAGGTGTGTTGATGTGTGGTCACATAGTTCCCTATATACCTTTTGTTATGCTGGGAGTTTCAACCACAGATACAATTAATTTTTCAGAAATAAAGGGGCGCCTGGGTGGCTCAGTCGGTTGAGCGATCGACTTCGGCTCAGGTCATGATCTCACGGTTTGTGAGTTCAAGCCAGCCCCGCATCGGGCTTTGTGCTGCCAGCTCAGAGCCTGGAGCCTGCTTCTGATTCTGTGTCTCTCTCTCTCTCTGACCCTCCCCCACTCATGCTCTGTCTCTCTCTGCCTCAGAAATAAATAAACATTAAAAAAAAAAAAAAGAAATAAGAACAAATACCTGGTCTGCTTAAATGAAAAGTGGTTCAGATATGGATATTTGAAACACATTTGTGGATGCACCAAAAGGACAGGCTTGAGAGATAGTCCATAAAAGAAAGACAAGTTCAATTTCAATCCAAAGTCATGAAATAAGTCAAGTGAGGAGACATTACATTTGGAGAGGCTCAAGGGAAAGTAAGAAAAGGAGAAAAGAGAAACCATGAATTCAAAGAGAAAATAAATTCATGAGTTTTTCCTTCCCCAAATTATATTGACTGACATCATAATAAATTTAAAATTCTTCTACAGGATATAGTGGATCAAGAGTTAAAATGACTAAGCAGAGTGGGTGCCAATTCAAAGTCACCAAAGGAGAAAAGACAATCAATGAATCTAAATCTCTTGAAATACTGCAAAAATGTTGTACGAAATAAACTTATTATAATTTAATAAAACGTGTAGACCTGATTACAATTCTACAGAAGCCACTTTGGGTAGAAATACTGTTACACCATTCGTTAGTGAGACTAAATACATAAATTGCTTGGCAAAAGATGAAGATTATTCTATGCTAAAAGAAAGAGCTATTTTCTATTTATTAGCATAACCCTCCTATTTTAAAAATTTTAATATTAAGACAAGACTCCACCAGAAGCAATAAGGACCTCCAAGCTGCAGAGCCCCTGTTTCCCCTTGCCTCCTCCTTCATGCAAATACTACCCAACCATAAAACCAAATCAAGCCACTCACTCTTCACGGAACCCAGAACCAACATGTCCCTTTTGGAAAGGCATAGGCAATGAAAAACTCCATTAAACACAAAGCAACATCTATGGATTGCCATGTAATTTAAAGCCAAGAGCATCACCTCATAGGTAGCTTCCCAGATATTAACAATTACAAAGTTTCCAACAAACATACAGTCTGCCTGTATGATGCTACATTTTAAATTGCAGACAACAGGAAAGTACCCTTTGGGTAGGTAGATAAAAACCGATCCTGTCTTGCCCAGTTACCAAAGGCTGTGCCACGGAGAGTGGACCATCAAAACTGTGAAGGCAGAAGTAGAGATCTTCCAGCAACATGAGTAAACACAAGAGAAATGTAAAGGTTAGAGTTTCCATGCTTTTCATCCTGTGAAAACATAGTACAGAGAAAACTCATTTGGTAACTGATGGAACTTCTTACAAATCTGCTTCTCTCCTGCTGTGAAATCACTTAACTCATTTTTTGAGAGGGGATAATATACACTGAAGATTCTTAACCTTTTGTGAATGTGTTTTTCTTTTATAGCTCTCAAAAAAGAAAATAAGCGGGCCCCTTTCATGGCTGATATATTCTAGCGTTTGAAACTGAAGAGTCCCTCCCACCTCAACACCCTTTACTTTGGGCTATACAAATACAATTTTGTTTTAGAAAATCTGTGTATCAGTATCTTTAAGGTATTTCATTCTCAGTCTCCATCGTCTTTTGAGAAAGTTGAAAAACAACAGTAAAATCTGGCCCTCTGCTTATATGCAAACAGGCCCTATGGTAGTCCGTTCTGATTATGTTTTTCTCATGATGATAATAGAGGCGTGAACAATTTCATAGAACGACTGAAATTTTCTACCTGCCTGTACTATTCAAAGATTTTTTTTTAAAAAGATGTCCAATAAGGGGTGCCTGGGTGGCTCAGTCGGTTAAGCGTCTGACTTCGGCTCAGGTCATGATCTCACGTTTCATGGGTTTGAGCCCTGAGTTGGGCTCTGTCCTGCTTTGGATTCTGTGTCTCCCTCTCTCTCTCTCTGCCCCTTCCCCACTCACACTCAGTCTTTAGCTCTCAAAAATAAATAAACGTTAAAAACATAAAATAAAAGATGTCCAATAATATTTCCTCAATATTTCTTGTGAATATAAAGAATATTAGGAAATACACTTTAAGACAGATCTACATGTTTTTTTTCTCGATAATTGGTCTCATGTAGGGGAGCATTAAACTCACATTCACAGAATTGAACTAAAGAGAAAGGCCCAACATTTTTCCATACAACCATTTCTGTTCCCATAACCAACATCAGAAGTGAAGTAAAATTATCTTTTAGAAGGTAAGTGATTAAGAAATTTAATTTCTTTTCTGTTTAATTACATAGCTCATAAAGAAGACCATGAAATGAAAATAAAATCGTTTCACTATTCATTAGTTTCTAGATATGCCAGACCTCATGGGGAGAGTGAGGGTCAGGAAGAAATACTAGTTAATTTTAAACCTTGTTGACGTAGGAAAAAAAAAAGAAATACTAATAGAAATACAAATACATATCCATTGCATACTGGGTAGAATTTTTTTTTTCTCAGAAATGTAACTGATATTCCTAGATAAATAATTTAAAAATAAGCCAGATGCTTTTGAATAGAAAATAAATGATATTCCACAACACATTAAAATCTGACACAGCAAAGGAAGCCAGCAAGAAAGCAAAAAGACAATTTATTGAATGGGAAAAGATATTTGCAAATGATATAGCAGATAAGGGATTAATCCAAAATATGTGAAGAACTTATACAACTCAACACCACCACCACCACCAACAACAATCTGATGAAAACATGGGCAGAGGGGGCACCTAGGTGGCTCAGTCAGTTAAGTGTCATACTTTGGCTCAGGTCATGACCTCATAGTTCATGGATTTGAGCCCCACATCAGGTTCTGTGTTGATAGCTCAGAGCCTAGAGGCTGTTTCAGATTCTGTGTCTCCTCCTCTCTCTCTGCCCCTCCCCTGCTCCCATTCTGTCTCTCTCTGTCTCAAAAATAAAAAAAACATTAAAAACTTTTTTTTTAATAAAAAACATGGGCAGAGGACCCGAATAGACATTTTTCCAAAGAAGACATCCAGATGGCTAACAGACACATGCAAAGAGGTTCAACATCACTCATCATCGGGGAAATGCAAGTCAAAACCACCATGAGATGTTAGCTCACACCTCTCAGAATGGCTAAAATAAAAAAAAAAAAAAGATAAGAAACAACAAGTGTTGGTGAGGATGAGAAGAAAAAGGAACGCTTGTGCACTCTTGGTGGGAACGCAAACTGGTGCAGCCACACAGTACAGAGTCTCCTTAGGAAATTAAAGACAGAGGTATCGTATGATCCAATCCTTCCCCTGTTGTGTATTTACTCAGGGAAAAATGAAAACACTGGCTAAAAAAGATACATGCACTCCTATGTTTACTACAGCATTATTTACAATAGCTAAGATATGGAAGCAGACTTAAAGGTCTATCAACAGGAGATTGCACAAGGAAAATGTGGTGTATATATGCTATGGAATATTACACAGCCATGAAAGGGGATGAGATCATGCCATTTGAGACACTACAGAGGGACTTAGAGGGTATTATGATAAGTGATATAAATCAGACTGAGGACAAATACTATATGATTTCACTCACAAGTGGAATCTAAAAAATGGATAAGTAAGCAGAAACCACCATCAGAACCATAAATACAGAAAACAAAATGATGGTTGCCAGAGGGGAGGGAGTTGGCATACGATCAAGCATATCATCAACAGTATGCTATAGTCTCATTGTTTGCATTTTTAAGTTTAATTTTGAGAGACAGAGTGTGAGCAGGGGAGGGACAGAGAGAGGGAGACACAGAATCCGAAGCAGGATCTGAGCTCTGAGCTGTCAGCACAGACCCTGACACAGGGCTTGAACTCACGAGCCGTGAGATCACGACTGAAGCCGAAGCTGGACGCTCAACTGACTGAACCCCCCGGGTGCCCCATCAGTGATAATTTTCAATGCAGATGCTATGTGTGTACTTTCTCAGATCTATTACTACATGGTGTATATATTCATACCAGAGTACCTTTTTGACTTGGATTGCAAACAAAAGACAAACAACCAAACACAAAACCTAATTATCCATGACAGATGGCTGAATCGTGTTGTGCTATGAGATATTCTTGAGAAATACGATCATTTAAAAATTTTCCCATTTATAAAGTAGTAATTCTGATGAGATTTCACCTCTTCTTTCTGCTTTCCATTGAACAATTGATAAAAGTTTTGGCAAAACATAACTGAGAGAGTTTTACAAACTTAGTTTGCAGGGGTGCATTTGATGTACATGTTTCCCTTCTATTGACTTTAAATTTACCGCTATTAAAGCACACTCAAGGGGCACCTGGGTGGCTCAGTCGGTTGAGCATCCGACTTCAGCTCAAGTCATGATCTAATGGTTTGTGAGTTCGAGCCCCGCGTTGGGCTCTGTGCGGACAGCTCAGAGCTTGAAGCCTGCTTTGGATTCTGTGTCTCCCTCTCTCTGCCCCTTCCCTGCTCATGCTCTGTCTCTCTCTGTCTCTCAAAACTGAATAAACGTTAAAAAATTTAAAAAAATAAAGCATACTCAACACTCAAATTTTTCAAAGTTGATTTGCATTAAGAGTAAGGTAACTAAACTTAGGAGTCCAAGCTGAGTCAAACATTCAAATTACCAATATAAAAGCCTAATTTGCATTCCTGGAGAAATATACGTTGTTACTCTCCCGACAAATTTTAATTTTGGCATAAAATATACCATTTTTCTTTTATATTATGCCTGGATTTCAAACATAAATTCACTGCTATGGGACTGATTAGTAGACCTACAATCATAAGATGATTATTTATTGAGTAATTAATGTATACAAAGAAGCTGGCTAGGTCCTTTACAGGCACTGTCTCATTTATTTCTCTTAGTTGCTCTGCAAAGTAGCTACCATTATTGCCATATGATAGATTTAATTCAGATACACTCATGAACAGCTGGCAATAACTCCATCATTAATCTTTAAGGTCAATGATCTTACATCACATTATGCAAATATAAAGGAGGACATTTTGATTGGAAAATTCTAAAAATCTGAATTGTAAATGCAACACTAGCTTTAGTCGTTTCCATTTAAAACACTCATGAGTTTATTTCCAAAATGGCTCTTAATTATGCAGTTTAAAAGATCAAACGCTCTTGAACAAACCAAAATAACCAAACTCACATTTTCCAGGAAACACTCAAAGAGTGACTGAGAAGGGTAAAGAAACCTGTGAAAAACCAAGAGTATGACTCAGTGTTTCCTAGAGAAATGTTAATGAAAATATCTCCACGTCCATAACTCTAACATAAATCCTAATTAAAATCCAAGTTGTGTGTGCTGTCTTGTTAAATGATGATTAACTGTCCGAAATTTCTTTGAAGTTCAAGTTGTTAGGAACAAGATTGCCTATTTAATGCCTGTAAACGAAAGTAGTAATTCTCTGAATTCTGAACTGCTGTTAAGAGAATATAGCTCTAATAAAATATTTTGCATTATCTCTATCAACTGGTATCTCCTACCTTCTATTTGTGTTAAAATTAGAATAAATCAGACATGTACATCTTATAGTAACAGACAACATAATTGAAGCCAACCCCCTTACAGAGAACAAGTGAAAATTTGCATGATTAAATAAGAATTCTTAAAAAAAAAATTCCAACGCTAAAATCATACTTAGAGATTGCAGTACTAAACCAATGAGAAAGTCATGATCCGGGTCGGGAGACCAGTAGAATCCCCAGCACACAAAGCGGCTTGTGCCCCAGGGCATTTTCTATTCTGCAGGACCAACAGTCACCTGCACAGCCTCGTTTTTTTGTTTTGCTTTGTTTTGTTTTAAGCAGACCACCATCAAGCCCCATTGTCTGCCAAAGGTATGCAGGACCATGCAGCCCACCCTCCACAACATCTAAACAATTCAGAGAACAGCAAGTCTTGGTGGATTAAATCATCTGGAATTTTAATGTCCAGAGATGTCTGCCCTGGAGAAAGAGGCCATTAACCCAAGCATCAATTTATTACTATGCGTAGGTACTTTTCAGCAGCAATGGCCAGTTCACAAAGATGACCAAACACATAAAGAAAGAAATAAGAAGTCACTGGTAAGACCAGCAGAAGTAATCGTCACTAAAAGAGACCCTGGAAAAATTAAGAGAGTGTCATGATCAGACATATATGATAACCTAACTATTTCAGAATAATACACAAGGAAGTACAAAAACAAAAAAGACAGATTGAAAATTTCTGCAGGGTGAGAAACTATTAAAATGGGGCAAAAGACATCATAACAGACCAGCTAGAAATTCTAAATCAGAGGATCATAGAAAGAAAGAAAGAAAGAAAGAAAGAAAGAAAGAAAGAACTGATAAGTCAAGTTCAAGGGCAGATCACTTAAAGCTGAAGGGAGGGGCACCTAGGTGGCTCAATCCATTAAGTGTCCAACTTTGGCTCAGGTCATGATCTCATGGTGTGTGAGTTTGAGCCCCATGTCAGGCTCTGTGCTGACAGCTCACATCCCTGAGCCTGCTTCGGATTCTGTGTCTCCCCCTCTCTTTGCCCTCCCTTGCTCGTGCGCTCTCTCTCTCAAACATAAATTAAAAAAAACATTAAGAAGAGAATTAAAAAATAAAAAAATGAAGAGAAATGAGTGACTATGAGTACAGGTGAGAAGGAAGTGTCCAGAATACATCGTGGAAAGATATCAAAAGAGAATATATATAAAAGAGCATTAGAAATAGGGAAAGTCACATGAGAATTTCTCAAATGTGTATAATCTCAATGCTCAGGATATGAAACCATCAGACACTGAGATGAACTATGAAGGAAGAAAGAGTCATGGGGTGACTGAGATAATGGCAATACCAAATGTAACAGTTAAATATTTTTGTTCATTTATTTTTGAGACACAGAGACAGAATGTGAGTGGGGGAGGGGCAGAGAGAGAAGGAGACACAGAACCTGAAGCAGGTGCCAGGCTCTGAGCTGCCAGCACAGAGCCCGTCTCTGGGCTCGAACTCACAAACCATTAGATCACGACCTGAGCTGAAGTCGGATGCTTAACCAACTGAGCCACCCAGGCGCTCCCTAAACGTAACATTTAAAATAACTAGAAAGAGTATATGCAAGAAAATGCAAAATTGAGAACTTCCAACATGTGGAAATTATAAGGAGGGTCGAAAAATCTCAAAGTGTATAGAAACTATGTAACTAAATTATGAATTGGATGCATTTGCTTAACCACCCATTAGAGACAGAGAAAGGAGATATACTGGAATAGAGTGGAGGTCTGGGGGGAAATATTCAGAAGGAAGCTTGAAAATAAAATTAGATGAAAATTCAAACAGAAAGGACAGAAATGGAGTGGTAAAGATAAAGTCTAAGCTATGTGCAAGTTGACCTCAAATAGGAAAGAAGGAAGAAAATAAAACAGCAATATCAGAAGCGGTAATGATGAAGCATTATCACAAGTTAAGAAAAACACCCTTGCAAAGGTGAAAGGTGATTAAGGAATTCCAATCAGGTAAACAGAAAAAGAATGCAATATCTAACTGCATCAGAGAAACACTAAAGGAACTCAAAGGCAAACAATCTTCAAAGCATCATGGGAATGAAATCCAGAGAATGTATTATTTTCAAAGGAGAAACTCTTGAAGTGACAGCTAAATTCTCTACAGCAACAATGGACTCCAGACAAGAGGAGAAGGATTTCTTTGATGGCTGGAGGGAAATAACCACAAATTAAAATTCAGCAAGAATACTCTTCAAGAGGAGGGAATTGTAAAGACATTTTCAGACAAGCTATCTGAGGTTTTCAAAAGCTCACATGCTCTGAAAACATATTTCAGATGATTACTGTGGTTTCTCATAAGAGAGGCTCACAGAGAAAGTCAGAGGCACAAGAAATAATGAGGAACCAGTAAATGATGGGACTGTGGGGAAATCAACATTAATGTGGAATACATCAAATAAACACATACTTCCTAGGAGATTCCGAAAAATACACACAAAATCAAATGCCAGTAATAGTAGGTCAGCCAGGTACATGAACATGGAGGTTAAAATATACTAATTAGGTAGTATTTGCAGAGAAGTGGAAATTGCATTAATTAAAATTAGTGATCACATTAAGGGCCCCTGTTGTAATTTCTGGCGTTCTGCATTAAAAGATTACAGGCACTGTGCTTTAATTTGTAACACAGAGGGAGAGAGGAAACAAAGGGATGAGATGATTAAAAAAACAAGCAATTCACAGGAAAGCAAAAAAGAGAGGAAAATACAAAAGAAGTGGGCTAATAAAAGCACACGTTTAGGGTGGAAGATTTAAACCTAAATATATCAAAAAAGAAATATAAATATAAGTAGATCTACAGTTGAAAAAGCAAAGATATCAGACCCCAATGTATACTACCTATAAAATACACAATGAAAATATGAGTCAGCAGAAAGGCCAGAAGTAAAAACATGGAGATGATCCACAACTGAATTACTAACAAAATACAGCATTATTAACATCGAGCTAAATAGATGTTAAGGCATGAAGCGCAGACTGATATAAAGGACCACATCAGAAAAAGAATTTTAATTTGTCACAATGTATACAAATGCTAGATATCATCCCCTAAATTGATACGTGCATAAAATATGTAAAATAAGACTGTAGAAAATATAAACGAAGAGAGAAAATTCACAACGATGGTGGGAACACTTAAGAGACTCACTCTAGTCAGTGACAGAATACTCAGACTATCAATAAAGTGATAGAAAATGTGTAACATATAATCCAAAAACCTGAGTTATTAGATGTATATAGAATATCGCTACCAGCTCCAGGAAAATAAACACTTTCCTCAAGGATGCAAAACACACTGAGAGGAAATAAACAAAACAATTTTAAATGTAACTAGAAAGAGCACATACATTTCGAAATTAAAGAATGGTCTCTGACAAAATTCACAAGTCAAAGAAAAACTCATAATGGAAATCATGTGATATTTCATACGGACAAAAAAAGTATCATTCATGACTTATGAAATGCAACTAATGGGTTCCTTGAGCAAAATTCACAAGTATGTATTAACATGTTAGAAAATGAGGACATTGGATCACTAATAAAATAGGCTTCTATTTCAAGATGATAGTAAGTAAGAAACAGTAAGATTAATGAGGAGGAACCAACAGAGATAAGAACAGTAATTAATGAAAATTAAATCAACATATAGTAGAGAGAAGAGTAAAATGAAAGTTGGTTCCTTGGAAAGTGTAATCAAAGATAGAAACTGATGAGTTTTACTGATAAAGTGGAAAAGCATACATATTTTGGGTATTGAAAAAATAAAACACCAGCATACACTTGCGAAAGTAAAAACATAAAAGAAAATTACTCACTTCTATACTTTTGAGAAAAGAACATTTGTAAGACATTCAAAGACTTCTAGAAGAATGTAGCGCAACAAACTTGACTCAAAAATAAACAGAAAACTGGAATGATGCTACATCCGTTTAAGGTACACATAAGATTTATTGGCCACAAAAGAAAACTCAATGCAAAAATGGCTGCACTTACCAGTTCTGGAAAACATTAAGGAAGAAATACCTCAATCTTTTTTTTTTTTATTATATTTTTTAATGTTTACTGATTTTTGAAAGAGAAAGGCAGAGCTAGAGCAGGGGAGGGGCGGAGAGAGAAGGAGACACAGAATCTGAAGCAGGCTCCAGGCACCGAGCTGTCAGCACAGAGCCCGATGTGGGGCTTGAACTCAGGAACAGTGAGATCACGACCTAAGCTGAAGTCAGCCGCTTAACCGACTGAGCCACCCAGGCGCCCCCTTACCTCTGCTACTTTTTGATAAAATGCTCACCGTTCGTGAGTTTGAGCCCTGCACTGGGCTCTTCACTGACATCATAGAGCCTGCTTGGGATTCCTTCTCTCCCTCTGCCCCTCTCTCTGTCTCTCTCAAAATGAATAAATAAACATAACAAAAAAACAACAAAACAAAACAAAACAAAGAAAAAATACAAATAGCATTGTTTAAATGTTGGAAACACTGTCTTTAAAACCAGAAGCAAAAAATCAAACACCCAAATCTTTGCTGTATTTTGCCAGCTAAGGTGAGAAAAACAAACATGTGGTTTTTACTCACAGATGATATGAGTGTATATGTAGGAAATCTCAGATCACATAATTTAATAAATTTGCTGGCTGTAAAGTTAACATTAAACAAAAATGTATTTTAGGAGTGCCTGGGTGGCTCAGCCAGTGAACCGTCTGACTTTGGCTCAGGTCATGAGCTCATGGTTCATGAGCTCGAGCCCCAAGTCAGGCTCTATGCTGACAGCTGGGAGCCTGGACCCTGCTTCAGATTCTGTGTCTCCCTCTCTCTCTCCCTGTGCCCCTCCCTGGCTCACAGTCTGTCTCTCTCTGTCTCCAAACTAAATAAACATTAAAAAATTTTTTTTTAATAAAAAAAAACAAAAATAATTTTCTGGGGGCATCTAACTCAGTCAGTTAAGCATACTACTCTTGATTTCAGCTCAGTTCATGATGTCACCATTCGTGAGTTCAAGCCCCACGTCGGGCTCTGTGCTGACAGCTCGGAGCCTGGAGCCTGCTTCGGATTCTGTGTCTCCCTCTCTCTCTGCCCCTCCCCTACTTGTGCTCTGTCTCTCTCTCTTTCTCCTCTCAAAAATAAATAACTAAATAAACATTTTTTAAAACTGAATTTTATATTCCAACAGTAACAGGAAACAAAGATTTTAAAAAGATAAACATTACAAAAGTTCTGAAACCTTTCCTACAAAGGTTTCACAAACCTTTCTAACACAAAATGACACAAAATGTATATAAGACCTCTATTTGAAACATGACAAAACATTACTGACACAAAATGTGTATAAGACCTCTATTTGAAACATGATAAAATATTACTGAGAAAAAAAGACTTAAATAAGCTATAGGGACATATCATTTTTGTGAATTGGTCTAGGCAATGTTGAAAGATGTGCAATAAAGCCTGACTGGGCCAAGACATTACAGTTTTCTTTCAAAATCAGATGTTTGTTTTCCCAACGGGAGATGCTTAAGTGTATACAAAAATGCGAAAATTCAAAAATAGCTAATGTTCTCTTAAAAAAACAATAAGAAGAATACTCATTACACTATATATTGTAGTTTATTTTAAGTTTATTTTATTAAGGCAATTTTTAAGGGGCATCTGGGTGGCTCAGTCGGTTGAGCGTCCGACTTCGGCTCAGGTCATGATCTCACGGTTTGTGGGTTCGAGCCCTGCTTCAGGCTCTGTTCTGACATCTCAGAGCCTGGAGCCTGCTTCAGATTAAGTGTCTCCCTCTCTCTGCCCCTTCCCCACTTATGCTCTGTCTGTCTCAAAAATATGTAAACATTAAAAAATTAAAAAATATATATATAATTTTTAAGAAAATACGATACTGGCAAAAAGGTAGGCAAAGGAAGCCGTAGAACTTTAGCAATACGGTATACATGTTTTTCTCTTTTAAAGATGTTTATTTATTTTACTTTTGAGAAGGGGAAAGAGTCAGAGAAAGACGGAGACAGAGTCCCAAAAAGGCTCTGTGCTGTGAGCACACAGCCCAACGCAGGGCTCGATCCCACGCACATCGAGATCATGACCCGAGCTTGAGATCAAGAGTTGAGAGCTTAACAAAGTGAGCCTCCCAGGTGCCCCATATTATTTTCAATAACTGGTATTGTGACCTCAACGTGTCTATAGGGAAGAATAAATTGCATCCATTATCTACACAAAAGAAGAGTGTTAAGTCCCTGTGAAATTTAACATAAAAATTAAAAGATGTGTTGAAGATAATGTGCTCTTATCCTTAGGAAGGAAAATATATTTTTTTCCCTAAAATTATATTTAGGGAAAAATATCTTCATAGTCCAAAAGCAGTAATCCTATAGTAAAATAATGTAAAGTCAATAAAGTAACTTTATGAGCAGTGGCTCATGAAAAGACACCCTTAGAAACAGTGAAAGGCATGCCAGGGTATGGAAGACATTTGCAACTCACGAAAGACAGTTCATCCAACAGGAAATACGAATGATCCAGAGATAAATGGACTAGCATCAACCTCAGGGAACAACAAATTATAAACACAGTGAGTTTCCATGTACGCCCACCAGACAGGAAAACAAATACTGCTGCAGATCTCACGCTGCTGGTGAAAACACTGATTCCCTTGGGGCGCCTGGGTGGCGCAGTCGGTTGAGCGTCCGACTTCAGCCAGGTCACGATCTCGCGGTCCGTGAGTTCGAGCCCCGCGTCAGGCTCTGGGCTGATGGCTCAGAGCCTGGAGCCTGTTTCCGATTCTGTGTCTCCCTCTCTCTCTGCCCCTCCCCCGTTCATGCTCTGTCTCTCTCTGTCCCAAAAATAAATAAAAAAAAAATGTTGAAAAAAAAAAAATTAAAAAAAAAAAAAGAAAACACTGATTCCCATATTGGAAAATGGCTCAGTCTTACTTAAAGTAGACTTAAAGTAGCAATTCCACAATGCACATATGTCTCCAAAAACCCATGTTCTTGAGAAATGAGGATGTATTTCCAAGAATGGCTGTATCATTAAAGTTTGTAATAGCCGGGGCTGGAAATAACACACATCTCTATTAACGAGAAAATGGGGGAAATACAAGGTAATGTATCCACACAATGGAATATACAGGAATTCAAATGAGTGGAATAGATCTACAGAAAGGAATATAGACTTTAAACACAATTGTGCATAAAAATAACATGTCAGAAAAGAATATAACGTTCCATTCATTTAGAGTCCCCAAATATGTAGAATGGAACTGTGACGTGTGGATGCCTATATTGATGTGGGAAAAATATAAAAAGCAGGTAAGTGATTTGCATAAAAGTCATGACAATGGTTATCACCTGGGTGGGGAAGAAGATATGGTCAGGAGAAAACGGGTGTCTTTATGAGGAGAGGGACATCCTATTTCTTTTTTTTTTAATTTTTTTTTTTAGCGTTTATTTATTTATTTTTTAAAAAAAATTTTTTTTTTCAACGTTTTTTATTTATTTTTGGGACAGAGAGAGACAGAGCATGAACGGGGGAGGGGCAGAGAGAGAGGGAGACACAGAATCGGAAACAGGCTCCAGGCTCCGGGCCATCAGCCCAGAGCCTGACGCGGGGCTGGAACTCACGGACCGCGAGATCGTGACCTGGCTGAAGTCGGACACTTAACCGACTGCGCCACCCAGGCGCCCCATAGCGTTTATTTATTTTTGAGACAGAGAGAGACAAAGCATGAACGGGGGAGGGTCAGAGAGAGGGAGACACAGAATCTGAAACAGGCTCCAGGCTCTGAGCTGTCAGCACAGAGCCCGACGCGGGGCTTGAACTCACAGACCGCGAGATCATGACCTGCGCCGAAGTCGGCCGCTTAACCGACTGAGCCACCCAGGCGCCCCTAGGGACATCCTATTTCTTGACACCGTGGTGTTTACTAGAACATTTGCTTGACGTTTTCACGTCGCTCTAAACGTCAATGCTCTATACAAGCTTTCCTTTCTGTGTGTTATATTTCAGAGATGTTTTATTTTTCAATCAGTGTGCATCTAATTACACCATAAATGTTGACCAACATACCTAGTGTCTACTGTCTTCCTTCATATGGTCCCATCATTTGTACCCGTATTGCCACTGAAGAAAATGCCAAGAGAAACGTGACCACGTCCCTGGAGAGCTAGTCACGCAAAAAGGAAAACGATGAAGGAGCACTTGTGTCCCCTGCTTCCAGATAACCAGGATAGCTCCTAGGGAAGTCCCTAAATCTGCACACTTTCTTACAAACCCAGCGGCACAGAGCCCTGAACCCACTCATTCTCAGATGATAAACTCCAGTCTAAATGGAGCCGTCTATCCACACAACTCACGCCTCTGCTCACGTCGACCGCACCGTCTGAGGCTTACGTGGCAGCTATTTTTTTTTTTTCTGATTGCTTGTCTGCACGTGTGATAACTTATCACAACTCTCTACAGGCCTCGAGCAATTGCTGCTGCAGCTTTCGCGATTTATCTAGTCCCATGAAATATTCAGAGCTATTCCTACACAAATGATATGGTACGATTTTTAATTATTCAAGACATTTTTGGGGGAAAAGGACCTCATTCAAATGGCAAGCAGATTAGCTAGGTTTTAACACCGGGCGGGTACTTTCAGTGGTGACCCGTGGCTCCAGTGATACTGACGATGCATTGAACGATCAAGAGCCACTTATCGAACAGACTTCTGGAAGATGAGGGTGCCAGATGAGCATTGTGAAAACGTAAATTTTTTTGTGAACGTAAATGTAAATGTAAATCGAGCAATGTGAAAATAAGCACGGTGGAAGTCATAGCTCCAAATGGATGCTCTCCTTTGCAACAGTCAATTCCGAAAGGTGTGTGTGTGACATGTAGGCTGCACAAAGCATTTTGAGTTTCTCCTTGCCATGTGCCTTAAGAGTGAGCTGAATCCAGCTTACATTTATTTATAGCTGTACCTTGTTTTTGAAGTAAAATTGCATTAGCCAATGTAGTCAGTGACCTTCATGTTTCCAAATATAAATCCCTCTTTAAGGATTAAAAGTTGCCTTGTAGCAAGATATTGAAAATAAATTATTATAGGCTCTAAAGGGATTTATACAAGCAGAAAGGGGAGACTGGGTGGCTCAGTTGTGTCCAATTTCGGCTCAGGTCATAATCTTGTAGTTTGTGGCTTCGAGCCCTGCGTTGGGCTCTGTGCTGACAGCTTGGAGCCTGGAGCCTGCTTCAGATTCTGTGTCTCCCTTTCTCTCTGCCCCTCCTCCACTCTCTCTATCTCAAAAAAATAATAAACATTAAAAAATTTAAAATAATAAATGAATGAGCAGAAAAACAAATGTTTAAGCAATCTTCTTTATTATAATTAGCATACTGCCTACAAAGTGACTGATTTGTGTATAATCATGCTCATTTGAGTATATAATTTCTGATATATTTGCTAAATTATTTCAGCCTAACATACAAGACTTGGTGCTCATACACCTTTAATATTTTTACCATTAGTCATTAGACTATTTCCCAACCAATAGTCATTAGACTATTAGACTATTTCCCAACGACTACTAACATCGTCGTTCCGTATGTGATCAGATACATAAACTGTGGTCCATCCAGACAATGGAATATTATTCGACGCTAAAAAGAAATGAGCTATCAAGCCCCAAAAGACACACAGGAACCTTAAATGCGCATTGCTAAGAGAAAGAAACCAATCTGAGAAGGCCGCATCCCTTTTGTCAGATTCTGTAGGAATCTATAGAATGATTCCATCTATATCGCACCCTACACGGGACAAAAGTAAGGAGACAGTGAAAAAGTCAGTGGTTGCCAGAGATTAGGGGGAGAGAGGCATGAATATGTAGAACAGAGAGGATCTGCAGGGTGGTCAAGCTACAGATGATACGATAACGATGGATATAGGTCATTATAATTCATCCAAATTCATGGAGTATGCAACACCAAGAGTGAACGCTAACATAAACCACAGGTATGACAACCTCCCAACGTAGGGTCATCCCTGGTAAGAAAGGCACTAATGTGAGCAGGATATTGATGACAGGGAGGCTGTGCATGTGTGGGGCCAGGCGGTACAGGAAAAATCTCTGTATCTTCTCAAGTTTACTGTAAACCTCAAATTGCTCTAGAACAATAAATTCTTTAGAAAAAAAATTTTAACATTCGTTTATTTTTGAGAGAGAAAGAGCAACAGAGTGCAAGCAGGGAGGGGTAGAGAGAGAGGGAGACACAGAATCCGAAGTAGGCTCCAGGCTCCTAGCTGTCAGCACAGAGCCTGACGCGGGGCTTGAACTCACGAACCACGAGATCATGACCTGAGAGGAAGTCAGACGCTTAACCGACCCAGGAGACCTCAAGGAAACAGAGGTCAGTCTCAAATAATCCCTGAAATTACATCAACTATTATGAGAATTTTTTTTAATGGTACATCTATTCTATAAACAGGGATGCCGGGAAAGAACACTCCTGAAAAGTCCTTAGATTGTTTTAAGTATAGAAAATAAAATTTTATCATTCTTTAAAATTTTTAAAATTAAATAAAACCCAGCTGGAATTAAAAATTAAACATTTTTAATTTTAAATACCAGCTGGAGTTATAAATTAATTAAAATTAATTCCCTAGAAAGTAATACAAAAAAACATAAAAAGTATGTGAGAAAGTTGAAAAATAATTAAACAGTTTAGGTATCTGACTTCTACAATTTGGGAGACTTTTTCAAAGATGAGAGTATCAAAACCAGGTGGGAGGAAATTGCCAAAAAGAAAATTATAAATCAGAACACTTCCCAATACCAGAGGAACTAAGTCTCTAAAGGGACACTTGTCTGGCATAAAAAATAATAAAAAGACACCCATCTAGGCACACGACGTTGAAATTTTTGAATACCAGAAAGTCAAGCCAAACATGGTAAGTGTTTCAAAAAAGAAAAACTGCACACAAACTCAAATAAGAGAAGTAGAATCAGAATTATATATAAAAGCAGATAAGGCGATGGACATATTCATTCTGCCTTTTGTGAATTTGCTATTTCAAAACCTGCAGTTGTTTTATCCGACACACCTTTGCTGAAGGTCTTCCAAGTTTCCAAGGAATGATTTAGGCACTGAGGGTAAGGTGGAAGAAATCCCATCAAGTTGGGTCAAACAGACAAACATATTAACAAGGAAATACCCAGCATCTGTCAGGAATAGGGTGAGGGCGGGGAGAGTTGGGGGAGCCTGTATCCAATGAGGCACCTGCTATTGGGTGAGGTGAGAACAGCCACACCTCTGGCCATGTGATACAACTCCACAGGGACTGCTGAGCGTGTCTAGGGCTAAACGTCAGGGTTGGCCTGTCCCATCGGCCTCCTGCCTTTGCACAGTTCAGGAATTACCTGAACTGGATTACCTGGATACAGGTCATTATAATTCAGACAGATGTTAGAAGATGTATGTACCATCACTGATAAGAAGTTAATTCATCAATAATGCCCCAAATTGCACTTTCTTGGACATTGGGCTCAGACAGCAGAGCTGTCTGTAACAGTGTGTATGTGTATGTATATGCACTTTTTATTAGCTTGAATCACAAGAAGACTGTCTTTATTGCTTGTCTACCAGCAAGAACCCATAGGTCAGAGGGCAGTCCTCAAATCAGAAGACATGGCCCAGAATTTGGGGGTGAAATCTGCAGCCATCTTCTCCCTGTGCAATTGGCACCTGTTCTAGGGAAGCACACCGATTCTACGGTAGGTAAAAGAAAGAAGAAAATGGCCATGTGTTTATTGGCTTATTTTGCAAGGGAACAGTATCAGAGGAGATGGTGTTTCCCTTAAAGACTGCCTCCTGTTGGGTCCCCCTCGTGGTGTAATCCAACATGGCGGCATCACCCACCTCATGGGTCAGACAAGAGATGGGAGAGTGGAAAACTTCCTCCCTACCTCTGGTTTCCAACTTGTTTCTGAAGGGCAACGCAGACCTGCACCCCACAAGGTGCCTGCAGCTGACAGCCTTTCCATAAGCTAGTGTGTTCTCTCATGAGCAAGATGGAAATCGATGCGGTGAAGTTTTGGAATTCCCAGGTCTAGAAACCCACTAGGAAATTAGGTCTCTTCTTCGGGATGCAGTATTCTGGGGAAGACATGAGGATTCTAGCCCCATGAGTGCTAATAACAGTACACAAGTGTGAATGATGCCGGCCACTGATGAAAACCCCCGAGAAGACAAGAACATCTACTGTGGCAGATAACGCCAATGAGCTATAATTGAAAGGGATAATAAAGACACTAAGACTTTCATGTCCAATGTGAAGACAGCCTTCTTTCTGTTTGCTTTATGTTACATGCACTTTAATTTCCTGAGAGTAGCATAATCTGATTCCATTTAATGAACGAAGCAAGGGGCAGGAGAGGAGATATTGAATAAATTTTGACTAGCAGGATTACTTGACAATGGAGGGTCTACTTGCTAAGAGAGGGGGTTTGTGTATAAGCGATGCTAATGCCTGCCTTCACTCCTGCTACCTCCCCAAGCTGAATACAGAGGGCGGTCAACAAAGTAATACTTCCAAGGTGCTTACTCTTGGCCAGGCACTCCGATATACTGCACCGACATCTACAATCCACAAGTTACCTTCAGCGCCGGGCCTTATGAGGCATAGAAAAACAAACAAAGGATCTAGAGGCACAGAAAGATGAAGTAACTTGTCCAGGACCTAAGATCACAGACAGAGCTACAAGTGCCCAAGCCGGGACTCACATCCAGGGAGTATATTCCTATCTAGGGAGTTCACAATCTGTGCTCTCTCTTCCTCTTCCAAGCTGCCACTGCGGCAGCTTGGTGGACACCAATAAGTAACTCTACATTCTAAACCAAGGTCTCTAAATCTTAACAGTAGTGACATTATGGGGGAGAGCCAAGGTTCTTAATCAAGGGACTGCTTCATCCATGCAAGATCTGCCAAGACCTTAAGGCTGGCTCTGACATCATTGGCCTATCATGGTCATTCTAGTGTTGTCAGACAGAGAAAAGAATATGGTAGCGGTTGAAGATACTGAAGGGTTTCTGAAGAGAGGACCCTGTGAGCCGTGACTATGTGGAGACAAAGGGGCACCTCCTGGAAAGAATCATTTTCTAGTCATCTAGAAAGAGTACTTGCACAAGAAAACCACCTCTAGGACCAGGGGGGTGTAAGAAAATAGATGCATCCAGAGATAGCCATGGATGAGAAAATTCAGTAGAAGAGGGCTACCCCAACTCAAACAAATTGCAGTTTGGGGACCCCACCACAAGACCCTGGAAATTATAAATGCATCCAATGTAAAATTCAGCTGTGGACACCTGTCACTCCTAGAAGCCAGCAGAAACAGATTTTAGCTCTAATAGCCACGTGAGAATGTGTAGTTTCCTCAAATTTCCTTGCTTTTTTTGGTGAGGGAAGAAGTCAACATCACCCTCTATTCTTACTGAAATTTTGCCACAATTATGGTTGTCACAGAGAGTAAGAAAGCCTTACACTGGAGGCAAAATTGCAATAGGCAAAATTTGGATTGTTATAATCTTGGAGTGCCTAGACTTGGTACACTTCATGTCGCGTATTTCAGACAAAGGCGAAGAAGTCTACAGAGTGCATTGAAAATGTAAACCACAGAAAGAATAACTTTGCTTCTCGCGTATGCTATGTGGAATGATGTTAGTCTGGAATCCATCTGTGGATCTCTACCTCCAGGACACAGGAAAACTACTAAATTTCTAATATCTTAGACCAGACACTTACCAAGGGTTGGGGCTGGAATAAGATAACCCATGGGGTCCCTGAAATCTCTTATTCTATTTTTAACTGTGTTTTTAACCTAACAACAATGAAGATTGTATATCCTCAGCCAAAACCAAATTGGTAGGTGCATTCTGTGTTTTGCCAGACCAGACCTACCCACTAAACTTAGCAGTATGAGGATGATTTCAAGGTAGCCCTTCTCAGAGACACTCAGAAGATCCACAGGGATAGTGAGGGTGTCACCTTGGTGGAATGAGCCTCTGACCTCCTGGCCCAACCCTGTAGAATGCAATATCCCCAATGGAAATTGTAAACAATTCTCACGTATTGACAACATGGTAATCACAATGAAGAAGCCTGAGATGGCTGTATGGCAGAAGGGTGACCCTTTCACTGTAATTTGGCAATCTTTGCGGGTTAAACATACTCAGTGACTGTCTGGTTACCTGGGTGGCTCAGCTGGTTAAGCATCTGACTCTTGATTTTGGGCTCAGGTCATGATCTCACTGTTCGTGAGTTTGAGCCCTGTGTTGGGCTCTGTACTGACAGTGTGGAGCCTGCTTGGGATTCTCTCTCTCTCTCCCCTGCCCTCTGCCCCTCCCCTGCTCATGCTCTTTCTATAGATAGATAGATAGATAGATAGATAGATAGACAGATAGATAGATAGATAGATTATATAGATAAACGAGCTTAAAAGAAAACATACTCATCAACTGCTTAATTCTGATGATGTTAGAAGATGTATGTACCATCACTGGTAAGAAGTTAATTCATCAATAATGCCCCAAATCATACTTTCTTGGACATTGGTCTTGCTTAATACTTCTGATATTTTATAATACTGTTGATAATCCTGTTTTGATATTATTCGTTTCTACAAGCTTTGTAACTGTTCTCTCCCACGAATGAGTAAATACTTTTAAAAGTCCCTCTCAATTTAGCCAATTTTTTAATGAGACTTTTTCCCCCCTCACTTGGTAAACTGAAGGAACTCTCTTGGTTGAGTAAATGCATCCTATTTAATAGAAAAGAACATCCCAGGAAGGCACTGGCCTCTTCTGCCCTTGGTGAACCTTACGTACAATAGTGCTCCTGGGTTCAGAAAGCAGTCCGATGCTTTACAAAGCTTCACCCAAAGGGGAGGAGGGCACAGGATCAAAGAGATGACTCAGGGACAAACGAGGCGGGTAGAAGGTGTCGGTACACACACTCTGGAAGACCTTCACTGGGAGCATCCTGGTTAGGCCTGACTTATTCCTCACCTATCGTGCAAAAGTAGAAACAAAATGTAGCGCTCAGGCTGATGCATTTGGCAAAGTGGAAAGGGAGTTCTGCAGAGAGAAGCTGGAGAGATCTGACCTCATCCGGGCAAGAGTTGGCCAGACTTTAGGAATTAAGGGCATGCTGGGCTTTACCGAATGGTTACATACAGGCTTTTTTCTTTTATAATTTCTCATGTTATCGAAGAGATCTACATGGCACCATTTCTGAAACACAGACTTTAAGGACGCAGAACAGTAAAGGGGCTGGCAAATTGTCATTGTCACACACATTGAGCGAGAAGTAATGGAGGGAGAGGAAGTTATGTACAACTCTGGGTTGGAACTGGAGGGAAAAACCTGTTCAGGACTGAAGGGAGGTCCTTGGTCTCTAACAACAAACTTCGTCTTACTACAAACCTCTCCTTGAAGAAAGACTACACAGGTAAGAGTGTCAGTTTACAAAAGCCACTGAATTGCACAGAAGGCGTATTAGGCAGGAGAAGTGGCCAGGATGGAAAGATTCAGGCTGTGGGGACCACAAGTCAGGGATGGCTGGGTTGGAGGTCAGAGACCCAGCTGGAGGCTGCCACTCAAGTCCAGGACCTGCAGGGAAAGAGCAGGCAGAAAAGTCTAGAAGCACAGGTGAGTGCATTCACCCAAAGTCCTTGCTTTCCAGTCAAGCTCCTACAATGCTTTCTGCCAACAGGGTCAAAGAGGCCATTTCTGAGGGCCAGCAAGAACGTGCTTGGTTTGTACAGGGACTTGGATGAGAGAGAGCTGAACTACCTGCAGACTCTAGAATGAAAATCACACATCAGCTTCTTCTGACCAGGAAGAACCGCTCTGGGTCCCTGACTCCAGTATCAATGTCCACCCTACTCCTTTTCTGAGATCTTAAATCCTAGGTCATCTTTCACGAGGAAGTCAGTGGGCATCTACCATAGATGCACAAGCAGTGCCATCTGGAAGCCTCTATTTCTGTGAATGAGCCCTTGGTCTTATATTTAAGCTTCTTATAAGCCCGGAGCTCCTATGTGTCCATCACGTCACATGGACAGACACCTCAGCGTATCCTCTCACAAGTGAAGAGAGTTATGCCATCAGGGCGATGCCAGGCATACCTCTGGAAAGGGTCCTGTCCAAAGTCAGACCCAATTTACCCATTCAAGACAGTGCCTCTGCTGATATGAAGAAAAGATCAACATATGATCAGTTGAGCTTATCAGAGGTCTACCAGTGTTCCTGAATTGCAGTTTGGGAGCCCGTGGTCCAGGTGAGTCCCCTCCAGATCGGAGCCTAATGTGGACACGGGGGATGACAGCTTCTCTTTCATCCTTGCCTTTTGGGCATCTTGCATCGCTGCACAGCCTGATTTCAGCTGTTTTTCCTCCCTGCCCCTGTCACTTAGGTGCCGGTAGATGACAGAGGGCAAAAGGTTCGCTTCTACAGAGCACTGGAGGCTGCAGGAAGCATTCGAAGGCGAGGAACAAGCCTCCTTTGAAGCTGTGTCAGAGGTAAGTGGTGGTTTTCACACTTTCGGCAGTTGGGTCCGAGGGATCGAGAGGTGTGGAGCTGCCCTCAGAGATGACAGTACGAATCCCTGCCTTGGTGGTTTAATGGAAAGAGATGCAGAACAGTGGAAGAACACAGATAATTACTGCATAGATCATCATGTCTTCAACAAATACTGCGTTTATGAAAAAGCCTCAAAGAAAATACTATAAGATAATGTCATTATTATTAGTATCCTTTGTTGTTTCTGTATAAATCAGGTGAGATTTGAGATTCCTTTTCTTTTACTGTCTACTTCTGTGTGTGTGTGTGTGTGGGGGGGGGGAGGACCGGTTAAAACAGTATCAGACTGTGTGATGAGTACGTGTGTACCATGTGTAAACATATATTGTATATGATATATAATACATAGGTACAGATCTGTGTTATATATAAATGCTTTTTTATTAAAATTGTTTTAACGTTTATTTATTTTTGAGAGAGAGAGAGAGAGAGAGGGAGAGAGAAACAGAGAGAGAGGGAGACACAGAATCCCAAGCAGGCTCCAGGCTCCGAGCTGTCAGCACAGATCCCAACACGGGGCTTGAACTCACAAACCATGAGTTCATGACCTGAGCAAAAGTCAGATGTTTAACCGACTGAGCCACCCAGGTGCCCCTATATGAATATGTTTTATATGAAACCATGTACAGATACATTATAATAAATATATACATTACATATATCAAATTTTATATGTGTAAATTATACATGAATGCATACATAACAAGGCTTGTAAACATTTTATATATATTTTATATATTTATATGTTGTATATATTACTTAGAAATATGTATATAAGTATATACATGTATATGCTATATATTTTGATACATGTGTATATAGGTATGTATACTCATATATACTATGTATAAATATAGGACACATATTCACATATATAAAGATAGGTATATGTAGTATACAGTTATATATATAAGGTCACATGGTATTATATACAGTTTTATTTATGTACTATTCTGTTAGTGTATGTCCTGTATATGCTACACTGCAGTATAATGCATGTGTATATATATATATATATATATATATATATATATATGTACTGAACTATATAATTATAAATATATAGTGCTATATCATTTCACATAGTATACATATAGTATGAACATACATATATAGTACAAATTGAACTCAAATATAAGTATATATACAGATCTGTACATATATAAATATATGTAATTTTCTAACTCTTCTGCTTGAGCAACTATTTCTTCCACCATCTCCCAAGATCCCCTACCATCTGCCTCCTGTTCTTTATTTATTACCCAAAAGGATGTGACAAAACAATCGATCTTCTCTGCCTGCGGCCAGACCTTGGAAATTCTCATGCTCAATGGGGAAGTTAGAAGTCATTCTGCAGGGACCAGAAGAACAAGGAAGGGCTTGAAGCCAGGACAGTGAGGTGAGGTGAGCGGTGACTGTCGAGGACGTAGCATTCCTTCGGCCCGGGGAGAATGGGTGACAGAAAGAGCTGCATCTGGAGAACAGAAGGCCCCCGCTTGGGAGGATGCTGGTATTGGAGCACGTGTGGACACAAGGACAAGGGAACTGCACAGAGAGCAGCCGGCAAGGCAGGGTGTTGGGGGGGGGGGGGTGGACAAAGGATTGCATGAACACGCATAAGCTAAATTCAGTTCTTGGCAGTTTTCTCCCAAAAGGTGCACGCAAGTTTAAAAAAACATTTTTTGTAGGGGCGCCTCAGTGGCTCAGTCGGTTAAGCATCCGACTCTTGATTTCTGCTCAGGTCGCGATCTCATGATTCTTGAGTTTGAGCCCCTGCATCAGGCTCTGTGCTGACGATGCAGAGCCTGCTTGGGATTCTCCCTCTCCCTCTCTCTCTGCCCAGCCTCCACTCATACTCTCTCTCTCTCTCTCTCAAATGACCATTTTTTTTAATTAAAAAATTTCATTGTATTTTTCTAACTATAGAGAATTTGCTAGGAGGATAAAAGCAAAGTGTTTACACTCATCTAAAGATATCACCTATGTGGGGCGCCTGGGTGGCGCAGTCGGTTAAGCGTCCGACTTCAGCCAGGTCACGATCTCGCGGTCCGTGAGTTCGAGCCCCGCGTCAGGCTCTGGGCTGATGGCTCGGAGCCTGGAGCCTGTTTCCGATTCTGTGTCTCCCTCTCTCTCTGCCCCTCCCCTGTTCATGCTCTGTCTCTCTCTGTCCCAAAAATAAATTAAAAAAAAAAAATATCACCTATGTATTTATGCATATATAGTATACACCCTTTTTTCATACATATATATTACTTATACTATGAAATTGAGACTGTGTAATCTGTACTTCATTTTTCTGACTTTTTAAAATTTGTAAGCATACTGGGGCACCTGGGTGGCTCAGTCTGTTAAGCATCCGACTTCTGCTCAGGTCATGATCTCACAATTTGTGGGTTCGAGCCCCGCGTCAGGCTCTGTGCTGACAGCTCGGAGCCCGGAGCCTGCTTCGGATTCTGTGTCTCCCTCTCTCTCTGTCCCTCCCCTGCTCGCTCTTTGTCTCTCTCAATCTGTCTCAAAAATGAACATTAAAAAAAAAGAAAACTACACATATGAAGAGGGGACACTGATTATTTGGGGGAGGAATGAATACAAGGTACACAGCTTCATGTAAAATCATGCTATTATTTAAAAATCTTCCTTTAGCTAATCTTATACTATGTTGAAACCATACACTCTGCCCCTCTCCTGCTCACGATCTGCTTCTCTCTCTCAAAAATAAACATTAAAATTTTTTTTTTAAATTTGTAAACATATTTAAAAATTTTGCGTTTTGGACTTACACAGTCTTCCTCCAATATTTATTCAAATTCCCTTCATCATGTGGGAAAATATAAATTAGCAGTAGTGAATTAAGGAAAATTAGAATACTTGAACAAAGCAATAGCCAGAAACACAGGGGTAGTTTGGGGAGGAAACTGGGCTAACAAAGTTATCAAAGAACTTGCTAAAATAAAGCCTTTTAGGTCCCGACCACTTTTGACAGGTGACCTCTTTCGAAGTGCAGAATAAGAAATCGTTTCCACGCTGTGCTGCTTCGGGGCACCGACAGGGAGGGGACTCTCAGCACCAACGCAGATTTTCCTTGTGTGTGACAGCCGGGAGCCAGTATGTGATTTGGCGCACATTTACCTACGCTCTTGTAAAACCTTAGTTCAATGTCTGTACACAAGGATAAGAATAGGCGCTCAGCTGATTTAGCCTTTCTACACGGCAGGTGGCTTTGTGTAAGAAGCCCTTGGAGACTCACAGAGAATCAAAGGAGTCTTCGGGGGAAGTCACCTGCTTGGCCTCGCACGGCTCACAAGGCTGCTGGACAATCGGGATTTCACCCCCAGGGAGGGCGTCAAGCAGGGCAGACACGCATCCCGACCGCCTCGATCTGTCTCTCTGCTTTCACACTACATCTTGCAGCTCTTTGCATGTTTTTCTGGTATTTCATGGAACATTTCCATTTAGAAATCTCCACATACAGAACGGCACTGTGCGCATTTTTACCGTGTCCCCTGCAGTGCCTCTCAAGAACGGTTTTACTTAGATACATTTCTCAACATCAGTGCCGCTGCTGGACAACTCTGGGCTAATGCTACCTTGAGACCTGAAACATGATTTTCTATCACGTTAAAATATGCGAAATGGCTGCCGAAACTTTATCTCCAGAGTTCCCGATCAAAGATACCGTCAAAAGCATAATGGATTTTCCCCCAGCAGCTAAAATGAAGAGTTGTGCTGTCTTGGCATTGAAAAAAAAAAAAGTAGCCAAAAGCTGATAAATCTCTTGGGCTAACTACTTTGAAAATATGACATTTTTGACAATAAATAAATACAGAAATTAATACACAAATCTGTACAGGGTGCGGGCTTCTTACAAAAAAATGCCCCAAATTAGACCCTTTGTATGGTGCATTTGAATTTTCCAGTGTGAATTACCATAGTTTCATTGTAAGAAAGTGCAGGTAGATAGGTCTGCATGAGGTAGATTCTACCGAAAACTTTGCACAAGGTGCCTACTCAGGGCTGTAGAAATTACTGTATCTCCCAGCCGGCGATTCCTGAACGTGTGCCCTCAATTTAGGGAAGGTTTCGAAGCAACTTTTTTGAAGCCCTGAGCTTTGAAGCAAAGGAAAAGCCACTCAGGCACCAAGAGGGTATTGACCCAGCTGTGATGGCCACCGTCTCTCTCTCCTGGTTAATCAGAAGCAGTTCCTTCCACAAGAGGAGAAACACACACAAATATCTTTCCACTCTTTGCTCACTAGTCATATTTGCCCCGCTCGCACTTCTGCAGCTTGAATGGCTGCATTGCTGTTCTCCGCCATCATCAGCCCCATTGTTCACGGCCTCTTGTAAAACTCTCCAAACATTTAAAGGTGCCTGAAATGCCACAGGATTAGTTATCCACCTATAGGAGCCGAGGTATAAAGCTCTTGACCTAAGAGACAAAGCTGTCAATCAGCTCGTTTTTCAAACTGGGTCTCTTAAAATCTTGAAAAGTAATTTTGACAAACTTAAGACACACTGTTATTTAAAAAAGCACATGAGAATAACTAAAAAAAAAACAACGATATGATATTCTTGCCTTTCCTACAACCTCATCCCAAAATGACATGCATTCACTCATCAGGAACAAGAGAACACAGGATTCACATGTGGGATCAAGAAAAGTTTCTTTGCAGATGCCTCTGGCTCTCAAAAGCCAGAATCCCAGGCATTGGAGGAAGTGAGGCTGAATCTGTGCGATCCAGGCTTAATGACCTCAAATAGGTTGCAAAGATTGTCCTTTGTCTGCATTTTTCTTTGCATTTCATCGTGCTCTTCAAATCCAGGGAGAAATGCACATGAATGGATACCTTAGGGTTTTTCTGTTTTAGGTAACGTACAGAGCAATATTGGTTCCAGGAGTAGAACACGTTGGCTTGTAAATGTAGTGCCTGGTGATGAGTTCAGACCCTTCTCCTCTGCATGGCTGGCAAGTCCTAGCTGTCATTAGGTGGAAACCAGAAAGGGGAGTGACAGATTGGTCTGTGGAATTCAGCTGCAGGGGGAAAGCCACTGTTCGGCACTGAATCCGGTGCCTTCAAGGCGGGAAGGCTCGGCCACAAAATCAGAGAACCAATGGCGCAGCGTGGACAGGTCACAATCAGCCACAGAAAATACAACAGTAAGATCAAAGAGTTAAAGACACTGCTATTGGCTGTCCCCACCCAAGGAAGGTCCGTGGAAGAGGTTGTGCAGGCTGTACATGGAGGGCTCCCATCCTCGCCATACCCTCAACCCTAGAATCAAGATGGCACCCGCTGGCCAGCCACAGAGCATCTCCCACCTGCCAGTGACACGGCTCTCTCCTTCAGCTTCCTTACATTCTAAGGCTGTGCCTGATTAAAATTAGATCCCACTGGAAAATGTGCTGGCCGTGTACGACATCTCGTTTCTGCAACAAATATGTTGGCATTCAGGTTCCTAGAGAAAAGCTGCAAGCTCACAGTCTAGACCCCATTCTACAGTTTTTGTTGAGATATCAGTGCTGCCTCGTGCCCTCTGTGTAATTTGGACCGCGTTATCTGGTGTATTTAATCCTTGGTTACCTGAGAAAGAGGAAAATAGCCCGTTCACTTGGCTGCTGGCCAGGGGTTACCATGCAAGTGTGGCTGGGAGCTGGCTCAGCTCAATCCCAGGCTGTGGTGGTCTCCCCCGGAAGATAAATATTTCATGGAACAGCTACATCAGGCAAAACTACTGAATGACGCTCAGCGATTCTTTGCCAAGTATGGTATCAGCTTTCATCTAATTTTTCCTCCTTTTACATAAGCAACCCTAGAATTACCCTCACTTCTTCAGACTTTTGCACTCCACAGCCATGCCTCACTTCCTGGGATTCTCCCTAAGGTTACTTAATAGAAGCCTACATCCTAGAAGGACTTCTTACCCCTTCTTACTAAGCACTCCACACAGGGTGCATTCTCACGCTTGTTGCAAAGAGTCAATAAAGCCAACGTTGTTCAAAGAGATATGTGCATCTAGTAGCTGCTGTTGGAAGACCACAGATCTATCAGCTGGGAAAATAAAGGTACAGTGGGAGGTTTTTGAAAGTTACCAGGTGGATGATGGGTGTGACATTTCCCCAGTCATAGCCTCTGGAGGAATGTGTTAGCCACTATTTGCATCCCCACTGAGTGCTGGGGACAAGAAAACAGGTCTCTACCCACAGAGTCAATGGGTTTTCACCGATGGTTGTAAGCCCATCCAGAATTATTCAACTTGGCGAGGATACCTCACTCAGCATTCTCCTGGCAATCCAACTTTCTCTCAAACGCTGACATGTCAGTTAATCAGAACATACAACTAACACAGCCCAAATCATGGGCATCAACATCATCACTGACATTATACTATCGCTACAATTAAACCATGCTGGACAGCTTACACATCTTCCAGAACTGTGGTATTAAGGCAAATGACTAATTAGAGAATGGGCAGAATAGGCCTAAGGTTATAGAATAAGGTGTTTTCTCTCTCTCTCTCTATCCATCCACCCACCCATCATATCTATCTATCTACCTATCATCTATCCACCCATCATTTCTATTTATCCATCCATCCACCCACCCATCATATCTATCTATCTATCTATCCATCCATCCATCCATCCATCCACCATATCTATCTATTCATCCATCCATCATATCTATCTATTCATCCATCCTTCCATCCCTCCATCCATCCATCCATCCATCTATCCATTCTCTCTCTCTCTCTCTCTCTCTCTCTCTCTCTCTCTCTCTCCTCCCTAAGGTAACAAGTCCTACTAATGGTTATGCATGTGGCTCTGCAGTTAAACTATGTGGATTCCAATCATATCTCCAAAGATGACCAGCAAGACTGTCATTGGGATTGTGCTCAACCTCTCTGAGCCTGGGAGTAATGTCTGGTAAAGGAAAGAAAATGGCATCTTCCCTTTACACAGGATTGAGTGGGACATCACAAGCAAAGATCTAGGAACTAGGTGAAAAAGGGGAACTGTCATTATAATTACTGCTTTTAGTGCTCGCATCGTTATGAAATGCCTGAAAGAATAGATTTTCCTATTAAGGTTTAACCATGTACCATAGCCCTTTTAAAAAGGCAAAAAATAAAAAGAGGAAATGCTTTCTCCCTGATAATTTTACCATAGAAAACACAAGCAATGGTCATCATAAAGAGACTGGTTAGTTTGGTCTTTATAGAATATAAATATTACCCCTGTTCGCACTCTCTCCCAAAATAAATGAACATTTAAACAATTTTTAAAGAATATAAATTTTAATATTTTAATGATTTGCAAGGCACTTAAAATATTTAACTTTAAAAAAAATCCTAATAGGTTTTCATAGCAAAACTACTATAATAGTTAAAGATGAGCTGAAGGTTTTTGCTGTTTTCATTTTAACTTTCTTGCCATCCATTGAAATCTTTCTAAAACAGGTCTAGAAAAATATTATTTGGGAAATTCTGTCTTTGTTAGAGTGTCAATTACAATGTGATTTTCAGTAAATCATGTTAATAGGATTATGGTTTCCTCATTCCCATCTAGGGAACTGAACAAACAATAAAGTCAGCAAAATTTCTTCAGTCTGATCTTTCCTTCTCTTTAGGTCGGATGGACGTTTCAATTCCAAGAGTAAAGATCAATTCCACTTGGGAACACAGTTGGGTACCAGCAAGCATTTGTTATTCATGCCGCATCTCGCGCATTCTACAAGTTTATGGGGTGAGTCTGACCTACGCATCGTGTCTGAAGAGCTAAGCTTCAACGCTTGGTATGCACGGAGCATTTATTAAATATAGAGTGCTGACTCAGATCATATTTAAGTACACCTAAAGGAACATTTGATCCAGAGAGATCTCCTGCCACAGCATGCCTAGATCTTATCTGTGAAATGACTTCCAGATGAATCCCTTTACTCCTGAACGAGAAAATGTTCTCAACCTTGCTTCTGAAGCCCAGAAAGATTTATGTGTGCAACACTATCAAGTGAAATCAGCGGGAGTCTTTAACCAAGCCCAAGTTCCTATGTGAACTGTATAAAGGAGACTAAACGGTGTGAAAAGAAAAATACAGCCTTCTGTTGAGACAGAATTGGCGGAAATATGTGCAGCTCACTTAACATACGTCACCAAGAAGTGGCATGATCTGAAATGACTTTTCATCATGGTTGGAAGTCATACGTTGTCATTGGGAGACGAAAGTCCCGAGTTTCTTACAGCAAATGGCCGATTCACACATCAGGATCACACACAGTCATGAGAAACTTTGTACCTGCAGAAGGAGGCTTCTAATAAAGGACTATCTACTGGTCTTACATCTGACATGTTGAAGTGAAAAGCAGTATGGGGCTTAAAAAAAATCCCCCGTCTCTCGTGGACCATTTCAGAAATGACTAGGAGAATAAACCGAGACCTTGGAAGTGTTCTCTGAGTCGTAGCTTTTGAACACAAAAACCACTGAATGTACACTTAGGTCACCACCAAGCCCTGCCAGCGCCCTGGCAAGAAACACCAGTTGCTAATTCAACTTAGTATGAACCAAAACTCTAGGAAGGAAAGGACGGGAGAAGCCAAAATGGAATACACGCAATTCTATTTTCTTATAGTGGAATCTGTTGGATTTGGGTCACTCACTCCTTTTAAAGGATGTGGAACATATAAAACGAAGTGGCTCAGGGACTTGGAAGACAGTAATAGGATCTGTGTTTATTTGCTGCACTGGGCTGGGAGCTTCCCTAAATCATGGACCATGTGTGACAAGGCTGATACAAGGTATGAACTCAACCCGAATTTGTGTTCAATGTGTGACAGGGGACTTAGAAATTAAATGTTTATTTCACTTCATTTTTTATTTTTTTAATGTTTGTTTAGTTTTGAGAGACATAGAGCACAAGTTGCGGAGGGGCAGAGAGAGAGGGAGACGCAGAATCTGAGGCAGGCTCCAGACTCCCAGCTGTCAGCACAGAGCCCGATGCGGGGCTTGAACCCACGAAGCGCGAAATCATGACCTGAGCCGAAGTCAGACACTCATCCGACTAAGCCCCCCACGTGCCCCAGAAACTAGACCCTTAAAGATCCCGGACAAATGTTTGTCTTGCACACCACAGGTACATAGGAAAGCATATTCACTGATAATGAATGCAGCCCCTCCTTCTAGACTCAGAGGTGTGCAGACAGCACATATACGGTTAAAGTATAAAATGGGACGGAATAAAGAGAAAAGTTGCTGCAATGTGCTAGTTAAATGGACGCCATCCATTTGGACGGAAGGAAAAGTCTCCCTCACAAGCAGAGGACAGTTCTTCTCAGAGACACAGGACAAGCTATCCTGGGGACAGGAAAAACAGCATTGCATTGGGCAGGAAGGGTGGAGCCAGAAATAACCAGGAAAAGTAGGCAAAGGCACCCTTTTCTTTTTCTGCCCCTCAAGGCAAAGCCACACCAATTTCCTCCTGGTTCAGCAGGAGTTGGGTTTTAAAACCAGAAAACTCTGGAGTCCGTCGATATCTGGTGTCATGTTCCTGAAGATGTTTGGGGATTTAAGTTACATCGTATATCACATGTGCATACTGACATGGAAACTCTGTGAGGCTGGGATTCCAATCCGGCAACAGGTGATATCTGGGTCAAGGGTTAGAAGCTTCAGGAACCCCTGGGGTTGACATAGCCCAATATAACACTATGACCCCCTTTTTAAATTATATTTTACCTTCAGACTACAGATATTCTTTAGGTTTTCTTTTAAAAAAAAATAGGGGTGCCTGGGTGGGTGGCTCTGTCGGTGAAGTGTCCTACTCGGTTTCGGCTCAGGTCACAATCTCACGGTTCCATGAGTTCGAGCCCCGAGTCGGGCTCTGTGCTGACAGTGTGGAGCCCGCTTTGGGATTCTCTCTCTCTCCCTCTCTCTGCCCCTTTGCTGCTCGCGTTGTCTCTGTCTCTCTCAAATAAATAAAAAATTTATTTCTAATTTCTAAGTTATTTTCTTTTTTTTTTTTTTTTAATTTTTTTTTTTTTCAACGTTTATTTTATTTTTGGGACAGAGAGAGACAGAGCATGAACGGGGGAGGGACAGAGAGAGAGGGAGACACAGAATCGGAAACAGGCTCCAGGCTCCGAGCCATCAGCCCAGAGCCCGACGCGGGGCTCGAACTCACGGACCGTGAGATCGTGACCTGGCTGAAGTCGGACGCTTAACCGACTGCGCCACCCAGGTGCCCCTCTAAGTTATTTTCTAAAAAATTAAAAATAAGTAAGTAAATACTTTGCAAGAGCTGTATAGAAAAATCCAAGGCGGAGCTATCTCAGAGGTCCTGTAATGATGTATACAACCTGGGTGCTCTCAGTTGATGATGAAGTGTTGTCCTGTGTTTGCGGCTAATATGCATTCTTCCAAGAAATGGGCAGACAACTGCATTCTTGGGCCTTTAAAGTCCAATCAAGGGGCTGACGTCACAATGCACACGTTGTGCCGAAAGTTCTAGATATACAGGGGAGCCCGGCTGGCCCAGTCGGTAGAGCATGTAACTCTTGATGTCAGGGTCTTGGGTTCAAGCCCTAGGTTGGGTGTGGAGCCCACTTTAAAAAAAGTTCTAGACATTAAAAACACTTGAGATGGCGATACATGTGTCACGGGTGTTCTTTGTCCTCCTAAACAACATACATTTACAGTTTGGTGGGAAGCCGTCAGCACACAGCTCTTGGGGGCCCTCAGCATCCAGCAAAGGTGGGTGGGGCAGGGTCCCTGCATGGTTCTCAAGGCGAGAGGCGAATAATGATAGGAAAATAAGAGAACTCTACAGGCTGAGAAGAGGGCCACTGTTTTATCTCACTGTAGTGCAGGGAAAAACAACTTGGAGGCAGATTTCAAACCGTGTGAGAAGTAACAGAAAACAAGAGAAAGTCTAAGCACTAAATGTAATTGTCCAACCACTATGCCTCTACCGAAAACTCCTACTCCCCAAGCGTCCCAAACAGTATTACAACCCAAAGAAAGGAAAGTTAACATTGGACTGACACGAATCACCACTTAAAATCGTCACTTTAGCAAGTGTCTTAAGAAGCCCCTGATACGTGCTATGAAAAGTGATGAGTTGTTTTTTGGTGATTCTCAAGAAATCACAGTAGCAGGAGATGAACACTTAAATTCGACCGTCATGTCTACAGGTTTGCGGTTTTAAAGGAATTTCTTTGACTTCGCTCTTTACCTTGTCAAAAGCACAGGAATTCATTTAGCGGCCCTGATTGATTCGATCCCGGGACACAATGCCTCTGAACATAGCAGAAAGGAAGAAAAAAGAGGAGGTCTTTGGGGCCAGGTCGCTTCTGTTTTTGCATTTCAGGACGTTGTGGTGTATCTTGACATGTTTTTCTTGTTCATTGCTAGGCTTGTTGATAGGTTTCTTGGAAGAAATACCCTCAACCTTTCGTGAAAGTTTAAGGTGGGGAGCTCGGGGTGGATGTGACCAGCTTCGGACTTTTGCTCAGACTGTGGTGAAATGCACGTAACATGAAATTAAGCATCTTATGAACATCACAGATCTGGTTTCGCTTCTCGGTTTGAGTTGCTCTCATCTCCGTTTCTCCAGGAAGGATAGGAAGGTTCTCACATTTGTATTTCAAAGGCTGGTGCCAGGATAAACTATAAAAGGCAGGGACTACGGGGGCTTCACGCACCAGAGGTATCTTTAACAGTTAAACAGAAATCCCACTGCAGATATGACAAATACTGAATTCTAATCACTAATTATAAATTGTATTTGTCCCATTCGTTCCTATTTTAAAGTGGGTCATAGTCTCCAAGTCTATACTGGCAGGGAGACTAACGTTCCCCACCAGTGAATCTTAAAAAATTCTCATCACAAGAAAAAAGAAATTGTCACCATATGAGGTGATAGATGTTAACTGATGTGGTGGGCATTTCACAACATACATCAATCATCATGCCATACACCTAAACCTACGACAGTGTTATATGTCCATTATATCTTTATAAAACTGGGGGGAAAATCTCTCAGACTAAAGAGGCTCTTCGTGTAAATGAATAAAGGAAGAAAAAGCAGCTTAGTGAATGGGACTAGGAGTATCAGAAACTATGAGCAATCTAAACCAGGATTCTCTGCTTTTATTCTCTAGCAAATAAAAAATAAAGCCTAAGAATTTCCCTATAATAGGGGCGCCTGTGTGGCTCAGTTGGTTAAGCATCCAACTTTGGCTCAGGTCATGATCTCATAGTTCACAAGTTCGAGCCCCGCGTCGGGCTCTGTGCTGACAGCTCAGAGCCCGGAGCCTGCTTCAGATTGTGTGTCTCCCTCTCTCTCTGCCCCTCCCTGGCTCGCACTGTCTCTCAAAAATAAATAAACATTAAAACGAAGGTTTTTTTCATAAAAAAAAAAGGAATTAAGAATTTCCCTATAATGGACTATTTTATTTTCACTGGCCAAATGCTCTGCTGGTGAAGCACCAACGAGCTATCATGTGTCCAGGAAAAACAATCACCCCTGTGTGTGCTGTGGGCTCAGACCTCACTGGTCGAGGCGTCTCTGATCTCCATGCCACCCTATACCCACCCAGCACACATGCATCCATGAATCAGGCACATGGTGCCTGTGTCTGCTACAAGACCTACGTAAGATTTGTGTGCAAGGAACATCATGACCACTCACCTCCATTTAAAACCAGAGAAGGGCATGAAATAACCTCTTCGTAGTACTGTGGGACAAGAGTGAAAAGAAAAAATAAAGAACACCACCTCTCCAAAGCCGGATTCAGGCAAAGTAAAGCTGCTCTTAAGGGCAATGTGTAATGTGATTGAATTTGGAAAGAAATGATGAGGCATTATGAGGCCACTGCTTTCATTAAAAGTCCATGAGTCACATTAAAACTTCAGATGGATTTGAGGGGTTCCTGGGTGACTCAGTAAGTTAAGCGTCCGACTTTAGCTCAGGTCATGATCTCACGGTCCGTGGGTTCGAGCCCCGCGTCGGGCTCTGTACTGACAGCTTAGAGCTGGAACCTGCTTCAGATTCTGTGTCTCCTTCTCTCTCTGCCCCTTCCCCGCTCATATTCTGTCTCTCTCAAAAATAAACAAACATTAAAAAAATTAAAAAAAAAACCCTTCAGATGGATTTGAATCAGTTCCTTTTTAAAACCCTGTATTAATCTTGTACGTTAATCTTCAGGACCTGCGTTTTGATGTTGCCTGTGGCCAACTTGCAATCCCCAGATAAGGCATTCAGGAGCATTCGTAATTGGATTTTATAATAGGGAAAAGGCGCAAAGAACAGAGCAAAGTGATAGTTTCGCTTTATGTTTACAGCTTTGTAATTGAAGATATCAGACATAGCCCTACACGTGGCTGGTGCAAAGGCATAAGCTGTGTCCCGGGAAAAATGCTTCTGCTGCTTTTAATACTAGTGGGGACGCTTTAAAGGTTCAGAGGAGACACTTCTGGATACTGCACGACTACATTACTGGAAAGCGAAGAGGAGGAAGGAAGTGAAGTCACGGGAAGTCCTAGGATGTTCCATGAGGGTGGTGGTGAATGAAAGACAAGGCTGCATAAGGTGGCATCCCAACACAACGATGCAAACACTGGATACCCCGTGCCCACCCACAATATCGAGATAATGACCCAGTTGAGAAAGGTAGGAACACAGGTTAAATGCTGTCTTCCAAACATTCATGCCTCCTTGGAGCCTTAGAATGCCACCTTCCTTAGAAATGGGTCTTTGCAGATGTTATCCATTAAGTGTCTTGAGAGGAAATCATCCTGAATTCAGGTGAGCCCTAAGGTCAATGACCAGTTTCCTTATAAGAGGAGAGATGCACACAGGCGAAGCCATGTAAAGATGGAGGCCAAGACAGGAGGGATACAGCCACAAGCCCAGGGACACTTGGAGCCCAGAAGCTGGAAGAGGCAGGAAGGACCTTTCCTTAGAGCCTGCAGAGGGAGCATGGTCCTGCCCCGCCTGGATCTCAGTGGTCCTGCCCCCTCTGGATCTCAGGGGTCCTGCCCCTCCTGGATCTCAGTGGCCCTGCCCTGCCTGGATCCCAAAGGCCCTGCCCTGCCTGGATCCCAGTGGTCCTGCCCTGCCTGGATCTCAGCAGCCCTGCTTGGAACTCAGCAGCCCTGTCCCCCCTGGATCTCAGGGGTCCTGTCTCCCCTAGATCTCAATGGTCCTGCCCTGCCTGCATCTCAGTGGTCCTGCTCTTCCTGGAACTCAGTGATCCTGCCCTGCCTGGATCTCAGGGGTCCTGCCCGCCTAGATCTCAGACTGTGGGAGAACAGACTTCCATTGTTTTAAGCCACCAATTTTCTGGTAATTTGTTATGGCCACCCTAGAAAACTAATACACTGAGATTTTAGGATCATTTAAGAAACTTGCCAGCCATTTGCAAAAAAAAAAAAAAAAAAAAAAAAAAAAATTAAGCCAGTTTTGGGAAAAATCACAATTATTGCTTGTTTACCAGCTTTGTTTAAAATAGCCACGGAAAGGGGTGACTGGGTGGCTCAGTCAGTTAAGCACCCGACTTTGGCTCAGGTCATGATCTCAGGATTCATGAGTCCAAGCCCTGCGTTGAGCTCTGTGCTGACAGCTCAGAGCCTGGAGCCTGCTTTGGACTCTGTGTCTCCCTCTCTCTCTGCCCCTCCCCCACTCACGCTCTGTCTCTATCTCTCAAAAATAAACATTAAGAAAAACTTTTTTTAAAAAATTAAGAAAATACCCACAGAAAAAGCCAAAGAGAGAAAATCTCTATTACGAAGCTCTATTGTTTTGGTTTGTTTTTACAACTCTCAAAACCTGATAAAAAATATAAGGATATGCAGATTTTCAAATGTTTCTTTAAGCTTATGTTTCCATTCAAGATCAAATGCATGCCACGAACATAAACTGTGTGTCTTCAAGCTAAGTCACACGTTAGGAAGATACATCCTGAACTCGTCACACCAGCATCAGTAGATGTATCCAGGAAAATGGAACCTTTCAATATGTGGGAAAAAGGAACAGCTGGTGAACGTAACAAGTGGAAATACATATGGTTTACACAAAATGAGGCATTCGTAGAATTTGACAACCAGGAGTTCACTCCTAGTGCAATAAAAAAAAAGAAAAGTTGTTCAAGTCAATATATTTTCTCCTTTATTAATTAGCTTCCAATTTGCAATTTGGAGCTAAACGCATGGCAACTGCTAATCATCCTGAAGACGTTTATTGTCTGGTAGACGCTCAGAAGACAAAAGGCAGTATCTGCTATGACCCCAGCCCTCAAGGAGCTTGGAAACCGGTTACAGGAAGTAAACGTTGTTCGCAGGAGGGAACAAAACCGTATACAACACGTTCCAAATGAGTTGAGGGACAGGGAGCAAAAAGCCAGTTCTGCTCTGCTTCTCTCCACCAGGGGACGGACACTGAGCGGGGACCGGAGGCATTTTTGGTGGTCACAATTGGGACATGGAAGAGGTGCCTGGCAGCTACCATGTGGAGGCCAGGGTCGCTGCTCAATACCTTTTAGTGCACAGAAGAAACATCAGTCCAACGTGAGAGGCTACATGCTTCTGCAGGAGGTGAGATTAAGGGAAAGAAGGCTGCTCTATGAATCAATGGAAACCAAACAGGATGAACTTGAGCAGAGGTATAAGAATTATGAAACAGAAACCAATCTAGCAGCCTTCCATGCTAAATATTTATCCATAGCAGTCACCATATCGTATGATACTGTGCATTTTATGGTGTGTGTCTGGTTTTTATGGTCTCCTCACTGGAATAAAAAGGGAACGTGCTCGGGAATTTTTTTTCTTTTTTCTTCACTAGTCTATTCCCAGTACCATGTGGAAAACAGTAGGATTTTAGTATACATTTACTGAATGAAAGAAACAATGAACGAATGAAAACCACGATTTTTTTTGAATGTTCATTCATTTTTTTGAGAAAAAGAGAGAGACAGATTGTGAGCAGGCAAGGGGTAGAGAGAAAGGGAGACACGGAATCCAAAGCAGGCTCCAGGCTCTGAGCTGTCAGCACAGAGCCCGACGCAGGGCTCGAACCCACAAACCGTGAGATCATGACCTGAGCCGAAGTTGGACGCTGAACTGACTAAGCCACCCAGGTGCCCCTGAACGAAATCCACTATTGTATTTTCCGTGGCAAAGCTATCTTTGTAAGGGTGTGGAAAAGTGTCTTACCACTTACACTGTACACAAACAAGTCTCTTTCTCCCCCTCTCATTTTTGTAAAATTTAAATTTAGGGATGCCTACAACACCTTGTGAATTTGGCTTGCCAACTCACAGCTGAAGGATTGCTTATCAATGTTTTGTGGATAGTTATGAAGGGCTTTATGACTCCCGGTCAATGACTGCATCTGCATTGCAGTTTGGTTCATGCTGGTCTTCCCCCGATATATGCGTCAACTGCTCACAGATTTCCATTTCCAAACCTGCAGTATCAGGATGAAATCCCCAATTATGGAAACTCTCAGATGCTAGTCTATTCTGGGTGCACCTTGCCCATTCTTGCATCCAGGAATCAGGTCAGTGCAATGGTTACACAATCTTGACAGGTACGGGAGGCAGTGGGGCTCTGCCCTGGGGGGGTGGGGGGTGATGGCACTGGGCTCGAGACATGCCAGGAGGTCATTATGCAGAGCGGTGGATGTGTGAAAGTGAGGGCAAAGTTTCAGATACGTAAATGGTACAAGAGACGCAAGGAGAGTGCAGGGTTCCCTCTTTGCGGTGAGTTTTATGAGTAACATGGAGTCTTTTCCTTTGAACGTCTTGGTGGCAATTTCAAGGGGGAATATGCTGTGGATATGGGTAGGAGGATGGGAATGAGAACTGAGTGCAAATATCAGCGTAAGAGGTGGGAAGTGAAGCACCATCACCTTCCAGGTAGGCGCTGAATGTCTACCGGCAAAGGAGCTCCAAAGACGGATGAGGAAATGTAGACAAGTAGACAAAGTGAATCAGTAAGGAAAAAATTTTCCTCAAAGAACATCCCAGGCCCAGATGGCTTCCCTGCTGAATCCTACCAATTGTTTAAAGGGGAATTAACACCCATCCTTCACACTCTCTTTACAGAAATGAACTGCAGGGGACACTTCCCACTCGTTCAGCGAGGAGAACGGAACCCTGATACCAAAAGCTGATGAAGGCATCACCAGAAAACAGACCTACAGATTCATCTTTCTTATGAATATGGATGTAAAAGGCCTCAAAAAAAATGCCAGGAAACCGAATCCAGAGACGTATAAAAAGGATTATACACTATGACCAAGTGGGATTTATTCCAGGATGCACGTTGGGTTTAATATTCAAAAATCAAGAGTCGGACGCTCAACCGACTGAGCCACCCAGGCTCCCCTAAAAGTTTTTTTTATTTTAGTAACATATTCTGAATACATATTTCTTATCAGATACGGGATTTACAATACTCTTGATTTTGGCTCAGGTCGTGATCTCATGGTTTGTGAGTTTGAGCCCCACGTTGGGCTCTGTGCTGACAGCGTGGAGCCTGCTTGGGATTCTCTCTCTCTCTCTCTCTCTCTCTCTCTCTCTCTCTTTCATTCACCACTCATGCTATCTCTGTCTCTCTCAAAAATGAATAAACAAACTTAAAGAAAAAAACTTTTAACAACTCAGTAAAAGCTGAGTCCCCCAATAAAAATGGGTAAAGGATCGACATTTCTCCAAAGAAGATATATGGCCCATAAGCACGTGAGATGATGTTCAACATTATTACCATTCAGGGAAATGCATATCAAATATGGTACCTCTTTGCACCCACTAGGATGGCTCTACTAAAAAGACAGATGTGAATGAGTGTTGGTGAGACTACATCTTTTATGCTGGTACCAATGCATCCCCTTTTGGAAAGAAAGTGGAAGTTCCTCGTATCGTTAAACCGAGTATCATAGGGACCAGGTATCATACTACTAGGTATATACACAAGAGAAACGCTTACGTAGAATCCTACAAAAACTTGTACATCAGTATCTAAGGCACCTTTATGCATAATATCCAAAAAGGGGAGACAACCAAAATGCTCACCAAAAGATGACTGAATAAACCAAGTGCATCACATTAATACAATGGACCACTATTTGAAAATTTTTTGATGTTCATTTATGTTAGAGATAGAGAGAGACAGAGTGTGAGCAGGGGAGGGGCAGAGAGAGAGGGAGACACAGAATCTGAAGCAGCCTCCAGGCTCTGAGCTGTCAACACTGAGCCCAATGTTGGGCTCAAACTCACGAACTGTGAGATCATGACCTGAGCAGAAGTAGGACACTTAACTGACTGAACCACCAGGAGCCCTAATTTTTGTCCCCTTTCTTAGAAAAAAAAAGCCTTTACAATCATTTCTCCCTTAAAATAGAACATTTTACCACATTATAGGTAAAGGGGAAAAATTAGGTCTTAAAAAATGGATGAGTTTAACACATAATGCACATAAACTGGACAAATCTTTAAGTGTGAAATTCAGTAATATTTTATGGATGAATATACCTATGTTACTATCACTCTGTTCTGATGAAATATGTTTAGAACATTGAAAAAGCGGAGAAAGCAGAGACAACATAGCATTCGCTCAGGATGCTTTCAGATGTGACATCTATGCATGGTTTTTAACAAAGAAGTTCTCCAGAAAACCATGAGTCATATTTCTAGAGTACTTTCATATAGGTAGATGCTTAGGAGGGACAGAGATAGCAGTGAGGGGAAAGGATATTCAGAGGTTCAGAAACGAATGGAAAACAGGCACTCCAGGGGGTGTCTTCTGTGTGTTCAGAAAGCAGAGGGTGGACTAAAAGAATATTTATATATAGGGGGTGCCTGGGTGGCTTAGTCAGTTAAGCATCCGACTTCAGCTCAGGTCATGATCTCACGGTTTGTGGGTTCGAGCCCCGTGTCGGGCTCTGTGATGACAGCTCGGAGCCTGGAGCCTGTGTCTCCCTCTCTCTCTGCCTGTCCCCTGCTCGCGCTCTGTCTCTCTCTCAAAAATAAACATACGTTAAAAAAATTTAAATAAAATATTTATATATAAATATGGCGTATTATTATACACATATATACACATACCTGTATACAGTATGTGTATATATATGTATACAGTATGTGTATATATTGTGTGTGTGTGTGTGTGTGTGTATGTGTCTGTATATGGAGCACATCATTAATAAAAAAGAGGAATAGAGTCATCTAAACCATTATCAGGGTATTTTAGTAAAGAGGCAGGGTCATTCTGAATGATAGAAATTGTTTCTCAATCCAAACTGGAAATATTTCCTCTTTCGAAAACTGTTCTCTCACTTCCGGTACAACTCTTAGTTATATTGGGTAGAATTGATGTTGTTTTTCTAGGAGGCCAGGTCATACCTCTGTCTATACCAAAATGTGTGTCTTTTTTTTTAAAGTTTATTAATTTATACTTGAGGGACAGAGACAGAGAGCAAGGGAGGGGCAGATGGAAAGGGAGAGACAGAGAATCCTAAGCAGGCTCTACACTATCAGCAGAGCCCAACATGGGGCTTGAACTCACAACCCGTGAGATCATGACCTGAGCTGAAATCAACAGTCAGACACTTAACCGCATGAGCCACCCAGGTGCCCTCAAAATGTATTTCTTTTTTGAAAAAATTTTAACATTTTTATTCATTTTTCAGAGGCAGAGTACAAGTGAGGGAGGGACAGAGAGAGAGGGAGACACAGAATCCAAAGCAGGCTCCAAGCTTTGAGCTGTCAGCACAGAGCCGATCATGGGGCTCAAATCCACGAACGATGAGATCATGACACTTGACCCAGTGAGCCCCCAGGCACCCTAAAATGCACTTCTTTATAATGCATTTATGCTACCCACCTGTTCATGACTGTTTCACAGAACATTTCACGAGACACAGCCTTCCCTCCATAATATCTGAACCTATAATAAAAGCTGTAGTACTGAACGCAATGAATATAGTTCATCCAGTGTCATATTATTAACAGAACCACCAGAGCCTTGCGACTGATTTACCTGCATAAAGATTTTAGCTCATCCATATCTAATGGCCAAAGGATGGTTCCATGCAGTGTTCTAGAATATTTCTGATTCTTTTATACTGGGAAATGCACACTTCATTCAAAAAGCTATTGTGTTTTTCTGTTTTTAAATAAAAGATACACCGTCCTAAGCATTAGGCTCAACATACCTAAGCAACATGTTCCAATGTAATTTTATTTGAGAAATACATTTACATTGTTAAATCTACAAGACAGCCGCGGTGTCTGAGTGACATTTTTCTTCCCGAGAAATTGACTTTGAATCTGCACCTTGCATCCGCTAGGGTCATTTTCACAAAGCCAGTGACTTCTTGACATGTGATTGGGAAAAAATAGGAAGGTATCTTCAAGAATAGGGCGCTCCGGGGTATCCCTGCTGCGGGCTAGGTATAGATGTGTACATTCTTTCCACACTTCTTGTAAAGGAGGTGTTCAGGCAAAGGGCAGAATAAACAAAAACTGATCTGCAGGCCAGATTCTTTTGGTCATGGAGCGTTTCCGCCTTAGGGGTCTTTAAATGTCCCCCTCAGGTTGCCTTTGGGAGATTTTTCCATTATGTGACTTGGAAGGACTAACTTCCTTGAATATACGAAGGGAAGGAAGTCAAGATACAGAAGAACTATGGAGGTATTTATCTTGTTAGGGATTGTTTAAAACCCATTTCTCTGACACAATCATCAGCAGAATCTGAATTCCCAGCCATGTCCAATCAAGCTAATGCATTCTGACCCTCAGGTTCAGTGCTTCTCCTTGGAAAAATTCCTTTCTCCCGTACCCAAATGCCCATCACTGTTTTCCTTGTCAGTAGAAGGATGCCTGTGTCCCTTTTTCCCAATAAAGACAGCAGCCACTTTACCTAAAACAACTGAAAAGAGTCAACCGTTCATGTTCATACGCTGGGTGAGACGGAAAATTAAGAAAACATGCAAAAGAAAGAATGTGTCTTCTTTTTGAATTAATAATCAGAAAAGGACTCTGTTCTGAATGCAAACATTCCAAGGAAGGGACAGTTTTCAAGGGTTACCCCATGCAATTGTTAACTCAAGCTTACACAGTCCTCTGCAATCAGTTAAGCGACAATTATTGTATTTACTTAATAGGTTCTTCAATCAAGTGTGTCCTAACACCTTGATTTCCAAGAATGGCGATGCACACGGAAATAAAATTCCACCTTCCTTGAGGAAATTCTGAATCATTCTTAAAGGATCAAGTATATTCTCTGTAGAGTGGCAGGGGCTGGTCATAGTTAGGCTCATTTGAGATTAAAAGTGAAAAGTCTTTGGTTCTGATTTCTCCCAACCATGATTGTCTTCACCCCTCAAAAAATCCGTTCATATCCCTGGGTGTCTACACTTGCCACAGACGTCTTATTCTTATTCCATGGACCCAGCAGCTTGCAACAGAAGGGACCTGTCTCCCTTGTTCATACTCATCCTCCTCGTTACAAAGTCTCCACCCCACGGCAATGCCTTCCAGATCTGCTCCCGGGGCCCTCTGAAGTCCCAAACACAGGACTTTATTCTAACACGATGCCTCTAACTTATTTGCTGAATGCATCAAATCAATGTAGTGGGCATTTTCAGCCACCTGAAAGGCAGGCAGAAGAGGAAAGTCCACGCCAATGGTCACCAAGGGCATAACAGGGCCATGAACTTGTCTACTCCCAGAGCTCAGGTTCCACACCAGCAATAACAAAGACCCGATTATGGTGTTTCCAAGTGGGTTATTAGATGCATCGAAACCTACTGATGAAGACAACGGAAGATGATGTATTTTTTTGGGGGGGAGAGAGGACATTTCTTGATTTTTCTATTTTGCATAAATTTTGGCACAGAGAAGAGGCAAGGCCAACCCTCCTTTGAGCAATGTACGCATCCTACGATTGTGGTATCTGGACTATACACATCCGTCCACATCCCAGCCCATCTTAGAGAGTCACATGGGCAAGCAGTGCAGCAGGGAGACCCAGAGCTTGTTCCTTTCTACCACCGACTTTCAATATCCTGGTTTTGAGTGGTCCCACATAATTCCTCTCACCTCCAGATCCCATTTCCCGCCATTTTCTCCCATATTCCTTTACTTCTCTAAGATTATGTATATTTCTCTAAATGCAACACTTCACTTTTCCTCTCTATGCCCTGAACTTTTCACCGCATTTTTAAAAAAAAAAATGTTTATTTTTGAGATAAAGAGAGAGACAGAGTGTGAGCGGGAGGGGGCAGAGAGAGAGAATGAGACACAGAATCCGAAGCAGGCTCCAGGCTCCAAGCTGCCAGCACAGAGCCTGAAGCAGGGCTGAAACCCGCGAACCATGAGATCGTGACGTGAGCCAAAGTCAGACGCCCAACCGACCGAGCCACCCAGGTGCCCCTATGTGGCATTTAAAATGCAGCTTAGCAATGCATGGTTTCTAAGACACAGAATGGCAACACTTCCAGTGGGAAATCAAACCAGGGCAAACCCGTAAAGAGGGGGAATATAATGCAAGTTAGGAGGGCAGCAGCAAGATGAGGAGATCCTCAAAGTGGGCCGGATTATTGTTTCCCTTTATAGATACGTGTATGAACTTTTGACTTGATCTTAAGATGGGTTCCATTTGTAATTTAAAACAAAATGCTTAAGGGACGCCTGGGTGGCTCAGTGGGTTAGGCATCCGACTCTGGATTTCAGCTCAGGTCATGATCTCACAGTTCATGAGATCGAGGCTGGCAGTGCGCTCTGTGCTGACAGCACAGAGCCTACTTGGGATCCTCTCTCTTCCCCTGCTCCACCACCACCTGTCTCAAAATAAATAGACTTTAAAAAATTAAAATAAAAAGCAAACCAAAATCCTTAGTAAGAGATAAAAACAAACCAAAGACAACAGAGTGTCTAAGAAAAAAAAAATAAAACAGTGCCATTAGCAAACAGCAACCAATAAACTCCCAAAAAAAGGAGATGTATTCTGGGTACAGCAGCTTGACATTTTCAGCAGAGGTGTCTAAGGCATATTATAGGGACCCACCAAATTATCATGGATGTAAAATGCTCGTGCACGATGCACACAATATGTAATTCAGACCATAGCTCTTTATAGGAATGTATCAATCCTTTGCCCCAACGATTCCCAGACTCCTTTTATGGAGTGGAATCAGACATAGAACACCAACGTATCAAATGGATGATGGCGAGAGTCCTCTGGCTGATATCAAAGAGCTGCCTACAAATGCCACTCACCTACCCCGCATTTCAGCTGGAAATCGAGACCCCACAAAGGACACGAGAACCATGAAGGTGGACACCCCATCATAGCAGGCATATGGCTCAAATCCTGTGAATTTTATTTATTGATATATTTTAATGTTTATTTATTATTTTGAGAGGGAGAGACAGACTGTGAGCAGGGGAGGGGCAGAGAGAGAGGGAAACACAGAATCTGAAGCAGGCTCCAGGCTCCGAGCTGTCAACACAGAGCCCAACGCAGAGCTTGAACTCGCGAACCACGAGATCCTGACCTGAGCCACACTTGAATGCAAGCAACTGAGCCACCCAGGCACCCCAAAGCGTGTGAATTTTTGTTCTGCAAGTACACTGCCTTTACTTCAAACCATTTCTGTGTTATATTCAAAGCTATGATGTCACTGCATGTGAATGAACTTACGCAATTACTCACCTTAAAGACAACTTCAGGATAACCCCTACGCAACCTTCCCTGAGGCAAAAATTTTACACCAGTTACAACACCTGAGAAACAAGCAGGTGTTTCTGATACTTTTTTGAATCCTTGAAAAAGTCAGTTATATAAATCTATGGGCAATGTTTCCTAAGACCGTAGAATACCTGTCAGGCGAGAAATCTGTTGAAGTCACCATCTGGCTTAGTGGCATTGACTCCATTATGGGCAGCACGCAGCAGATAGGCAACGAATGGGCAATACCAATCAATCCCACACCCAACCGGCCCATAAACCATTAGATCTACAGCAGCGAAGAGCTTTGCTGTGATCCATCGATGGTGCTGCTGGGGTGGACATCACCCTCACCGTGCACCATGATAACAAACGAGATATCAAGACCCACTTGGAGGCATATAACTGTAAGCATCGTAATCATAATTTTGTATCTAGATCAACTGACTTTTTTTGCATAATTATAGAAGCTACATCGGTTTCCAAACTCATTCTGTAGTTTACCTGATTCATGCTTTATACCGACAGGAAAGCCTGGAGGTGCGATCTTAGTGGAAAAACTACAGAGTTGAGGCTTCTCTCAGCCCTGAGCTGGGATCCCAGCACTGATCCCCACAAGGGGTATCGCTGGGAGTCAACCCTTCACCCTTCACCTCTACATGTCCTTTTCTTGTAAGTAAAGTAAGCAAGCCCATCCAATGGGCGTGGTGAGGATTAAGTGAGCAACTACAGCCATCCATGGCTGGCCAGCCACAGGTTCTCGATGAGTGGGTACTAAAGCATAGAAGTCAGACTGTGGTAAAGCAAAAATAATTTAAAGCATGCATGAGGCTTCAAATTGCAGGTAGTGATACCCAAAAGGGAGTGATGCCATGGGAGGTAAATTCAAATGAATGTTTAAATGGTGGTGGAATGAACTAATTCAAGATGTAAAGGCAAAGTGGAGACAATGAATGAGTGAATAGAGAGGTTAAGAGCCACAAATAAATAAATTCCAGGTATTTCCATCAGAAGGCATTCGGGAGGAGTTTCTCTTTTATGTCTAAGGTCTTTGGACACTTGTCATGAAAAAATAAATAAATAAGAGGCAGCTGTGATGGAACTCGAGTCTTGGATATGTATGCCTTCCTAATGACCAAGGTGCAGAGCAGAACAGGAGATATGGTTATAAAAGAGCATCTTTTTGGAAAATAAATGGAAGACGAGTCCAATGACTAGACTTCATGCCGACATAAATAATGACCTTCTAGTCCTGATGATACGTACCAGTTTGCCTGGCTTAATTCCAGTGTATCAATAGCATATGAACAGCTCTCCACGCATCCTGGACTAGATAACAAGTTATATGGCCAATGGCTGGCAAGACTGTGCCACACAGTCATGAGTAAAGAAAACATCCATATTCCAAAACACAAGTGTCTTCTAATCATTATTTTTTTTTAATTAAGGTTCAGGTTAGAGGGCGGCATTTGATAGATACTAGTGATTACATTGTTTCGCCAGCTGCGATTACACGTGTAGAGCAACAATGATATTCATATGTTGTCCAGAGGTATTAGTAAGAATGGAAATTATAAGGTGATTCGGTGTCCTTGTTGCCACTACTGGGCTATGAGATTTCACACCTAAAGCCTCATGCTGAAATCTGTGTTCGTTCCATGCACCAGCCTCCTGCGTATACCGTAATTCCTGTTGTCAGACCCTCCTCCTTTGGGTGGGAAAACAGCATTTATTACTCCATAAAAACAATAATATCAAACAATATTTTTCCAATTTCTTAGACAGAAAAAGAGCACTTATGCACTAATGGCTTTTTTGAAGAGGAAACTCAATATTTCCACGTTTTGCTAAAAACATATCTCTCCATATCAAAAGCACTAATTAGAACGTTCGTCCCCACGCACGGTTGTGCCGTTTTATCGGATCATCTTTTTAAATATCCGGACGGCAATGGTTTAAAAATATTTCTCAACACCGAAAATAGCCGGCTTCCTGCAAGCTAAAAGGAAGTGTCCCTTAGCAGTTTGGAAGAGGGTTGGGAACAAACGCAAGATCCGTGGTAAAGACAGATAAACTAAGTCACATTTCAGAATCTCTAGCACTCTGTATAATCGGCCAAGCTGGCACGGTTCACCCCAGCAAATAAAAGGGGGTCTGTGGCCTTCGCAGCGTCTCCACAGTAGCTCATTCGTGCACTGTAAATAGACCGGCACAGAGATGCTAAATTGATTCTTTGATTTCTCTGTCGCCCACTACAGCTCTCTGTTTTGCCACCGCGAGTTCTGTTTTAACTCTCAGGAGCAAAACGTGGACTTAACGTCTTTCAAGGGGAAATATTTTAGAAGCAAACTTTTTTCTTTTGCTTAAAAGATCCGTATGTATACATGTATAAATGTGTACATATATGTGTGCATATGTATATGCATATATAAATATAGATACACATTTACATATGTATATATAGTGTGTGTGTGTGTGTGTGTGTGTATAATCCCACAGCATTTCCCAGATCTGCACATAATTTCACAAACATGCCAAACTGATAAGGGGTCACCATGTAAATTGAGCTACATCCCACAGCTGGGCTTCAGAGGGGGAGAAAATCGATTTCCTTTCAAATCTAACGTTTTAAGGAACATCAACGCATCATGCACGCAAGAGAACATTCTGTAACTCCACGGAAGCAAAAGCTTGTTCAATGGGCACTGCTTCATTCAGAAAACAGAGCCCAGGGCTCCGTGCTCGGTCTGATGATGCTACAATGCCCTCTTCGAAAAGACCATAGGCACTGCGCTGACACGTTGTATCCTCCCTCCACCTCTATGTCAGAATGGACCTTTTGTAAAAGACCAAGAAACACGATTTCCTGTTTCAAGGACTAGAGGCAGAAGCAACTACCCAGAAACTGCTGAAAAAATGTTCAGAAATTCAGGCACTCATGGGGCTGTGATGTTAACTACAATGATTCTACAAGGACCTGGCTCAGAGGACCTATGAAAACAGAAAAGGAAGTAAAATCATAAAACAAGAGGGTTCTTGATGCTAATGCATTTTATTTTCTTTCATGTGCAAAAACCAATGGGGAATTTTGAGGACTTTATCAATGCTCCAAAAGGCTCAACTTTGCAAACATCTGTGGGTGATTTGCATTTGTAAACTACAAATGCATTTCTACCACTCCCCATCCCCCCACCCTCCCAGCTCCAGGGGTCTTTCCTAGGTGAATGTTTTCACATGTAAATGAAAAAAAATGCTCAAAATAAAATGAAAACATCAAGGTGAAAATCATACATTCTTGGTAATATTTGTCCATTTGGAGAGAACATTTTCAGCCACAGATTTTGTTCGGCAGAGCTCCATTTACGCATTCTATTGTCTTAAAAACAAACGTTTTCATGTACGCCTAGGAATATTAGTCATGAAATGTACAACGGTAGACAAAACTACAAACGAAGATAAATATCAAAATAGAGCCCACCCCAAATATCTATTTTTCCAAGCTCCCAGTGGGGAAAAAGGAAATAAACAGAAAAACCATGGAGAGCTCTTACTGGTGGATTTCCATGCCCTCACCCTTTACGGTAAATAAGAAACTGTTGCAAAATTCAAGTGAGAGCCAAGCTCCATTGTGTGCAAATACAACAGTCATTGTAACCCCGCCACAGAGGCACAACGCTCATAGATGATCAGTTAAGGAATTAGGTGAAAGATTTCCAGCCCCCAAGCTAAAGACAAGTAAAGAAATCTACTATCTACGGCCCTCCTTCAGTCACTGCTTCCCAAAGGATCACCCATCAGCAAATGAGTTCCCTCTACAGGGCTGTGATGCCCAAAAAGTATTCATTTGGCCCAAAGATAGAAATGCATTTAAGTAAAATTTCATTTTAATTTGGGACCTTGGAGTCTGCCTTTGTTGGAGGAAGGATAGGGGTTCCCCAAAATACAATTCAACGATGAAAAGCTGCATGCCTGAAAAAGAAGACCAAACCTCTCCTACAGCGAGCCCAGGGAAATAGAACCTTCCAAGGATCGGAGTAACACAGTGCAGCTCAGCTACTCCCCACACAGTAAAAAGCACCACTTTGTCACCGCCCCTTGCACATTTACCCGATGCCATCACTCACCTAGAATTCCCAGCCGGTAGTTAATGGTGATCACAATGACATTGCCGTAGCTGGCCAGCACACTGCCGTCTATCATATTCCCAGTGCCCTCCATGTAAGACCCGCCGTGGATATAGACCATGACCGGCTTCTTACTGTTCTGATCATGGATGTCTGGAAAAAGAAAGTCAAGTAAGGAAATAGAATAAAAAAAAAAAAAAAATCACACGGATGAACTGATACTATGCAACGGACAAAGGGCACAGATTATTATGTTCTTCCTTCTTTGGACTGGAATCAACCATGCATCTATGTGGAATTACATACACCTTGGTAAGACTGCCTAAGAAAACTGCTCAACGTTATCATTTTTTCTAGTCACAGAAATGGTATTTTTGACAAGCATACGGACATCTGAAGTAATATGAATGCCTATGTACATTTCTCTATCTACCTAAAACACTAGAAACTAGAAGATTTTGATGAAATGCTTACTTCCTAAACAGTGCTCAACTCCTAAAAGGTGACTTATTCAAGAAGCACACGGCGTAATAAATTTCATCATCTCAGGAAGTGTGCAATCTGCTTCAAAAAGATCATTTGTTTTTACCTCTTTATTCAAAGGTGAGCCTACAGATGCATTTTTAACCGAAACATGAGAATACATGAGAACCAGTGAGGCTGAATGTAGCAAACTCCAAGTAAACGGTTAAAAATTATCAACAGAACAGAAACGTGTAAAACCAAAAGCAAGATGTCCGAGCAAAGGTCTTTGTTCTAGTTTGCTGACTGCGATAAATATCTCAACATATTTAAGTAACAAAAATGAAAGGGGCGCCTGGGTGGCTCAGTGGGCTCAGCGGGCTCAGCGTCCGACTTTGGCTCAGGTCATGAACTCATGGTTCACGAGTTTGAGCCCCGCGTAGGGTTCTGTGCTGACAGCTCAGAGCCTGGAGCCTGCTTCGGATTCTGTGTCTCATTCTATTTCTGCCCCTCCTCCACTCATGCTCTGTCTCCTCTGTCTCTGTCTCTGTTTCTCTCTCTCTCTAAGAATAAACATTAAACAATTAAAACAAATGGAAACAGATGTAACAGAAATGACACAACACTCCAACACTCCAACCTCAACGTGAAATGATTGACATGCAATCTATTTTCAGAGGGATATGAACCCCAGTTGAGATTTGCAACCACTGGGCACCCTTGGTAATAACTTTGTGACTTTATTTCGTAACGATGTAAAACCAGTGTTTCACAATGGTCTGTGAGGACAGGAATTCAGAGACCATCTGTGCATTTGTGGAGCCTGCTTTGTGAACAGGTATTGATTAAATCACCTTTTAAAATCAGTCCTTAAGTTTACGTTTAATGTATCACACTGATTCCTTTTACAATTATTTCTGAATATCTCTCTACATGTATCCATAGATATATACACATAGGTGTGTGTAAATAATGTATATATCTGTCTGTCATCAAAAGAAACCCAAATGTATCCAATGTACATTTATTGTCACCCTTTTTTCAGTCAAGTGTTTTTTCTCCTCCTTCAGCAAGACGCTTTTGAAATCTCAAGAAAGGAATTTTCAGGAAATGAATCGCTATCATTTGGTGAGGGGGGCTGCTAATAAAATGAATTCTGATCACAATCTCAAAATGAGTTCATTGGGTGCCTCAGGAAGGCGGCTCGAGAAACCCACTGGTCACAGTCAAATACAGAAAAAAGTGTCACGCTCCCATGTCCCTGCAGATCCTGAATAGATAGAAGAAGAACCGATCTTATTTTCTCAAATAAAATTCAAATATACAGTAAAAATGTTTTCTTCATCCCTTGTTCATCAAGCACTACGTGGAATTCTGAAACACACAGGTGTTTGGAAAGGTGTTGGGTTTTGAACCACGTACTCCTGTGTCTGGCTCCTGATTTGCTGGTTTTCCCCTTATTTCTTTTAGCAGGTGCAGGCTGTTGGGTGGTCCACTGTGGAACAGGACGCGGTAGAGACTTTGAAGGCTACTTGAAGGGGTTTTCTCAGAGAAAATGCTAGGTTAACATCTCTAAGCTTTCCAAAGGCATGGAACAAGGTTCTCGTGAACTTGAAGAGTAATAAATAACGAATGCCCTGTTAATTCAAAGTAAAAAAATATATATCACAGGGTATTGGTATTCAGTGAATAGGGGGCATTTTAATGGGAATAAAGTTGCATTTCGAGCATTGGGAAAACAGATCCTAAGAATCAGAAATGCTCTAATAAGAGATGCAGAGTAAGAGGCAAATTATATCCCTGGCTGGTGTAAGAGAACCCCCCCCCCCCCAAAAAAAAAAAAGTTTTGGGTTTTGTTTTAATACATTTTCTTTTTTTTCTTTTTAGATGATCTGATAGAATCTTTTTAAATTAAAAAAAATTTTGTTTTAATACATTTCTTTTTTTCTTTTTACATGATCTAATGGAATCTTTAAAAAAATTTTTTTTCAACGTTTTTTATTTATTTTTGGGACAGAGAGAGACAGAGCATGAACAGGGGAGGGGCAGAGAGAGAGGGAGACACAGAATCGGAAACAGGCTCCAGGCTCCGAGCCATCAGCCCAGAGCCTGACGCGGGGCTCGAACTCACGGACCACGAGATCGTGACCTGGCTGAAGTCGGACACTTAACTGACTGTGCCACCCAGGCGCCCCAGCTAATGGAATCTTTTTAAATGAAAAAAAATTTTCAATACATTTCTTCTTTTTCTTTTTACACGATCTAATAGAATCTTTTTAAATTTTTTTGTTTTAATACATTTGGTTTTTTTCTTTTTACATGATCTAATAGAATCTTTTTAATTTTTGTTTTAATACATTTCTTTTTTTTCTTTTTACATGATCTAATAGAATCTTTTTAAATTAAAAAAATTTTGCTTTAGTACATTTCTTTTTTTTTCTTTTTACACGATCTAATAGAATCTTTTTAAATTTTTAATTTTTTTGTTTTAATACATTTCTTTTTTTTTTTTTACATGATCTAATACAATCTTTTTAAATTTTTATTAATACGCTTTTGGATTCAGATAAAATGGCAGGCGTTCTGGGGCCCGCCACAACAGAGAGTCTGGCGGGTGAGTCAGGTGCCAGATGAGCTATTGTAAGGCCAACGGAAAAGATCTTGCGAAGAGAGGTAGGGACAGCCCTAGAAACACATGGGAGTTACAATAATAATTAAATAATAACAATGTTCAGACAAAAGCAGGTGTGAAACCAGCATTGGCCCAACTTCTTGGACCCAAGTTGATTAAACAGCACCACCAGGGACGCCTTGCTGCCTGGCAGGGAGAAGTTATCATCTGCTTCTGTGCCTCGAATTGTGTTTCCCCCCAAAACCCAAATGTTCCTCAAGGGCCTTTGCCCTGTAAGGCAAATGCACAGAGGTCCGTGCACTTTCCTACTTGGACGGCAGAAATGGAGTCTTCCTGGCAACTTACTTGGGACTTTCTGTCTTGTCTCTTTGACACTATTTGTTCTGCTGAAGGCACAGGTACCGTGTGGTCCTGGTTGTTAGAGACCACTCTCTTCCAGAGTTTAAAAAGCATCAGTTTAGTTCCAGTGGCTGATCTGTCCAGCAACTTGGGATCCTTCAAGAAACAACTTTCCATGGCAACCAAACATTTTTTTGGGGGGGGTAACAAAAAAGTTTTCAAAACAGCCGTGGTGTTGAAAAGGAAAAGATAGAGATGTAGGTTTTTGACCTTTTCATTTTTCACAACTTTGCTATCCCTGCTTCCTACCCCCCAACCCCGCACCCCCTTTAAATGCTGCTAAAAGGCAGGCGGCAGAGAAACGAGATCTTGTTAAAACACTTTTTCATGTATTTCACTGTGAGCCAGAGAAGATTCTTTGAAACTTAACTGTGAATCCGGATATTTAAAAAAAAAAAAAAAAAAAAGAAAGAAAGAAAGAAAAAAAAAAAAAAGAAAAAGAAACAACCAAAACCAGAAATGCCAGACACCCAAAAAGTTCTATGAAGGTGTCTCACAGAGTTTGGCAGCTCGTAGAAGGAATTAAGAAAACCAAATCTCCAAAATACAATATTAACTTACAAATAACTTTGGAAGGAAGAAAAGAAAGTATACATGCATGTGCTAAAATTTCATTTCCTCTTCTTATGACCAAGCCAAAAAAAGGGGGGAAAAAGGAAAAAGGAAAAGAAAAACATACGATGCCTTGTAAATAACATTTTTTTATCAACTCACTTCATATTTAGAAATGTTTATACTTCTTATGGGTGGTTTGCATTCAGCGACAGGGTAATTGAGATTAAAAAGCACAGTGGTTTCCAAACAAGAAGAAAATAAAAAAAGCACACAAAAGTGTACTCGTTTCAGAGAAGGGGAGGAAAAAGAGGTTGAAATAAAAAAAAAAACAGAGAGAGAGATATAAAATCATGCATCAGGGTCGAGCTTTGAAAAAACAAAAAATACCTTCATCTTCAGCACGATCATTACTGGTTATATCATCTGCGTTTTTCTTTGTGTTGGCTCCTGGGGTCATAATGAGAAGGAAAATAAAGGGAAAAAAAAAGAGAATTCAAAAACAACAGGTTTGCAAAAAAACCAGAAGAGAGATACTACCCAGTAAAAGAAAAAAAAAAAAGTCACACAAAAAGTTGAAATTTGTTACATTTGGATTTCAAAAAAAATGAGGTAGGGGGTCAATGCAAAATGCATAAAAACATAAAGATGTCAAGAAGAACAAATTCAAAATGTTACTTGCGAAAAATATTCTCTATCCTGTGAAAATGCAGTTTGGGGGGTTATAATGGTAGTACTGCAAAAAAAAAAAAAAGGAAAAAAAAAGAGCTAATGTGAGTTTGAAAAAAAAGAAAATTAAATTATTAAAAAAGATTTTCCACATTCTCAAAAGAAATGCACATGAAGTATTCAATGTCCCTCTAATTTTAACATATTATAATCTACATAAACTCATGAAATGTCACCAATACACTTTGGTTATAAAATTCCATAATGGAAGAAGAAACACATTTATGCAATAAACACAGAAGGACTTTCAATAAAATACTTAAAATTGACATTAGTTCCATGCAGATGAACTTAAAACACAGCGTTTCAAATACAAATCAGAAATGTCAGTTGATTTATTAATTTGAATCATGAAATTCACCTCTCACCAGTGTCTAGAGAACTACTCAATATTTGCTCCTGTTTAGTATAAAAACAAACACAACAACAAAACCAGCATTTTCAATCAGGATTTCTTAAGTTAAAACATTATCAATCATGTTCTCTCTGATTGAAACACTTATTAAATATTACTTCAATGTTATCACTCATTGAATTTAAGATAAGTATATAATAAAGTCACCTACCTTGATGACCTGAAATTTAAACCAGATAAGAATGTCTATGTAGACAAAATATGGCGGGCGGGGGGGGTGGTTCCTCAACTATACCACAAACACTCTCTTCTATATTCGGTATGCAGTGCACCATTTTCCTTTTTATATTTTCCAGATACAAGATGACAAAACATTTAATAATGCTTGAATTGTTTGGTTAATTAGCTCAATTGTCTTCTTTTCATAGATAGACACAATCAGGACATGCATACTCCAGATCCAGTAGCTTCAAAAAGGTCTGAATCACATCCTTCTAGAAGTTCTAAGTAACTCAAAAGAACTCAGCATGTTGTGAAGCCAAAATGTGAAACTGTGGTGTTTTTGTAGTCAGAGAAGGCTTGCATATTTTCTATTTTATGTGGTTTAACACCTTTTAATGAGCACACCTAGGTGGGTGGGAAATCTGATTTGTTGATTTTGAGCACACCTAGGTGGGTGGGAAATCTGATTTGTTGATTTTTGAGGCTTAAATATCCCCACTGTCGATAATTTCAAGCTACCAACATAAGGTCGTTGAAGACAGCTGCAGAGAGGTGCCTGGGACCCCTAGAAACTCCAGCCTAATTCCACCCTCATCCACCTAAAATTAGAGTCAAGTCTTATAGAAACCACCTCTCCTTACAAAACTTTCATTTCTGGTCCCTTAGAAAGTATCATGATGCTGACATCCCAATCTATTATAGTCATTACCTTGATATCAACATCTATTTATTGCCCACAATCCTCCTGCATTTAAATATCTAAAAAGGGGCACCCGGTTGGCTCAATTGGTTAAGGGTCCGACTCTTGATTTCAGCTCAGGTCATGACCTTGTGGTTCCTCAGATCAAGCCCCACATCAGGATCTGCGCTGACAGCTCAGGGCCGGCTTGGGATTCTCTGTCTCCTTCTCTCTCTCTCTGCCCCTCTTCTGCTCATGCATGTGCATGAAATCTCTCTCAAAATAAACAAACTTTTTAAAAATAAATGAATAAATACCTAAAAGAACTTTAAAAAATCAAATTAGCTTGACTGTCTCTGGGTTGTGTTTGTCGGGGTTTATCAGTATAGAACCTATTTCAAAGTGAACTCATGGACTGAATTTATGACAAAAGTACGTAGAAGCTTATAAGGGATGCCCTTCTTGGAGAAGTATGCTACGGGAGTGATCCACAAATCTGTGTTACAAGTCCTCCCTCATTTCTGGAACAAAAAAATGTGCATTCCTCCCTGTAAGAAGATTTTGTAAGTAAAGTGTGAGTGACCTGAAACACATCCTGGGCTGGATGAGAGGCAATGGTTAGGGAACCTTCCTCAACAAAGAGAGGAAAGTTCTAAAGACTACGAATGCTTTTACAATTTTGATAACATAGTTCCAAGGCTGATTAAGTAGCAATCCAGGGTAATCTACTGCCTCTTTGATTCTTTACCAAACTTTCTGGTTAACCAAAGCATGATTTTTAAGAGCTTTACTGAAGCATGATTTACATCCCATAAAATCAACTCATCACAGTATAAGATTCGATGATTTTTTTTAACGGAGTTGTGGCAACTATCAGCATAATCCAATTTTAGAACATTTGCATCAACCCAGAAAGACTGTGTTCTAATTATAGGTGCCATGTTCCTAGCCTCCGTCTCATTAACCTACTTTCTGTCTTTCTACATTTGCCATCTTGGGGCATGTGGTATAAAGGAATTCGTATAATGCCCAGTCTTTTGTGTCTAAAGCAGACACTCTCACTTAGCGTGTTTTCAAAGTCATTTATGCTGTAGCATGGACCAGTACTTGATTCTTTTATATGGATGAATAATATTCCACTGTATGGATAGACCGAATGTTGTTTTTCCATTCATCTGCTGGTGGCTGCTTGTACTGTTTCCACGTGGTGGCTATTAGAACGCTGCTCGGAACATGTGGGCACAATATTTACGTTAGGATATAGGTGTTTCTTTCTGTTGGGTAGATATCTAGGAGTGGAACTGCTATTTTATATGGCAAATTGATGTTTAATTTTTTTTTAACTGTTTTAATGTTTATTTATTTATTTTTTTTGAGAGAGAGAGGGAGAGGGTGAATGGGGAAGGGGCAGAGAGAGAAGGAGACACAGAACCCGAAGCAGGCTCCGGGCTCTGAGCTGCCAGCACAGAGCCCAATGCGGGGCTCGAACTCACAAACCATTAGATCATGACCTGAGCTGAAGTCGGATGCTTAACCAACTGAGCCATCCAGGAGCCCCCCAAACGTAACATTTAAAATAACTAGAAAGAGTACATGCAAGAAAATGCAAAACTGAGAACTTCTGACATGTGGAAATTACAAGGAGTCTCTGTCTCTCACGGTCTCCCAAAAATAAATAAATGTTAAAATTTTTTCTTTAAATCGGGTTCTGTGTCCCCTATTATTGAATTGTTAAGTGTTCTTTATTTTTTTTTAATTTTTTCACGTTTATTTTTGATAGAGACAGAGTACAAGTGGGGGAGGGGCAGAGAGAGAAGGAGACATAGAATTTGAAGCAGGCTCTAGGCTCTAAGCTGTCAGCACAGAGCCCGACATGGGGCTTGAACTCATGAACCATGAGATCGTGACCTGAGCCAAAGTCGGACGCTTAACCGACTGAACCACCCAGGTGCCCCTATATTTTTTAGATACAAGTCTTTTTCCAGAAATATGATCTGCAAATCTTTTCTCCCAGTCTGTGTGGCTTCTCTTTCAGTTTTCTTAGTGGTGTCTTTTGAAGTGCAAACGTTTGTTTTTAATTGTGATGAGGTCGATTTTGTCCATTTTCTTTCAAAGCTTGTTGCTTTGCATATCATATCTGAGAAATCCTTGCCCAAGCCAAGATCCTGAAGATTTTCTCTCATGTTTTTCCCTCAATGCTAACCAGTTGTCATTCTTCACCTTTTAAGTGTCTGAGTTACTTTCAGTGTATGATATGAGGTTAGGGTTGAAATTCATTGTTTGCATATGAGTATCTCACTGTTTTAGGACCATTGATTGAAACGCTAATGTTCCCTCCTTAAATTCTTGAGACAATATTGCTGAAGCCAGTTGACTATAAATGCCAGGACTCTATTTATTCCTGGACTCTTTTAATTATATTCCGTCCTGCGTTTCTATCCCCATGAGTCCCTACCTGTCCTGAAGACTATAGCTTTATGGTATGCTTTAAAATGGGGAAGGAGTGGGGCGCCTGGGTGGCTCAGTCGGTTAAGTGTCTGACTTAGGCTCAGGTCATGAGTTCAAGGTCCGTGAGTTCAAGCCCCACATCGGGCTCTGTGCTGACAGCTCAGAGTCTGGAGCCCGTTTCAGATTCTGTGTCTCCCTCTCTCTCTCTGTCCCTCCCCTGTTCATGCTCTGTCTTTCTCTGTCTCAAAAATAAATAAACGTTAAAAAAAATTTTTTTAATAAATAAATAAATAAAATGGGGAAGGAGAAGCCAACCAACTTTATTCTGCTTTGTCAAGATAATCTGCTCATTCTAGATCCTCTGCCTTTACACACAAATTTTCAAACGAGCTTGTCAACTGAAGAAAAAAAAAATCACCCACCGAGATTTTGACAGAACTTATTTGCCAAACTGCAATTTTGAATTAATTTCATATAGCACAGTATGACCCAGAAACATCATTAGGTATCACCTTTAATGTTCAATGTGTACTTAATGTTTCACCTTTTTGTTCATGTTTAGTAAGTTGTTGCTGCATTTTTCTTCGCAAATATAGCTAATTAAATGTCCTTTAAAAAAAACAATGGAGTTATCCTCAATATCTAATTTAGTTAGAATCGTGAGCTATGGGGAAAAGATTCTGGTGGGATTCATTCCGCAGTAAACCCATCTTGCACAAGCCAAAAAAAAAAAAAAAAGGCATTTCAAAATCCATACACGCCATGAGTTTTTTTTTCCACCCACTCCATGTCTATACCATCCTCCAAGTGCCAGAAAAATATTCCTTTACATCTAATAATTAGGCCCTCTATGAAACCTCCATGGGGAAATAGCTGTAAATATTAAAGGGAATATTTAAGCAACTTCAAACAAATGCATAGCTGTTCCATTATTAAAATTTAAGTATGATTTTATAAATAAAATATCTCAATGTCGCTGGTCCTTGAAGGGTGTCCATCATTTTTTTATACCTGTGCTTCTGATGTGCACTTCTCATGGTTTATGTGCATCATTTTCAAAAGTAAAACTATTTAAAAGAGTACTCTGTACCCTAAATGGAGAACTACTTTGCAGAGAATTCAGAAAAGGTAGAGCATGGGAAAGGGAAGGAAAATCAGTGAAAATCCTCTAGATGCTGATTTTAACATTTCAAGGCAAGAAAATAATTTCATAATTCCTCTTTTTATTATCCAGTACCTTTGTTGCCAGTTATGTATGGAAATCCTCAAACACAGTCATCAGACAGTGTGAGATGATCGCGTCATTTATGTGAGAACGTAATGAAATGATAGAATATGGAAAACCTTTAAAGTATTGCTTTCAAAATGAGATATCATATTAAGTATGTATTTATTGGTTCACATTTTTTTGGGTCTCTTAACAGTGCAAATTCCAAGCAGAAGGTAGACTTGTTTTCTTAAATACAAAAAGAGTGTGTCTTAGCCAAATGCATTATTTTCATCACACAGGAAGTTGTGTAATGGGCTACAGGGGACATAAATGCTTTTCCCGGCCATCACACATGTGTGTGATTGATCGCTTTGTCCCTCGGCCACAGAGGAACGCTTCTTTAATCTTCTAATTCAGTAATGGGCTCATTTCAGCAATAATAAGCTGAATGGGATCTGATCCATGAGAGAGTGCCCATGCCTCATCACTTAACTCACTGGTAAACCCATTCCTTCTAAAGACAGGTATGGATGCTTTAAAGATGCCAGCCTTGGCCGCCAGTGGGTACCACGAATAAATACTCCACACATACATCTTAACATACGCTCTCACTCTTACTGGAACATCGATCTGAAAGATAACACGAAACACTTCATTCAGAGGGTTTCATCCAAAGCATATGTACCTTGAAAAATGGGGCCCCCACAGATGAGTTCACTTTCTGCATCTGAAGCAATCAGCATCGTTGATCTTCATTCCCCACCCCACCCCCCCCCACCCCGCCTGGAATCACAACATCTGAACCAGATCGAGTTGCACTCAGGGAAAATACAGGCAAGGCTGGGGAGCCTGTCTAATTAATGCAGCCTTCAACGAACAGGCTTCCTGACATCCCCATTTGGAATTTCTGTTCATTCCATGCCTTGGTGACACAGGACAGGAGGGTGATACGGGACAAGGTCGACTATGGGAAGTCAAGAGCATTCCTTTTTTTTTTCTTTTAATGTATTTATTTATTTTGACAGAGAGAGCATTAGTGAGGGAGCAGCAGAGACACAGGGAGGCAGAGAATCCCAAGCAGCCTCCCCACTGTCAATGCAGAGCCTGACGCGGGGCCCAATCTTCTGAACTGTGAGATCATGACCTGAGCCGAAACCAAGAGTGGGAGACTTAACCAACTGAGCCACCCAGGTGCCCCAAGGGCATTCCTTTTTAATGTGGAAGGAGGATTCTTGGTGATCAAAAGCCTTAGGAAACAGAACATATGGAAGCCGGTGGATTTCTCTGAAGTCATCGGCAAACGTCTATTTTGAACACACTTTGTGATGGCATCCCCAAGTTTGAAGGCTTCTGCTCCAAGACATATGAAGAGATATGGAATTGCTGACTTACTGGGTGTGGTCTTGAGGTCAAATACCTAGGATTCATCCCACAGACATTTATTATGTGACTTTCACGTGCTTGAGATTTTCCTAATCGTTGTGAAATGTTCTGCCAATCAACTTATCCTCCGTTGTCCATGTATCTGTGACTACAGTAAAACCAAAGTCTAATTCTTTGTAATTTTCTACCAGTTTCAAAATGCCTCACCGTAATAGTGAAAATAATAGGAGGCTTTTTGTTTTTTTGCATGTATTTTTTGCATGTTTGCTCTGATTGGCTTGGGAAGACAGATTGAGAGAAATATGAATAATAATTTGTTCTTTCTTTTGGAATTAGGAAGAATTCTTTTCATACTTTCTTTGGTTGGAATCAAAATAAACCTAAAAGTGCATAGGTCCCTGATATATGTTTGTGCTTTTTATTAAAATCTCAAGGCACTGCATAGCTTCACATAAACATTTTTTTGTTGTTGTGAATTTGGTTATTGAAATATTTCTGTTCTTGGGAATAAAACACAAATCCTATTAGATTTACAGGAGTCTCTCCTTTTTATTAAAACGTTCAGCTGATAGGATATATTACCTCCTCACACTATCTCTGAGAGCTTGAGATTAAATCACAATGCATTTAAAAGCTGGAACTAATTTAATATTGAATTATGCTGGATGCTTTTCCTGCACCTGTATTTAGAAAACTCATGTTGAAAATGAAATTGGCTTTTATTTGCCCTAAGATACCTCCAGAAATGTTGTATTAAAAAATGATAAACCTCTGTAGATATGTATATAGGTATACATATTCATTCTCCTTGCCAAGAGATTCTGGAAGATTTTGACCCCATGGGCATCGTTTTAACTCTGATGAAAACCTTCTTTCCGTAGTCGGAACACAGACTTCTGGCAACTGGGTGGTTCTCTATGCCAGGAGAGTTTTCGGTTGTGGCATTGGAATTACAGAGAGCTGGGACCTTTGGCATTTCATCCCCTTGCATTCTACATAGAGGAAGAGTCACTTGTCCAGCATCACCAATAAAATCTGTCCAGTTACCTTTGGGTTTCCCTGTGTCTGACTTGGGGACTATTGCACAATCTTCCCCTAAAAATGAAATTTGTTTGGACTTATGCAAAACCCTCCCTACTTTGCAATTCCTGAATCTGTTGTGCCAGGAGATGCTTAACTGAATGTCCCCAAAGAAGGCTCTCAAACTATTTTTAAGAATCACAAGTCACTGAAGCCTTTGGAAAGCAGGACGATATCTTACTGCAGATGACGACTTTTGCAACCTCTATCTGCTTTTGAACTTTGCTGACTGGTCACAAAAGAGCTGTTCATTGTTCTTTTCAGTGAGAACGCAGAAGACATCATGATACAAACAATAGAAATGTCAACAAGGACACAAACGTAAGGGGATGAATGCCTCTCATGTCTTTTCCAGTGTGGCAATGTTCAGCCAACACACTGTCTATAAAGGACCCTGTGATTTGCTCAAAAGATCCAATGCCCTGCCCCAGGGAGGTGTCTTACCATCCACACCTGCTAACCTAGCACTCTTGGCCAACGAAATGTGATTGGAAGAGACATACGTCACCCCCAGGCGGAAACATTAGGAGGCATCGAGTCTCTGCCGTATTTCTTTCCCTCTAAAACCAGACCAGCATGTCCCGCATGGGGACTACCACTTCAAGTTTTTGTTTGGGAAAGAAGAGGGAGTAGAGAACAATCAGTCAGCCCCAAATGGACACAAACATCATAAAAGGGAAATAAGCTATTGTTGTTGTCGCAAGCTGCTAAAATTTTGGACGCTTTTGTGACAACTGCACAACCTACTCTAAGATCGCTGTCGTAGCCATCTGCTTCTCTCCATGAGGTACACATTCTCTCTCTCTTACACACACACACACACACACACAGAACACACATAGCCACGTGCATACTCACACTAGCACACAGCTTCCTAACATCCCAACACATACCTCAATCCAAGAAACCATTTTTATTTTTTTAATGTTTAGTTATTTTTAAGAGAGAGAGAGAGAGACAGAGTGTGAGTGGAGGAGGGGCAGAGAGGGAGGGAGACACAGAATCTGAAGCAGGCTCCAGGCTCTGAGCTCGAAGCAGGGCTTGAAACCACAAATTGTGAGATCATGACCTGGGCCGAAGTTGGATGCTTAACTGCCCGAGCCTCCCAGGCGTCCCAACAAATCGTTTTAGATCAGAAGTGTGTCTGGATCCCCAGTGCACTTGAAATTTGGAAATCAAAGCCAACATGATAGTTTTTCCTAAGGGTACATGTTTACCTTTTCAGAAAATTACTTTTTTTGGTATGTGGTCCTAATTTCCATATCACTATAGTGCAATAAAAAAGGGAACACCGACATAGGGTATGAAGTACCTACATAATTATGATGACCAAGCACAACACTATCATGATTATACCCTAAAATAATTAAGACTAGGCAAAAGTAAAGCAGTGTAAACAATCATCAGGCAATTTCTGAAGAGCTTAAAAGAATCATGTATCTAAAAAGATCGGGCACAACCTTCCTTCAAATCTGCTGGTTCTCCAGTAACACACGGATGGTGTCTTGCACAAAGCAAGCACTCCACAAATGTTGGCTCATGTTATCGCCAGAAGTGGCATTGTTTTTCATAGTTCCCTATACATTTTCTGTGGTTTTCTGTCTCCCACATTTTGCTCATGCAGAATTTTCTCCCTAGCTACTGAGACTAAGACTGATCTAACTTACCCCCTGCCCAAACTTACTCTTCAACTCTGCAAACCTTATGCCGCCCAGTCTAAGGGCCGGCAGCTCAAGGGTGTGTTCCCAGGACGAAATCACGTCTTTATTAATGTATTACAGTGGGATTTTGTGGGTGTCCCTGTTACACCTGAGTTGTATGTCAATTATACACTCTACACTCCCTAACGATAGCAGGTGTCCATCAATGGGTGAATGTGGTATATTACAGATTTTGCATAAATCTGTCATTTATATACATTATATATACACAGTGGAATATTACTTGGCCATGAAAAAGAAGGAAATCCTGCCATTTCCAACAATGTGGACGGATCTTAAGGGCATTATACATAACCAAGATAAGTCAGACAGAGAAAGACAAATATTGTATGATCCCACTTACGTGTGGATTCTAAAAAAGCTGAACTTGTAAAAACAGAATAGAATGACGAATAGTGCTTCCCAGAGGCTGGGCGTCAGGGAATTCCATTTAGGAATCAGAGAAGGGGCGTATGACTGATGTCTGCATGTTTTGGGGGGTTTTTTCTTAGTAACTTAAATCTTAGGACCGGTTTTCAATTTTAAGTAAAATTGTGAAGATAGTACAGAGACTTGCTATATGTCTCACACCCAATTTCCTCTGTTATTAACATCGAACATTAGTCTGGTACATTTGTTATAATTAATGAGCCAAGACTGAAATACTACAATTAACTAAAGCCTGACATGTATTCAGATTTTCTCAGTTTTTACCGAAAACTGTCCACATCCCATTTCAGTCCTCATGGCTTCTTAAGCTCTTGGCTGTGAGAGTTCCTCAGAATTTTCTGAGTTTTGATGACCTAGACAGGTTTTTTTTTCTTCCTTCCCAGATTTTATTTAAATTCAAGTTAGTTGACCAACAGTGTAGTATTGGAGAACCCAGTGATTCACCTCTCACATATGACACCCAGTGCTCATCCCAGCAAGTGCCCTCCTTAATGCCCATCACCCATCTAGCCCATCCTCACCTCCTCCCCTCCAGCAGCCCTCAGTTTGTTCTCTGTATTTAAGAGTCTCTTATGGTTGGCCTCCCTCTCTGTTTTTATCTTATTTTTCTTTCCCTTTCCCTGTGTTCATCTGTTGTGTTTTTCAAATTCCACATGAGTGAAATCATATCCGTCTTTCTCTGACTGACTTAATTTCAATTAGAATAATACACTCTAGTTCATTCCACCTTGTTGCAAATGGCAAGATTTCATTCTTTTTAGGACTGAGTAATATTCTGTTGTATCTATATACCACATCTTCTTTATCCATTCATCCGTCGATGGACATTTGGGCTCTTTCCATACTTTGGCTATTGTTGATAGTGCTGCTATAAACATGGGGGTGCCTGTGTCCCTTCGAAACAGCACACCTGTATCCCTTGGATAAATACCTAGTAGTGCAATTGCTGGGTCATAGGGTAGTTCTATTTTTACTTTCTTGAGGAACCTCCATACTGTTTTCCATAGTGGCTGCACCAGCTTGCATTCCCACCAGCAGTACAAGAGAGATCCTCTTTCTCTGCATCCTCGCCAACATCTGTTGTTGCCTGAGTTGTTAATTTTAGCCACTCTGACAGGTATTCAAGGGTTCCTCTTTCATAACATATTCACCAACACTTGTTGTTTCTTGTGTTTTTATTTTAGCCATCCTGACACACGTGAAGTGATGTTTCATTGTGGTTTTGGTTTGTATTTCCCTGATGATGAGTGATGCTGAGCATCTTTTCATGTGTCTGTTGGCCATCTGGATGTCTTCTTTGGAAAAGTGTCTATTCATGTCTTCTGCCCATTTCTTCACTGGATTATTTGTTTCTTGGGTGTCGAGTTTGATAATTTCTTTACAGATTTTAGATACTAGCCCTTTATCTGATATTGACAGTTTTGACTGTCTATAGGAATTCTGTAGAATATCTCACAATTGGGGTTTGTCTGCTTTTTAATGATTTTATGGGGTTGTAAAATTTGGGGAGGAAGCCCACAGAAGTCAAGTGCCCTCATCGTCACATCATATCAAGCGTGTATGCTGTCACTGTGACTCATCACTGCTGATGTTGGCCTTGACCACCTGGCTGAGGTGTGCTTGACTGCTTTCTCCACTGTCAAGTGTCATGTTCTCTGCTCCTCTCAGAATGACGCTCTCTGGAAGGAAGTCAGCATTCACAGCCAAACCGCAGGAGTAGAGATTCATGCTCCACTGGCTTGAGGGAGAGGATCCACACAAATCATCGAGAATGCTTCTTCATGGGAGATGTGTCTCCACCCCCCCATGGGAGGGAGAATCATGCGACCCATTCCTTAGGAGATCCACACTGTAAATCCCCCGAACCTGAGAATATGATGTGATACGTGACAAGGGGGAACGGAAGTTGCAGATACAATGAAGACTTTTAAATAAGGAAATTATCCAGGATTATCCAGTGGGCCCAATGCCATCGCAAGAGTCCTTCAGAGTGGATGAAGGAGGCGAAAGAAGAGAATCAGTGCCAGAGACATGTTGCAAAATATGACACCTGTGGACTTTGCAGATCGAGGAGAGCCCGTCAACCAAGAAATACAGGTGACCTCTCGAACTGAAAAAGGCAACAAAGAGATTTTCCCCTAGATCCTCTGAAGGGCCGCCATCTTGTGAAATACTTTAATGCTACCCAGTGAGATCCACTTGGGATTTCTTACCTCCAACACTGTAAGATAAATTTGTGTTGTTTTAAGCCAGTAACTATGTGGTAATTTATTACAGCACAAATAGGAAATCATAAATCATGTTTCCTTTCTTCATTCAGTCACTGATATCAATATGAGGTTATGGATATTTACTTTATACTCAGTTACAATCCACTAACTATTTTGTTGCTTGAATTGCTCCAGTACTGGCCACTGAGAACACTTTTATTAGGCTTCTGTGCCCCTTCAATAGACCCCTATCATTACGGTTTGGTTTGTTGTGTTTGGGTGTTTTATTTTATTTTGTTGGCACTTACTTATTGTAAAGTGTTCCAGATTCATCTTGTCTATTTCCTACCCCATTTCTAGAATCGGACACTTTTCCAAGGAGCCCAGAGTCCTTATACTTGACATCTTACAGGTCAAGATTTTACAGGTCAAGAAGTTGAAGGAGACCAGTTGTAGATAACTTGCCCCAACAATGCAAGACCTAGTTGGTGACACAGCTGATAATTACATAACAGGCTTTACAGCACATAATTGTGTCCGTAATTCATATTAGCCGGTACAGAGTAAAAACGTTCACTTCACCTACCCGTCCTGCTGGTCTATTACTACAACAGTTATTTCATTTTGACGCTGTTATTTAAAAAAAATTTTTGTAATGTTGATTTACTTTTTGAGAGAGAAAGAGACAGAGTGCAGATAGGTGAGGGGCAGAGAGAGAGGGAGACACAGAATTCGAAGCAGGCTCCAGGCTCTGAGCTGTCAGCACAGAGCCCGACATGGGGCTGAACTCACAGACCATGAGATCATGACCTGAGCTGAAGTTGGACGCTCAACTGACTGAGCCACCCAGGCGCCCCTGAGCATAAACATTTCTAAATTGAATAGCATATAAAATTTTTTGTTTAATTCTATTATAAATAGTGTAGGAGGAGCATTTTTATATAAATCCTTGAGATTGTCATTTACTAGATGTATTTAATCTCATCTATTTAAAGAGCCTTTAAAAAATTTTTTTTCAATGTTTATTTATTTTTGAGAGACACAGAGAGACAGAATGTGAGTAGGGAAGGGGCAGAGAGAGAGGGAGACACAGAATCCGAAGTAGGCTCCCGGCTCTGAGCTGTCAGCACAGAGCCCAACGTGGGGCTTGAACTCATAGACCGTGAGATCATGATCGGAGCTTGTCAGATGCTTAACTGACTGAGCCACCCAGGTGCCCCATTATGACACTGTTATTAACTAATCTGCAATGTTGGCCTAAAACAGGTACTTTTTAACCATCTGAACACTTATCAGGAACTATTTTTGATCCCACTATACAGAGGAGACAGTTGTAGGGAAGAGGGCTTATGGAACTTGGTCCAAGAGATCAACCGGCCACAGTCTTGAGATGCCAACCCAGGCCCCGAATGCATTACAGTAACGTAAAAGTCAACATTTTAGCAAATGGGGGAAAATATGTTATGCAAGGTGGTAGGTCAGTCTGTGACAAGGTGGCTTTGTTTTCTTCCCCAAACTAAATAGTAAAAAAACAGAGACGAATAAGCCATTGAGTATGCCCTAAGACCTTTGGTCTAGCAAAGAAAACAAAAATTATACCTACATGAATGACAGCTAGTATTCAGGGAAAGGCATGACCTGGGTGTTGTAGATTATGGTTTCAAGGAAACAAGACATTCTGGGACAGGAATAAATAGAGAGATCTATCTGACTGGGGGCAGGTCTCTAAATCATCAGAGTATCATCTATCAAGTATAACTCATTCTTTAGGCAAGACCGTGGCAATGAGCTTGAAGAACACACTTGTGTTTTGGATACAGTCCTAGGTGTTAATGATAGATTTTTTTTTTGTTTATATTTTACATTTATTTATTTTTGAGAGACAGAGAGAAACAGAACACAAGTGGGGGAGGGGCAGAGAGAGGAGACACAGAATCTGAGGCAGGCTCCAGACTCCAAGCTGTCAGCACAGAGCCCCACGCGGGGCTTGAACCCATGAACGGTGAGAGCACAACCTGAGCTGAAGTTGGACGCTTAACCAACTGAGCTACCCAGGTGCCCTGATAAAGAGATTTTTAAGCTATTTCAAGCCATTGCCCCCAAGGACTCAGAATCCTTAGGTAATGCTGTAAACATAAAATGCTACCCAGCTCTATTAAACACATCTTGATAATCTCTAATTTACACTGATTTCAATATCATTATATATTTACATTAGCATTATATTACTTCTGAAAATAATACTATGTGGTGATTGTACAATGGGATTTCAATGGGATTTTCAGTAATACAACTGTTTAATCCCATACCCTTAATGACTCTAAGCCAATCAATTCATTCTATTATAAACCCATAAACCATTTGCTTTGAGCCAAGATGTAACCTTAATATGTCTCTAGGTGTTTACAGATTTATGCTAAACGAGTCCCATTTTTAAAACCATGTTATTTTGAGATCCACAGACAAAGTCAGTGCTAGCTTAATGATTTCATTTCTTTGGTAATTATATGCAATTTTAGGTATTTATGAAAATCTCTCCAGGTAATGGATTTTGGCTTATATTATTATTACTTTCATTCTTAGAAATAGGGAATGATGAAATTCAGCTCCAAATATTTAACAGTATAAAAGAGTCAATAAGAAGGTGGTGAAGAGTGTTAAAATATCTTCAAATTCCAATCTTTTCACCAAGAAAACCCATTTTTTGCTGCCATGGCTACATCTGCGTGCTGGTCAATATCCAACCAGCTTTCAGGTTTGGATAAAGCCTCTTCTTTGCAGAGTCCTCCCCTAACAAGTAAGTTCACAGTACAGTGTCTACTTAGCATTCCCGGATGAAAATTTCCCAACTGGAATACCCAAAAAGCAAACAAAAAGATGTGAACATCACAGAAAATGAAGAAGACCAGAAAAGCTAACGTCGCATCTGGTGGGTTTTTATGAACCCCATTAAGGAGCTTTAAAGAGAGTTCAGTCCTGCCCAGGGATCTTCCTGAGGCACCATCGCATTGGGAATTGTTCTATACCTGTGACAGGAAATAAGTCAGGAAACACTTGGGCACATGCTGCATCCAGCCAATTATCACAGAGAACAAGTGCCTGTCTATACAAACCAAAAAAAAAAAAAAAAAAAACCAAAAACCTAGGAAATCTAGATCAGAGGGTTGCCTGGGCATTATTTCAGGAAAGCTCCTGCCTCCAATATTTCTAGGTATATGTTCAAATGAGACAAAATGGAATCCAGCCAAAGCATACAGGTAAGACAGCGGGTTGGTGCATGGAAATGGCACCTGCACCTTATTGTTGCAAAACTGGTCAATTCAGAAAAAGCTCAGGAAACTCGATGTCATTTTCCACATCCTCAGCTAGTACAGAGGACTGGAAGGTTGACTAACACTTCCGTTAACTACTACCTAATTAATACTTCATGTCGACACATACTTATTTACTTAACATCTTAGCAAGGAACAGTGCTGTCTGGAGGGATATTTCATTGGCAATAGAATTTGAACAGGTGTTCAATAGGGTCCACCACCCCAAAGGGTCTGTATTTGTAAGGTTCCCTCCCCACCCCCCAACACGGTATGAGTGCTGGCAGTCTGAGACCGCCCCGTTGAGCGACGAGGACTTTCTGGAGCAGTGGCACAGGACAGGACCTCTCACAGAGCCATCTACCAGCAGACACCTTATGTGGGTACATCTGGACTTGCTCAAAGGTGAGGAAAGAGAATAGAAGACAACACAGCATGTGTTTTGTGGGCCAAGAAGCAGGGGGGAACAAACGAGGGCCACAGCTTCTGGAGACTCTATGGGAATATTTTGCGAAGCATCGGCCATTTCTCACGGAAGAAAATAGGACGTAGTTTCTCTGGTGCAGAGGCAGGAAAAGAGAATGGTCAGACAGAAGAGGACACAGAAGTAGAACCCACATTCTTGGTAAGGAACAATGCGTAGGGCACCTGAGATGTCAATACAGGACATCTAATTCTAATTGTCACCGGGAGATAGGACACCACAGAAGTACGTCTTCAAGGGGAAACGAGATGGCTGTGTGCTGTATTTATCCATTTGAACACCCTGATGTAAGGATAATTGGGAAGACAACTACCATGAGGAGAGAGGAACTTCAACAGACAGAAAGTACATGATCAATTCCTGACACCTCCTCAGGTATAAGGAGTATCCGGGTCTCCACAGGCAGGCCCTGTGCGCCAGAAGGACCCCTCAAACGGCGACCACACCAACCTGGAAGTTACCATGAGGAAGCCTAGCACGTTCTGATGTGTCTCCTAGAGACCGCTTTGATAAATAACATAAAATGTTCATTTTTTCTTAAAGGAAGACTATGCCATGATCCAATAGGAATGAAGTTTACTGTAGGAATGCTGTAGACGGTTCCACAGAAAGAAGGAAGGTATTTCACTGGTCTCGGGAACAGTGGAAAGAGCAAAGTCAAATGGAAACCAAGGAAAGATCCAGGGAAGGGTGCCTGGGTGGCTCAGTCAATTAAGCACCCAACTTCGGCTCAGGTCATGATCTCACGGTTCGTGGGTTTGAGCCCCACATTGGGCTCTGTGCTGACAGCTCGGAGCCTGAAGCCTGATTCGGATTCTGTGTCTCCCTCTCTCTCTGCCCCTCCCCAACTTGCACTCTGTCTCTTTCAAAAATAAATGTTTAAAATTAAAAAAAAAAAAGCAAGATCAAGGGAGAACAAAGTATTTGAAAGGTGGAAAGTATGGGATGCCTGGGTGGCTCAGTCAGTTAAGTGTCCGACTTTGGCTCAGGTCATGATCTCATGGTTCATGAGTTCGAGCCCCACATCGGGCTCTGTGCTCACAGCTTGGAGCCTGGAGCCTGCTTCGGATTCTGCGTCTCCCTCTCTCTCTCTGTTCCTCCCCTGCTCGCACTCTGTTTGTCTCTCTCTCTCTCTCAAAAAAATAAACAAACGTTGAAAGATGGCAAATAGCATTTGACACAGATAATATGTTTAACTAAAGGACTTTAGTATCTGGAATATTTATTTACTTGAATAGGGAACCCTTTTCTAATCCTGCAAATGAAGTGCAGACATATCCTTACATGGAACACTCTCTAGGGAAGAGTAAACGATGTGAATGTTCACTAAACATGTAAGGAAAGAGATCACGACATGATCATCATTTTTTCAGAGACTTCTGCAAGTTCAAGTCAATATGCTCAAAAGAAACATAATGAGAACCAAAAATACTCAAAAGGAGACCCAATGAAGTCATTACTGCACATGATTATCTAAGCAGGGGAAAATAATTTAGGACATCAGCTAAACAAATTACAGTAGATGAGGTATTCGTTATAATGGTATGAAATCAATACACAAAATCAATTTTCATGCCTGTGAATATTAGCATATCTAAAAGGAAAGCCTTCTCATATTAATAATAAACGGTCTGATAATAACCTTATGAAGTATGTAAGATACATCGTATAAAATATATAAAATCTGAGACACGTACAAGATTTCTATACATTCAGAAGCTGTCAAGGGCAGAAATTAAGTGTGTCACAATATCAATATATTTTCAAATTTGTTAATTTAAAATAGCGAGCTTTTGGGGTAGCAACAAAATCATTCTAATCTCTATTCCAAAAAAAATAAGTGAGTGTGAGTAATTTTGGGTTGAAGAAGGCAAACACCATTCTTCTGCCCTCATTATATTATTTATTATAAGATTAATTATTTTAGCATGAGCATGATGAAGTCTTTCTTTTTAAAAAGTACCATTAGCTACATATTTGAAAAAGAGGGAAGCATGACAAGTTCATTTTACTGCAAAATAAATTGTGGATTAATTATTTATGCTTAAAACAATGCCTATGTTTATGAAACCATTATATAATGTTTGCATTGATGCTTTAGTTCAACATATATTTACTTATATAAAATTTTTTTTAGCGTTTATTTAATTTATTATTGAGAGACAGACACAGAGCGTGAGGAGGGGAGGGGCAGAGAGAGGGGGAGACACGGAATCCGAAGCAGCTCTGGGCTCTGAGCTGGCAGCACAGAGCCCAACGTGGGACTTGAACCCCCAAACTGCGAGGCCATGACCTGAGCTAAAGTCGATGCTTAACCGACTGAGCTACTCAGGAGCCCCTAAAGAAAGTGTTCATTGATACAGACGCTCACATTTTTGTGCTATACAGCCACACACACACACACACACACACACACACACACACACACATACACACACACAGGATTAGTCAGCTTTTCCACTGCCATTCTGTGAACGTGGCCATGAGTATATACACAGACACACATGCATATACACACATACGTATGTATGAATATACTTCTGTCATTTATTAGACATGATACATTTAGTGTGCACGTAAATATATGTAAAACATCAAATAATAGAAGACATCTATAAAATTTGTACATAGACATTTTAATGAATAATAGAATCACTCAGGAAATATATACATATATTTTGCACACACGCATACATATATATATATATATATATATATATATATATATATTTAAAACACAATGGTATCACTGAGGAAGTATATATATTTAGATTTATATATATTTATCTTGTATACATATATTTACTTAGTACACATATAATGTATATTTATTTTGTATATATATTTATAGCATGCAAATATATAAACAGATACTTAATAAGTGTTAAAATATAAAGGTATATATTTAGTAAGTATATAAAAATACATTTAATAAGTGTTAAAAATATAAAGGTATACATTTAGTAAGTAAAATACATTTTAATAAGCATATAAAATGTATATTTAATAAGTATATAAAATATGCAATCAATAAGCATATAAATATATAATTAATTCATGTATAAAATATGTATTATTAAATATATAGTGTATAAACATTTGTGCTTTTCTAGATATACGTAAAATACATATAGATTATGTAAGCATATGAAAAGCTAAACAAAAAAGGAGGCTCACAGAAAGGAATCAAAAGGGGCAACGACTTTGTGGCCATGAGCAGCGTTTATAAGTCGGGGACGGAAAAGGAAACAGCACCCGTGGAGGACACAGGTAGGATGATGGCGAAGACAGAGAAGACAGTGCGGGAATCAGAGTGAAGACTGAAGACGGTACTTCTGAGTCAATAGCCCTGTCATCTCCAGAACAGCGCATGGAGAGAGCTACACCCAGAGACATGTCCTGGCAATGTCCTTGAAAATTCGTGGACTGAAGGAAAACAGAGTGACAGGCATCCCAGTAGAAATTACACTCAGTCTGTGTGCAATAGCAGACCTCTTTGGAGGCCCTAATGGACAGCACACCTGCCCAGTGCAAGGGGAGGTGAGCCAGGTAAATGGTATCGAAGGGTATGCTGACCGTCCCCACCCCAGCGCTCCCCCCAACACGCCTGGCTGTGATTGAGGGCCAGGGGACGCAGGCATGCGGGCATCCCCGGGTCCTCCGATGCTCATTTTCTCAAAGCGGCCAAGGAGCTGGCCAGCCAGGAGACGTTCAAGGAGGCATGTGGATGGGAGATGAGAGGACAGGAGGCATGAGACCCTGGGAGGACAGGTGCCCCCGCTCCTGCTCCTGTGAAGTTCTTCCTGCACCCTGTCCTGGTGCTCCAACGCACGTCCATGCACTGCTTGCCTGTTTGCCTGTGGTAAGCGCCACCCCCACCCCCCCTGCCATGTCTTTAGGATGATTACAAACGTGCCAAGATCTCTCTCCCCTGGGAATTCTCTGCAATGCTAACTGGAGCTGATGATAAAGCAAGATATCTATCAGGTTTGGGTAGAAAACCTTTGCCAATCTGTCCTTTACAAAGTGATTTTCAGAGACCAAAGGATAAAAGACTATATCCTCCCTAATGCCCAGTAAAATGCATAGGAAGAAACACTCCAATAATCTAATGAATCAGGGAGAATTAAATTCCATTAAGCTCAGGAATTCAGGCAGGATGAAGTCAGATGAAGGTTAAGAATGGGGGAAATTATGGGGCGCCTGGGTGGCTCACTTGGTTGAGGGTCCGACTTCAGCTCAGGTCATGATCTCGCAGTTCGTGAGTTTGAGCCCCGTGTCAGGCTCTGTGCTCACAGCTCAGAGCCTGGAGACTGCTTTGGATTCTGTGTTTCCTTCTCTGCCACTCCCCCGCCCGCACTGTCTCTCTCTCAAAAATAAACATTAAAAAAAAATTTTTTTTTAAAGAACGGGGAAATTATGGCACAGAAGAACTGAAGAGTATACACCAAAAAAAAAAAAAACCAAAAAAACCCACCATTTAAAATATCTTATTAATGCATAGGACAAGGCCAAATAAACATCATTTGCCAAAATAATACTTTAACTTAATAATGTAATAAGAAACCATGTATGACAACCACAGCTGGTACATTTGTTTTTAATTTCAAGTTGTAGCAGAAGAAAATAAAGATTAATGGGAGGTCACCAATGACCTTATTGTGTTCAAATGAAGAAATTAATGCCATTGAATAATTTTTTTAGTCTTAAAAAAAAAAGACACTAGAATTGAGGGTATGACACTGTCATTGTTCTGTACGTGTAATGGGATCTATGACTGAGGACAATTCTGTTCTCCATTTCATTTCTCCATAGTATCTCTTGTCTTCTCTAGGGATGCAACCTTAATCCATTTGGACCGCTGAGACAAAATAGCATAGATGAAGTGGTTTAAACAACAGATACTTGATTTTCACTTTCTGGAGGTTGGAAGTCTGGGATCAAGGTGTCACTGGATTTAGAATATGGTGATACCTGCTTCTTGGTCCATCTGTGGTTGTCTTCTTGCTGGATCCTCATATGACAGAAGCAGTGAGGGAGATCTCTGGGGTCTCTTTTATAAAAACACTAATCATCATGGGGGCTCTACCCTGATGAATGGATCACCCCCAAAGGCCCCACCTCCTAATACCATCAGCTTGGGGGTTAGCAATTCAACCAGTGAAATCTGGGAGAACACATTCAGACCATACGAGATGCTTAGACAACATTTATGTGCATGAATTCATTTCGAAGAATGGCTTGTTTCTCTGTTAATAACTATGTAAAATCTCCGTGTTGAAAACACAGCCAGGACCCCCGGTTTCTGAACGGTTAGCAGAGAGTCTCCATTTCTTCCCCAGCAGAGCCACAGAATGCTTTTCATAGGAAGGTAAGTTAGGGGTTCCCACTGTCCATTTGTTCTAAAATGCTAGGGCTGAAGAGACCGACCACAAGGAGGCTCTGTCTTTGCTCTTATGAAGTCCATAGTCTCTTGGAATATGCAACAATTAACTTAATAATCACACCAAATTTTTAAATTCCTACTGTGACACAATTATGCAAGGGCAGGTTACCATGTGACTATACATGGCACATATACATCCTGGCGACCCTCTAATAATCTGCTGGTCAGTAGTATTTCCCCTGAAGACACAAAGGGAATAAATATGCAATGAACCAGGAGCTAAGAGGATGAAAAGAAATGAGAAAATATTTCAGAAAAGCACAGGGGAGTCTGGTGTGAAATGAAATCAGGGAGATGGGCAGCATCTGACCTTGGGCAAAGCTTGGGGTGGATGGTCATGCACTGAACAGCATCCCCAAAACTCACATCCAATGAGAACTCAGGGTGTGACCTTATTTAGACATAGGGTCTTTGCAGATGTCAATGGTTAAGGATCTGGAGGTAAAATCCTCCTGGATTTACAAGTGGGGTCTAAATCCAATGACTGGCGTCCTTCCAAAAGGGGAAGACAGATGGAGACATACTGAGAAGGAGGTGATGGACAGAGACATGGAGACATAGAGTGGACAAGCCAAGCAACCCTACAGATTCCTTGAAACCCTAAAAGCTAAGAGGGAGGCTGGGGACAGGTGAGTTCTTCCTCTGAGCCTCCAGAAGAAACCAACCATGTCAACATCTTGATCTTGGACTTCTGGCCTGCTGAGCTGAGACAGAATACACTTCTGCCATCATAAGCCACCAAGTTTACAGTAATTTGTTATGGAGTTCCAGGAAACTCATGTCTTGGGCATTTAACAACGAAATGGTGAGGATACCCCGAGGCAACATCTAATGAGTGGAGTCCTCCTGGAATCCTAGCCAATTGGGCATGAGCTGCACCTGCTAAGATCATAGAAGGGTCATCCTCGGATCAGGTTCCATTACATGGGAATGAGGTGGGATTCCGATGGCTTGATGACAGTATGTGAGATTCTAGGACAGATTCTTTGTCAGCCGACCTGAGTACAAGATTGTCCTGCTGGCCTCGAAGAGGTAAGCTGTCCTGTGGTGAAGAGGCTGCCGGTAGCCAGCAAGAGAGGGGCTTGGAGCCAACAACCCCAAGAAACAGAGAAACCTGCCCACACCGGAGTGAGCTCGGAAGACCATGAGGTCCAGACAGGAAGGAAGCTGGGCCGGTACCTTGATGGTGTCTCTGTGGGACCCTGGGCAGGGAACCCAGCTGAGACATGCCTAAATTCTGGACCCACAGAAACTGTGGGATAATGAATGAGCCCTGCGTTTAAGCCACCAAGCTGGTGGCAATCTGTTGAGCACCCATAGAAAACTAGCACATGGGGGCCACCATGGTGGTCTTTGGAAGGGGATGGCATCCTGCATCATCACGTTTGACTGCCCATCTCTAGTTATGTCACGAATTTGTGTAGCCAACCCCACAAATCCCCTCAAATCCCAGGCAAGGTGATTTCTGTCAGGGACTCAAGGAAGGCAGGGTCTGAAGAGAGGCCAGCGAGCAGTAGCAAGCCATCTGGGGTCTAGCCATGTGCGCGGGCATTCGGGCCGCCTGTCAGCTGTCCCCCTGCAGGGTGGAGCCAGCACGGCAGAAAGCAGTCCCTTCTGTTCCCAACACACCCCACGGGCCACCTCCATTTCTGCTGGCCACAGTGCACGTGTGCGTTCCTTTATTGGGGTGCACGAACGCTCCATATCGCATGATGTAGGTATTGCTTCTAAATGCACGACGGACAAGGAGCACGCAGCCCTCCAGCGATCTCTGAGCCTATGCACGCACTGCATACGAGCCAAGGACACAGCAAATTATAACGTTGCTGACAAAGGAAGGCAATGCCTAGATGGCTTCCCAGCTTTCCTGGTGTGCCTTGCTTCTTTTTCTTTGTTTCCCCTTTTTATTTATGTCCCCTCTGTCCACGTTGGTTCCAACTGCACCCCTCTACCCCCACTTAGCCACCTACAGCATTACACACGACATTAATTATAAAGGCTGGAAAGACCGGGACCGAGGTGGATCAGGGAAAGGAATTTCCCCCGGGACCGGAGGCCACCTTGCGTGCCAAGCCCGACCTTTGGGGGTGTAAAAACCAGAAATGCGAATGAAGGTGGGGTGTCCCAGTAGCGATGCTGCAATCATCTGCATCCGGAGACGGCGTGTACACAGAGTGGTAACTCGGTAAGGAGCAAGGATTCCCACTTGCAGCATGGATTCGAAGGGCACACAAATCATTCACTTAGCAGCCTGTGAGCAGTTGGGGAGGCTGGGGTTTGTCCCCTGGCTCACGGGGCAGACGGGAACTCAGGGAGCGTGCCGGCTCCCAGGGCACTGCAGAGCTGCGGCAAGCGTCCCTGGCCACACACAAGCGGGGGACAGGCCGATGGCTTCCCGGAGCACAGGATCATCACAAAAACGAGGAGGAAAAGAGGGTTTTTTTTTAAACGTCAAGTCCCGTACAGGCATGTGACTCTATGTTTCCATCTACAGGGAAGGCGACGTCCCTGATGGACAGCACGATTTCATTCATGACCGGGGAAAGCCTTCAGAAAACACCACCACATTTGCTAACAGCACGTCGTAAACATCCACAGTAACTCCGACTCCTCAAACAAAACCAAAATGAGTCTTTCAGTGCGTGCTTCACCATGCTTTACTTGGGAAGCTTTCAAAACGGGTGAGCTAACTAATCCATTCGAAGCAGAGATATTCTATTTCACTTGGATGCTCTCGTTGCTATTAAAAAGGAGCATCCGGAAATAACAGCTTCAGTCGCCACCCATTATCACCTATGTTTTACGTGTCACCTAGAATAGTGTCCTTCCTTGTATCGTTACTCAACAATAGGGCCGTATTTCTATCCCGGTGTCATTTGCAAAGTGAGAAATGATCTACAATAATCAAAGCAGAGAAGCTGCTAAAAATCCACGGGTTGTATGTCCTATTAGCATTAGTTAGGAACTAACGATTACTTCCAAATAAAATCTTTTTGGCTTTCATTCAGTAAAGAGGGAGTTATGATAATGATTTTTTTTTAAATTTTCGTCCCCAAATGAGAACTTCTCATGTTCTTTGGAGGAATAACAAGATTGGCTACATCCTAAATCTGACCACATTTAACCACAGATTAAAAAAAAAACACACAAAAAAAACCAAACATGTGTTCCATGCGACCCATTTCTTCCAATACGGCTTTTGCAATTCTTGGACGAGGATAAAGGCACAAATTGAAACAGCACAAATGAAAGGCACAAATGAAAACGGCGGTGGAAGAGGAATTAAATGTTGACTGTGGATGCCCCACACTGACGTGAGGCCAGAGCAAAGCTGTGGGCTCACCTTCCTGCACCTTCTCCCTCAGGAGCCACAGAACAACCCTAGGTGTTCCAGGGGCAGTCACCCCATGACTCAGGTGGATGAAGGCTCAGCAACTCTCCTGTTTCACCAAACACACCCCACGGTGATGGAAGGCAGATGGCCAGCAGCTAAACTCACCGAGCAGAAACACTCCAACCGCCTAACACCCTAGAGCAGCTGGCATTTGTGCGTTTTCCTCCCGCCATCTTGGAAGTCCAAATCCATCCAAATGGAATTACCCATTTGCCCGCTTTATTAGTCTACTCCCGTTTCCTAAGGGATGGGCCCTGTGGACGCAAACTGCCTGTTGACAATGTTAAGCTTCCCTAGTGTTAACACTACACTCTCATCTATGACGCATGCGGTCATTTCGTTTGTTCGCACCCTATTCCTATCTTATTAAACCAAAATGAGGAGTCCACACCATCAATACAGAACTGTAATTGTAAGGGGGCGATTTCTTGCCGTGGAAGAATGGGTCAGTGGAGCCATGTGATAAACCTTAGCATAAGAGATTAAAAATAACACAAAGCTCAATGTCAGGCAAGTGACCACTTTTTTTTTGTTTTCTTCTGTTGGGGCTGAAGGAAGAAGTCAACCTCCCTATCAGAATTGCCTGGAAACATGTGTTAATTGGACAGCTAGATGAATACATGTAACATGCACTATTGCTTTGAAAGCAAATAATTCGGGAGAGCTGACAGGAGATGAGCCAACAATCCATTAGCAACTTTTAGCCAGATATTATGAGTTGACAGACTGAGTGAAGCAGAACAGATTGGGACCAGTCCACTGTGAAGATAAATTCTATTCATGAATCTCGCATGTATGGCTTGGGATACAAAGCTACAGAATGGTTCATAAGTCACTAGGAAAAGGAAACTATTGACAAAAATCAGCAGAAAGAGGTGGATGGCCTTTATATCCCAGCAAATGTCAGTGGTAATTGAATCGGCCTAAAGATCAACCGATTTCTTAGCTCCTGAGAGGGAGTCTAGTGGTGCTATGAATATTTTCAATGATACAGATTTAATGAGGGAAAGCAGAATATGAAAACAAAGACAATGATAGGAGACGTTGAACATCTAACAGGTACATTATCAAGAATGCTGCTTTAATGCATTAAGGTGATGTGAATAAATAGTTCGTATGGTCCTGGGACCACATGTGAAATCATAAAGTATGCCAAAACGCAGTTTCATAATGTTGACCGAGTAACATGCATACGTACTTGGTTTTTGCCTCGACTAAGTACCAATATTTTGCCAGCTACGGGAAGAAGGCTCTAGGAATGTGGCCACAGGAAAGCAGATTTTGTTTCCTGTGGAGAGGTGGTTTGATTCTGCAGAATCAGTTCAGAGACAGCACTGGGATTGCAGGATCACAAACAATTTTCCCATGCATCCCAAGGCGGAGAGGACTAGACAGAGGAAAAGTTCAACAGTAGGAAAGCCATTAAGAGGGTCGAAATCGTTTAGAGTAAGAATCAGTGACTCTGCTAACAGGCAGATTAAATTACAAGGTTCCCTTTCATCGCTTTTTCATATTTAAAAGTCATTAAAATGCACATCATGTATATATGTGAGGACCACGGGTTTCATGGACATGGGATCACTGCTGGAGACCCTCAGGCTGATTCAACTCGATGCATCTCCATTTTGGCTCCATGTTCTTATTTTTGTAAAATGTATTTTTTCTGGTAATGGATTACATGGTACAAAGTAAGGGAAGATGTTGCATAAATTGAACCATTACAAGAAGACGAAAGAAGAAGACAGGAGAAGAAGAAAAGGAGGAGAAGGAGGGAAGGAGGAAGAGGAAGAACAAGAAGAACCAATACCAGTGTTTATTTCCAAATTAGTAAAATCAAGTGTAAGTCAACAACAAAATGCCCCCAGATGAGCCAAAAGCAACTTACCTTCACACCCACTGTTAGATTTTAGTTAGAGACTGTATGGAGTTCCTACCTAAAAAGGTTCTTTTTTTTTTTTTTTTTTTTT